>NC_040234.1:4100797-4405619 GCF_001444195.1 Xiphophorus couchianus | reverse complement strand
AGTTTAACAGTAATAATAAATAAAGTTATCTTTAAAATGAATCACTCAAGTGACATCTAGGCCCAACAGTAGACTTAAGTGTCAATAAAATAAATCTAGTTGTGTGTGTTGTTTTTGTCTCATGCAAACTTTGCTTTAATTCTACTTTTTTCTATCTAATCATAAGAAATCATAGTCAGTCAGAGAGAGTCATTAAACAGGAAAAGCAGGTTTCCTGGAAAAAGAGGAAGTTTCCAGCCTGCAGATTTATAAAAATAGCTGAGACTATTTTAAAGCATGAAAGTTTTAAAAAATTAAATCTAAACATTATTAGTAATTGGATAAGATTCAAAGTAAAATACTTATATGAATATTGGTTTACTTGTAATAATACACTTATATTTGTGGGAACTACAAGAAAAACAAGTAACTGTAACTTTAGTAGTAAATAATTAGAATCATGTATTATTCTTGGTTTCTTTTCAGAAAAACATCTGTAATAACTCACATTAAGATTATAATAAGAATAATTAATAAGTTATGGTTATAAAATCATAAATGAATGATAGATCAGAGAAGCTGAAGAAAATAAATGTGATATAAGTTATGGTTATAAAATTATAAATGAATGCTAAATCAGAGAAGCTAAAGAAAATAAATGTGATATAAATGTGATTTTGACATTAAACTTGAAATGGTGTAAGAAGGTGTAACTGCAATTAAACATCACTGATATGTTGGAGGTAGATGGTAGGTGAAAGGTTGTGCAGGCAAGGGACACAGGAGGTTGAGCAACCCTGAGACATTGGCACAGACATCAGGAAATGTCTGTAAGACAGTGATGGATATGAGATCATCTGTCTAAGCAGACAGCAGGCGCACCAGGGGGGTGGATGAACCCTATATAAGGTGAGTGCAAAAGAGGAACCGTTCGTTGGATCCTCCGGGCAGCTTCGAGCCAAGATCGAGATGGACAAAGAACTCTGCAGCTGAAGAAGAGCCGGGGCCACGGAGCCGGAGACTGTCCTGCACATGGAGACCAACCCGTCTGGCCCACAATCTGTGGCTTCGAATCGCACTTCTCTCATCGGCTGGGTTCTGACCCCAAAGACAAAGATGAAGACAAAGACAAGGAAGAAGAACTGGTGCCTTTTTTCCTGCCAGCACCAAGTCCTGTGTGACCTCAGCATCCTTGTTGTTGGACTTGTTGTTGCGCAACACCCCCCCCCTCCTTTCTGTCTCTACTCTCTCACTCTCGTACTTCCTCTTCTGAGAGGGGAGATGTGCTACCAGCTCTCCGTCTAACGGGTCCGTTGAGTTTCCTAAATCTGCTGGGATTTACCCTGTCCAGAACTGAAGTAAACTCTGTTTAAGCTGGTTTCGAGAAACGATTCGCCTGGTTATCTGACGGCCTACATCCAGGTGTCCCACCCTTCTTCCCCCTGTGAATTAGCCAGACTGAGCAGCCTACAGCCAACTAGTTTCACAGAGCACACCTGTTAACGGTCGCTCGTTCTCTATTTTGCAACTTGCATTTGTTATTGAACCAGGTAGGTTTTAGTGACTCGGTCGAGTCCCAAGGATGAGGTTTTAAATATGGGCTACCAGCAACCTAAAAACATTTTCCACCTCTTCCTCTCCAGAATCAAACATCACAGCTATTTTACAACCATCAAAGAACTTTAAGGCGACTCATTAACTGAATGTCCACAACATCTTTTAGATTTTCTTTATGCTAAATATTTTATTAGTAAGGCATTTTTGCAAGGGTCAGTACAGCTTAATTCAGTAGCAGAAATAATCAAATAAGTAAAATCAATCATCTAGTCTATCTTTCCCTACTGCTGACACTGAGAACTAAAAAAGGGAACCTTTGAGAGAGACGGACGGAGTTTGGCGTTTCGAACCCCAGACCTGGCTTGATGATGAAGAAGGTGTGGCAGCAGGAGGAAGATGTTGATCGGCGAAGGCCAGGATCTCCGCAGGTCTGATGAGCTTCCTCTCCGCATGGATGCTGAGGTCACACAGGACTTGGTGCTGGCAGGAAAAAAGGCACCAGTTCTTCTTCCTTGTCTTTGTCTTCATCTTTGTCTTTGGGGTCAGAACCCAGCCGATGAGAGAAGTGCGATTCGAAGCCACAGGTTGTGGGCCAGACGGGTTGGTCTCCATGTGCAGGACAGTCTCCGGCTCCGTGGCCCCGGCTCTTCTTCAGCTGCAGAGTTCTTTGTCCATCTCGATCTTGGCTCGAAGCTGCCCGGAGGATCCAACGAACGGTTCCTCTTTTGCACTCACCTTATATAGGGTTCATCCACCCCCCTGGTGCGCCTGCTGTCTGCTTAGACAGATGATCTCATATCCATCACTGTCTTACAGACATTTCCTGATGTCTGTGCCAATGTCTCAGGGTTGCTCAACCTCCTGTGTCCCTTGCCTGCACAACCTTTCACCTACCATCTACCTCCAACATATCAGTGATGTTTAATTGCAGTTACACCTTCTTACACCATTTCAAGTTTAATGTCAAAATCACATTTATATCACATTTATTTTCTTTAGCTTCTCTGATTTAGCATTCATTTATAATTTTATAACCATAACTTATATCACATTTATTTTCTTCAGCTTCTCTGATCTATCATTCATTTATGATTTTATAACCATAACTTATTAATTATTCTTATTATAATCTTAATGTGAGTTATTACAGATGTTTTTCTGAAAAGAAACCAAGAATAATACATGATTCTAATTATTTACTACTAAAGTTACAGTTACTTGTTTTTCTTGTAGTTCCCACAAATATAAGTGTATTATTACAAGTAAACCAATATTCATATAAGTATTTTACTTTGAATCTTATCCAATTACTAATAATGTTTAGATTTAATTTTTTAAAACTTTCATGCTTTAAAATAGTCTCAGCTATTTTTATAAATCTGCAGGCTGGAAACTTCCTCTTTTTCCAGGAAACCTGCTTTTCCTGTTTAATGACTCTCTCTGACTGACTATGATTTCTTATGATTAGATAGAAAAAAGTAGAATTAAAGCAAAGTTTGCATGAGACAAAAACAACACACACAACTAGATTTATTTTATTGACACTTAAGTCTACTGTTGGGCCTAGATGTCACTTGAGTGATTCATTTTAAAGATAACTTTATTTATTATTACTGTTAAACTAAAATCTCCAGCATGGGGAAGTGGGATGAGCTCGGATTTTCTTGACACCCCCTCCACGAGGTCAGACCTTTCACATGCTGGGAGTCCATCACCCTCCTGCAGTTCGCCGTCCTCATCCACTAGAAAGAGAAGAGGTTCGTCTGGGATGTGAAGATGCAGATTCTTCATCCTCAGTTTTCACAGAGGGCTCGGTGTAGTCATCAAAACTCCACTTCTCTTGACACTCTCCTGATGACCTGCTTGAAGATGCGGTTGAAAAGAGATTCACGATGATGAACTTTGAGATGAAAGATTTTTTTTGATCCTGTTTATTTACTCATGTCTGTTGTTAAGGTTTCAAAAATATAAGAAGACGTGGGTCGGCTGATTCCCTCTCCATGCGTTTCAGGACTGAAAAATTGGGAAAAGGCCATGTTCTAACATTCAGATCTTAGTTATATATTTACTTAGTTATATACCTTAGTTATCAAACAAGATAAACATAGTGTGTTAGTTCCATAGTTGTTGCTTGCTTTATTGCTGACACCATAATCCATGGTTTTATCTAAGTGGTGGGTGTCTGAAATAGATACTTCATTGATACATCTTATTATAAATGTACATTTTTCTGAACAATATGCAGTTGGGGAAACTTTCTGCTTGTTGTTGTATTGGGTCAGGTTTTTGGTTTTTCTTTCAGCAGATATGTGCTGCAGTCTCACCCAGCTGGTCGTATTTATCTAAACCACTGAGTCACAGCTGATTTTCCACATGTTCTTTTTTTTTCCCTACCCTTCTATGGACATTTTTCTACCTTAACACTGTCATTTAGCGTCTGATATTTAGTGATGTGTTTTCTGTGCCGAAGCTTCGGAGCGCCAGGGCCGGATTTAGGAGGATGGGGGCCCCTGGGCTGGAGTCAGGATGAGGGCCCCTGGGCTAGAGTCAAAATATATATATATATATTTTTTTTGTATGTGTTTGTTTTGTTTTAGAGGATGAGCAGAAAATGACCGAACAGTAAGTTTTGAAAACTTACAACTTTAATAAGCCAGTTGTCACAAACTACAAACAACTCTGAACTCTTTTCTAGAAAGACTAAACCACATGTAGGGGTTGAAACTAGAATATGATGCTTGCATCACAAAATAAAATCACTGAATAATTATTGTTGCCTGGACTTCAACACAAACTATAAAACAGATTAAGTGCAATGCTCAAATATACTTTTACAAAGCAAAGCGAGTAAAACAATATTTATACAAATATCCCCAGCATTTACAAGTCCATATAACTACAAGTGGAATATATCAAAACTCAAACTTTTTCTTTGGTTTTAAAGTTCTTGGTAAATAGTGGAGGAAATAAATGTCAAAAAAAGTGCTTCTCTGCCAGTCAGACAGAACATGGATATAAACAATATCTTCTGGAAAAAAGAGATCAGGCAAACTGTAGTTTTCAGAAAATATCCTGACCCAGGTAAGTCCAAAGTGCTGCCCTCTGAAGGATTTTTTACAGCCCCCGGTTCTCAATAAAAGCAGAGGTGGGTGCAAATGAACAATTTTCATCTTCTAGATCAAGGTTTTTACAGAGAACATCTTGAAAAATATGAAGAACAAAATACAGATTTCCATTTATTAATGACACTTTTGCATTCAACTTCTTTGTAGGAACTCGAACCACAAACACGACCTACATTTACTCAAACGCAAACCAAATAAGACAATACTCAACCCTGAAAAGTTTGAAACTTTGAGCCTGCCATTATCAGTTCTTCCAAATTTGTCACTGGCTCCTCTCAGAGCCAGTCCCCTCTGTGCTAAAAACTTAACAGACACAACTCTTCTCAACACTTCAGTCCAATATGAACACTCTGATTCAAATTGTTTCTGCAGTTCTGTGTCTATCCTCCCGCTGGCTGCTGCAAGTGAAACATATGTCAGCGTTGCTTTTCTACGATGTTCGCTGTTTTCGTGCTCTCTCATGCGTTCAGTTGCTGCTTCCAGTCACTGAAACCAGTCTCAAAGTTTGACTGAGTATTAGCATTGCTGAAAATGCGGCATGCAAAACAAAATGCAGCTCCGGTGGATGGAGAGTAGAGCAGCCACGATCTTTCGATGTACTCACCATTTAACATCTTGCGTTTAAAGTGAGATTTGGAGAAGTGACGCTTTTGATGCTTGTACACCCGGTTCTGATGCTTGAAAGCCAACATTCATATTTTGACAGCTCTCCGGTCCTCGCTCAGCCCAGTAAGCTCGCACGGACTCGTCAATTTCCCCCCAATGCGCCGGATCGGTACTGTACGGATCCACAGTCTTTCCATCTGCGGAAGAAGATCCCGCTTCCACCGACTCTGACTCCACAGACGCCAGTCCAGCCACCGACTCAGTCACAGTTAAAGGTTCTGGCGGGATCTTAGTGCCGGTGTTAGCATAGCTAAGGGTTTGAGGAGCGGGGAATAATGATGTTTCTGCTCCATCTCCGCTAACAGGTTTTAAAAAGTCTGTCAGTTTAGGCATTTTGTTTGTCGCCTCTTTGGCGCGATGCTCTTTTTCTTTTCTCTTCCTTCTTTTCTGCGCTCCGCTGTCATATTTTCTGTTGTCCGCCATTGTAAAATAATATTCCCTTGACGCTCCTCCTCCCCAATGCGTAAGATGCGTCAAAAGTGGACCAATAACAAGCAAGCATTCAAGATGGACATTTGCCAGAACAAATTGGAACATTTTTCATCGGTGCTGTCAAAATCATCGTAGTCATTGATTAAATTCTGACACTATCCATTCACAAAAATATAAAACATCCTTCGGGGCCCCCGAAATGCCGGGGCCCCGGGCTGCAGCCCGGTAAGCCCCTGCTAAAATCCAGCCCAGCGGAGCGCGTATCGAGACTTGTGTTGCAGGAGCTGGCGGTGAAGTTTGAAGCGTCGTATTCGGGCGTACCATGCGACCTATTCAAGAATTGCTTCACCAGTTTGCTTGTGCATAAAAAAAAAGAAAAAAGGTAAAATGCTGCTTTTTCACCCGTCACATTTTCTTATTTTAGGATTTTTATTGTGTGTGCGTTTGCAATTAATTTGAGCGCCTTTTTTGCGATGCACCCCTGGGGCTGAAACGATTCCTCGAATGACTCGAGTTCCTCAATTAGAAAAATTCCTCGAGGTAAAATGTATCTGCCTCGAAGCTTTGTTAAAGTATGTTTTATTATGTAGCGCCCCGTGTTCCGGCCGGGTCGTTATTTGTGTCGGGCAGCGCTCTCACTTCTGCCTATCAGTTGTTGCTAAGTGCTAGCAGCATGACGTCAGATTTTCCGGGTTTTTATCTTTTCTGTGGGACCAATAAGCATTTTTTAAAATTGACTGGCACCTTTCTCCTCCCGTAACTCCATGTTTTGAGAGAGAGGGATTTTTCCACAGTATTGTATTAATAACAATAATCGCTAGAGTACTCAATTACTAAAATATTCCAGTCCTCGGACCCTCTCCTAAGGTTTACACATAGTAATAATAAATCATTACTAAACAACAACAACACTGAGGATCCTGTATTCTAATTTCCTTCTTATTTCTGATGGTTTCAAATGTGAAGGTGTCGTGGACAAATGAGCTGTAATGTGTTTTTGACTACTGACAGAGCGCTTCATCTGCGCCCTGTGAGCCTGAGCACAGTAAAGGTTTTTGTTTTTAAGTTATAAATAAATAAATAAATAAGCTCCCAAAGTTTTCAACAAGCTTGGGAGTTACAATCCTTTCCTCCATTGTTATATATAAACAGATTAAGTCTATAATCATAATTTAGGTATTAGTATCACAAACATGATTTACTTCTTTATTCATGTAATGCTTCACGCATCACGTTGTTTGCCTGTTTTGCATGTATTGTTCACTTGATGTTGCGGTGGAGCGAATGAGCGTCGGCTCTTGAGTCCAACAGTTGGATGAAACGCCTCAGTGCTTCCCGAAGCTTCATCTCGCCATGACTGCTGACATTGTGTTTCCTTGGATCAATGAAGATTCAATTCAAAATCAGCTCCACTTGGTGGCTTCATGAGTTTTGATCTGAACTTGATTCGACTGGAAAGTTTCTCTCCGATTGATTTTCAGCCTGCAACTGAAACATGTGAAATAAAACTCGATTCAACGGTTTCCAGGCTGCAGTTTTTTTCATTCTCATGCAGTTTTTGGATGTTTTTTTTTAAAATATTTTCTATAGATGTTTGGTCATTTTATTTGCTGCTGCAATGATCAGGAAATAAATTAGAGATGCAGCTTTTTTTATTACTTTACATCAAACCTTTTTAATTTTCTTCTTTATAAAGGTAACATAAAAAAAAATAAAGATAAAGTTTATTGCGCTCTGGCGTCTCCTTTAGTTGCACTGAAAACATTTTCTGGAGCAGAGATTTTCAGATCTTGTTGTTTGGAGGTTCTGGTTGTGTTGGATCTGTGAGCAGGGGTGATGGATTCTATTGAATTCAAGATGGGTTAGATGGGTTTTGTTTTGTCAAACAAAACTCGTATATTTAATCATGTTCAGGGACAGCGGGGGGGTCAAACCTTCACCCCACAGCTTCTCATCAACACTGTGAATGTTGGAATGTTTTCATCAAAAATCCAAACGTGAGTCACTTCCATTTTTCCTGTCCTGGTATTTCTGATGCACTATAACTAGAAGTTGCTCCACAGCGCAGGCAGAATCACATCCAGAATATTTAAGGGTTTACAGTAATTAAGGAAGAAAGGTCATGTCTCATCTTTGGGAATATATTTGGTTCCAGTTTTGTTTTTTGTGAAATCCATGTGATACAATCTCAAAGATGGCAGAAGTTCAAAAAAATGTTTTACTGCAACCATCAAATGTAAGTAAGATTAGAAGAAAAAAGAGCAGAGAAAAAGAAGCAGAGTTTAGGATGTTTAATACAATAAATTACTGTGCAGCAGACACACACACACCCACTCTCTCTCTCGTTCTCTCTCGGCCTCCCATTTCCAACATACACACTCTGTAACACAAAGAGCCAGGGATACACAACGACCACAGCGAACATCGCAGGAACAAACACAGTGATCTGAGCGTCTACAGAGTCTTCACTGTTGGTCATCTTGGCTTAGCGCTGGCTCTTTGGCCATTCATGTGGAAACCAACAATGACCTCATCGCCGTGGTAACACTGCGGCAGTCCTGTCGTTTTTTTCACAGTCAGCAGTTGCAACGGTAACACAGAGAAGAGAAACTGGCCGGACGATGAGCTGCAGTAGTCTGGTTGTTGTCAGATGACTGGTGCCGCCACTGAGTCACCGTTATTGATCTGTCTGCATGTGGAGGGCTCGTCTCTACTCTTTATACAAGGATGGTACAGATCCTAATATTATGCTATGGACACATTGTCCTAAAGAACAAGAAGACATTCCGTGCTGTATGAAACGTCTCGTGAAGAAGACACACGTAGTAAAATCCGGACCACCTCACTGTTGCTGCTCTGCTCCCCACCTGGACACAGAGCAGCCTGTGTTGCCAGAGTCAAGCGTTGCTTTGGCAACACAAAGCGCTTCGTGTCATCCCAGGAAGAACTAATGGTGCTGTGACAACTGCTGGGTCTCTAACCGGAGAGACGTAAGGTAAGAACGGAGGGGTGACGGATTCTATTGAATTCAAGATGGTGTCAAGCGGCCACATTTTTTTTTTGAGCTATTAAAATAAATGCTTGTCTGAAGCGTCGCCTAAATTGTCCAGCTCTTCCGTTCCTCTTCTTGGTTTAAGGCGTGTTGTCATGGATCAGTGGACGAAGGACTCAAATTGAGGCTCACAATCAGACAGACCAGCATCTGATGACAGAGAGGTTTTTATTTGACTGAAACGAAGACAGATGCAGAAAGTCCATGAATAAAAATATGAAGAACATCTGAATGAGAGACGATTTAAATAAAAGGAACACAAAAGGAAACCATGGATATGAGAAGAGAGGACAAAGTAACCCCATGAACTCTGAATGATAAAGTAGAGAATGAATTTTGGGAAGGCAAGCGTCAAGTGAAAGCAGTGTGAAGAAATTAAACAACATCTTAGGACATGAAACGTAAAACAAAAACTGATGCTGACTGCTGAGCTTAAGATCAACTGGACTTTTAAAGGGCACAAATGAACACAAAGGTCACTGAGATGACTTGAAACGGACAAAAGCAATGATAAATAAAATTCCTGGAAAATGAACCACTGAAAATCGTGTTTCAGCAGAATCATTTTAAAAAGCCAACTAGTGCAACATGCCTGGACAAAAATGGTGGTACCTGTAACTTGATATTTTGTTGTTTTAAGGTAAGAACTGCAATCAATCACTGTGTCAGTGAGGCTTCTGCACCTGTCAACAGGGACTTCGCCCCACTCCAGGGCAAACTGTCTGAGTTTTGAAGGGCGTCTTCTCCAGATGGCATATTACAGCTCCTAGATGTCCTATTGAATGTAGAAGGACAATTCAGAACAGTCTGATGTTTTGCTCTTAGCCATCGTTTGGAGTTTTTAGCTGAGTTTTGTGTCACTATTTAGTTGGAAGACACTAGGCAGTGTATTTCTCTCCAGAATGCTCCCTTGAGATTTCATTTTATTCTGCACAGATTTCAGAGGAAGCAAAGCAAAGCAGCCCGAGAACATAACCCAGCCTCCTCTATGTTTGACAGCAGAGACTGTGATCTTTTCTAGGTCTGCTTCATTTTTGTGTGTCTGGACATATGGCCGATTTGTCCTGTGAAAAAGCTCAAATTTTGTCTCATCTGTCCAATGGATATTCTCCTAGAAGCTTTGTCTTGTCAATATGACAAAAATCATCTCCAATACACATGTGTATGGCTTGTAATATTAATAACATTTTGTTAATCTTTTGTGATTTTCATCAGATGGAGATTATTGGAGGCAATTTTCTTTTTTACATTTACATTGAGTTTCAGATTTCACACCAAATCCCAGAGGGGTTGAAAAGTAGGCTTCATTGATGCAGAGCAGGACCAAAGAACGAGTGCGGAAGTTAAAACTACATCTATCGATCACAATAAGCAACTATCAAACCTCAGACTTGACCGTGTCGGACCATACTGCCATAAAGACCTTTAAAGACGAGCGGCAAAAGCAAAGGAGGTGGATTAGTGGTGCTTTTCAACAAGCGATGGTGAAAAGCACTACTAATGTTATTGTGAAATATCATCTCTGCTGCCTGGAAGTTGAATTGTTAGCATAGCATCGGTGTCATGAGCCTGTCATACAGCCACAGCCTTCAGGCGGAGGCCTCTTCTGATTGGCTGTAAGACTTGATTTGATTGGGTTTGATCCCCTCCTGTCCAAAGTATCACCATTCTCAACGACTCTTTGAAGGTACTTGGAAGATATGAATTACAATATTTATTTTTTAATTGAATTAGAGGACCAACGTTCCTGCACAATATTGAAAATGAACTCAGGTAAAGTGGCCTGAAGAGTAAACAAAAGTAATGTAAGGAATTTAAAAGCTTGTTTGCGTCAGCATACTTACATCCACTTCAATACTTTGATTCGACGAGGATCTCAACACCAAGAACGTTCGTCACAGACGTGGCGGTGTGTTAGGTGATTACGACATACCTGAGCATGTGAAGTTGGAGCAGAGAGCAGAGCAGCAGCGACACCACGGATTACTGAAGGCGTCTAAACAAAACTACACACCTGTTGAAGTCACCGCCACGGCTGCTTCTTAACAGCTTCGTGTTTCACTCGTCCTGATAAACGACGGTAATCGTGAACGGGGATTCGCCAACCATCACACACTCTTTGGTTGTTCCAGACGATTTACCTCTGAGCCTGACAGAAAATGAACCAGGAAGCTGCTAAGAAGCCATGATCTGATGAGGTGTGGGGGGAGGGTGTCACTCCAAAGTATGATTTATCCACATTCACTTGTAAACAGATAATCTGGAGGCCCTCTGGGGGCCACCGAGGGGCCACTGAGTCAGCTTCTTTACACAGAAGAGTCTAAACCCTAGTGGTTACTGCAACCGAGCTGCCTGTTGCCATGGTGATCTGCCAAAGTCAGATTAATAGAGGACTTGTAGTTTTGGGTCATCAGGCATTTTCAGGCACTTTGTCGTCCTCCTCTTCCTCCTCTGCCCCTGCAGAAAGTTAACGCGGCAGTGTGTGAGTTTTCATCCATATCTGGAGTTAAAAAAGCTTTTTTGTGTCATGTTCGTCTTCATACCGTTCCAGGTCAGGTGATCCGCAGCCGTGTGGTCAGGTGATTCATCATCACACTTTTCAGCTGGAGCACAATCGTCTGAGTTCTGCGACGGATCTGTGACACCGTGGCCGGGCGAGGCCTGGGGCGGGACGTCTGAGCCGGTGTCTTCACCTTCGTCTTTCGCCTCGGTCTCCTCTTTCTCCTTCTTGGCCAGCTCTGAGACACAATCGGGTTTCAGCTTAGGTCGACAAGAAGCATTTTGAAAGCTAAACATCAGAACTCTGCAGGTTCAGAATAACCCTGGGCTCCCATGAAAAGATGACCGGAGCAGAAACTGCTTGGATCTTCACTCGCACAAGGCAGCAGTGCTAATGAAGGAAATGGAGCCCATCGGTCAGCAGTGATATCTGAAGCATGGTAAAGCTTATGACACCAACTTAAAATATTTCCCACGTCACGTTGCAACCACAAACGTCAATGGAGGCTTCTGTGAGACGAACCAGCACGATGTTTTTTTATGATTTCAAACATTTTTCACCAGAGTGTTGTTAGCACGTTGTCGACGCCTTTTGTTGCAGATACACAGGCAGGTTTTTCGGGACATGTCCTACCAGCTGAGCACATGTACTGATTGTCTGAATAGATTGGATGAAGAATACATGAGATGACTGATTCTCAAATCTTGCCACAGATTCTCAATTGGATTGAGGTCTGGACTTTGACTGGACCTTTTAAACACATGAATGTGTTTCGGGTCATTGTGTTGCTGGCAGGTGGAATACCATTCCAGTCTCACGTCTTCTGTTTCGTAAACAGTTTTTGTTTAGTTTTTTTCTTTAACCAGGTATGCCCAGTATTTAGCTCCATCCAACTTCCCATCAACTCTGACCATTCCTTGCTGGAAACAAAGCATCCCCACAGCATGGTGCAGTCACAACCATGTTGGAGGGATACACACAAACTTAGTCTTCTTTGGCCTGCCAGCAAAACATAACACTTTCCATGTAGAGCAAATAGTTCAGTATTGGTATTTTCTGATTGGAGCTCCTTCCTCAAAATATTTGCAGTTTCCAATTCACCACTTGTGAATAAGCTCAAACGGGACTTTTAGTTTTCTTTAAGAGGCATTATTTGTTCAAATATTCCTCAGAAGCCAGATTTTTATAATAAATTTTACTTTATTCATCCCAGCAGGGAAATTATTTCGCAGTGACAGCACACGACAGGAGCTGTGTCTGTAGGCAGCCAGCTGAGCCGGCGCCATTTTTTGAAGGAGGACATGCGGCAGAGGTCGTCGGGACTCGAACCCGCGACGTCCACGGGTCTAAGGCCTCCAAACGTGGGGCGTGCTAACCCGCTGCGCCACCACAGCATGCGGGTATATAGGGTCTACACCCGTTGACAGATTCTCCATAAGCGGTGGACCTCTGCAGCTCCTCCACAGTTACCATGAACCTCTTGGCTGCTTCTCTGACTAAAGCTCTCCTCGTCCAAGCCCAACAGTTCAGGTAGATGGTCATATCTCCAGTACTCAATGCTCTTTCCTTTTTCAGATGACTGACTGAGCAGGGCTCTGTGAGATGTTCAAACCACTGTTCTCGGTTTGACATTGTTTGAGAGTCACGCTGTAAACGTCTAAACATGGATAATAAAGTAAGAGAAATTTCCTACAAAATTATTCTCAATTGATACCCAGTGAAAGCATTTTTGATAATATTCTGTGCATGAAATTAATACACCTCACAGTAATTTTTACCTTAACAATGCTTGGATATATTTTTTATTCATAACATTGGTATTCGACAAGTGGATTTGGTTGCTACAGTAACGGTGGGAGGGGCCTAAGGGGATGTCCAAGTGGTTCCTCACATGTCCATGAAATGTCCTGGCTAAACAGAACTTCGGTTCTGATCGTGTCTAGAGTAAAAAAAAAATATATATATATATATTTTTTAATCTAATTTTTTTTTTTTTTATTGTTCCCCTAACAATCATTAAAGAAGCAACATTGTGTAGTTTTCAATCAGGTTTTAGGCCAAAACAAAACAAGTGTTTGTTCTTACCGTGCACAGACAGCTCCTTCCATCGATCTTTGTTGCTGGTGATGACGCTGGAGAGGTGGTGCCTCAGAGCTGGCAGGTCAATGGCTGTCAGGGAAAAGTTCATCTGTCCGTCGTCGGTGTTTCCATGGCGATTACTGCTGTGTCTTTGCACCGACTCCACAGTGACTGAACCGCTTCCTGTCAGGCTGAATGAAAGCAGCGTCGTACAGAGCATAAGCGAGGTACCGACAAATCGTTCACCTCCACTAAGAGCATTAAGGAGAACGTCGGCACGGAGGAAATCTTACAAATAGCTTTCGTGTGCATGTTGAGATGCATGACTGATGCACTGGATTAATGACCGAGAACATCACTGATTGTACTGACGCCTTCAAACCAACTGTGAGAATTACAAGGGCTACTTCTGATCCTAAAAAACTTTATTTTCATGAAGCTACACTGTAAAAACACAAAATCTTACCAAGTAATTTTATCTAATTTCCAGTGTGAATATCTTCACTTGAAATAAATCAAAAATAACTTCCAAGTAACTTCTCAGCAAGAGATAGGAGATTGTTTTAAGTTAACAATTCCTATATTTGTTAATTGACTTTTGGGGGTTTTGAGTAAATAATTAATCAATACTGATGAAAAGGCACCTGTTCCATTGACAGATTACTTCACCTACAACAAGACCTATTTCTTATGTTATACACTGAAATAATCTGCCAATGCAGCTAGTACATTTTCATCAATATTAAGAAATTATTTACTCAAAAAACCCCAAAAAGTCAATTTTACACAACACTTAATAGCTCTCTCTCATTTCAGACATTTTATGCTTCAGAGAGATAATTGTTAAAGATTTGATACTAATAAAAATTGCAGATATGATTTAATGAGACTTATATAATCATACATGCTAATGTTGTTCTTGTGTAAGCTTAAGACAACATCCTATTTAGCGAATAATAAAAGGGAGAAGCTGATAGCTGCTGGCACAGTGTTTAGAGTTAAGTAATTGGATTTCCTGTGGAACAAAAGACTTCCTGATTCTGTCTGTTGAGGTTCTCAGTGACTGAATGTTTCCCTCTGCCTGGTGAATGTGCTGAGTCAGAGTGATGCTGCTGGTCCTCTGAGCCGTTCCCTCCTGCTCCTTTGCTAATCCACTGATGTTAAGGATTTCATCTCCATACCAGCCATGGAGACTGCGGTCCTGGTCAGCCTGTCCAGTCCTCCACCGCTCCCTTCTTAATGGTTAATGCTCTCCTAGTTCTTGCTAATCAGTCAGTTTGGTTGTCAAGATGCGACCCAAACCTCTTACAAATTGAAACCACGGTAACTCCTCCAGACTCCTCCAATCCAAAGGTCAGCGGCTGTTTTTTGAGGTGTTTATCTGCAGGAGGTCAGACTTGAATCAATCCACACATCCCACTACCACTTTATCTCATGTCCATCCTTGTTACGTAACAAAGCAGCAGTGTCCAAAAATGTTTCGCTTACTGTCTATGATCCTTTGTAACTAAAGTCGGATGTGTGGAAGGAAAGAGGAGTGGCTAAAGTACATTGCCCTGAGGTGCACCAGTGGAGCTGACCACAGTCTCTGAGAAGCTGAGTGGTGTCTTGATGAGGTAATCTGTTTTCCCTGATCTCAGGTTCAGCTCCACCCTCATCTTCCAGATCTTTACTCTGGAGCTGGACGGTACTGAGACCAGGAGAAACCAAAGCATGTGACCCCAGCAGCACCAATCCCCTGCTCTATTCAGTCGGTACATAATGACCTTCTCCAGTCTCATTAAAAGTGTAATCTGTGCAGTTTACTGCTTTCTGCTGATATAATTCTCTGTTCTTCATTATTAGTAATAAGAAAACGGTGTTACTACCTCGACCTTCTGTTTCCACTCTCTTTGGCCTTCCTGTCTTCATCTATGAGAGGTCCGATCACCTTCTCTGTTGTATCAACCAGGACAGTGAAAGTGGGCTCCACGATAAAGTCTATGAAACCTACAACCAGAGAGGCAGATGGGTTCAACGAACGAGTGGTGTTAGTTTGAGAACCATCAGCATTTCTTTATAAATGTGATAAACGGAGCAGGATCAGGTTGGTACCTATCTGTGACTGGGCGATCATGGTGGCTTTGCGGTCACAGAGGGGAGAGAAAGAAAGACCGAGTTCCACCTCTTTATCTCCCTAAAGAAGAAACAAAATATGAAAGCTGAGGAGGTTTTTTTTTTTTTACACTCTCAAATCCGGTTTGTGTGCTTTTTGAATCAATTTCTAACCAACCCTGATAAACGATGGAAATAGGACATAAGCAGGAAGCTTTTGAACCTCCTGTATCTAATTTTGAGGTTCGCACCAAACGTGTTAGGTGCGTTAAAAACGCGTCTGTCCCGTCGAGTTCGATGCGTGTGCACTTTGAATGCAGACGCTTAACATTTAGCTCTACACCTAGCACTTCACACGTCTGATTTACATTCAAAGTCTATGTGGAGGCGCGTTGAGGGTGCGTCAGAAGTTCTAGCCATTGATTTCTGTTGCCAGCCTATTTGTAAAACACGCAGGACACGTTAGACATGCCTGACGCGTCAAATGCTTCAAACGCTTCCAATCACACCGCAACGGGCCCTCGACGCACCTCCACATAGACTTTGAATGTATACCAGACGTGCCCGATGCACGAAAGGCATTTGGTAGGAACGCACCAAAGGAGGCAAAATCAGTTGGTGCCTCCTTTCCAACACAGTAAGCCATGAGAGTTCTTAAGAGTTCATTTCTGACTTTGTTTTAGAAATGGAAAAATAAAAACATCGGAGTGACGAGGTTTATCAAGATTTTTTGTAACATTGTCCTTGTTAAAATACAGACACATAAATGGAGATAAGATGACTGAGACTAAATTGGATATACTGCATGATGATGTAACTGAAATGCAAACTTAAGGAATAACTTCAAAAAAAGTTGGTAGACAGCTTAATTTTTCAAACTTAATCTGGTGAAAATGTGAAGGTAGTGATGTGAATTTAGCACCAAAACGCTGGCACACTGTTTAGAGTTGAGTAATTGTATTGCCTGTGGAACAAGACTTTCTAATTCTGCCCATTCAAGCTCAGCCACTCAGGGTTTCCCCCAGTGTATTATAAGCCTGGCGGGCTGCCAGGATTTACGGGCCCTCAGGACTAAACATGTTCAAGTCCTGCCAAGAACTTGGCAGCTCAGGTTCAGGAGAAACAAGACATCAAACACACTCGAGTATAGAGGTGTGCACCTGTCTGAAGAACTCTTCCATCAGGCTGTGAGTCCAGTGGTAGTGCAGCGGCCAGGCTTTGGCAGGATGACTGATGTCTGCTGCGTGAAGCATCAGAGATAAAACCTTCACTTTGTCTATACTGGAGACAGACAAACAACAAAGATTTAGTAGCAGCGTAAGCAGCACAAACTATTCCAGAAATAGCTTTCTTATTCCTCAACCACAGATCAATCTAAAAAGAGATCGTCGGCGTGGCAACCGTATGCTAGGTAAAAGCTGCCGGGTGTTTTCTTTTGTATATTCAGTGCTGTTTACAGAGAGTACAGTCAGCCTCAGAAACACAGGCAGAATCAGCATGCTGACAGGCTGATGACAGCGTCTTCCCCCAAAATCTCATCCAAGCGTGAGGTGAAGAGCGTGACAGCCGCCTCCCTCCGCACCTTCTGCAGCACGACGAACGGAGAGAGAGAAAGAGCGAGAGAGAGGTAGAAGCCAGACCAGTCGGACTCAGCGCTATTCCTGTGAAACTCTCTCTCTGAGAGGAGCCCCTACAGGGACATATGGGCCAATCTGGTCCTGGTCCAGCAGCCTGCAGGACCTTATGTTGGGCCGTTGCACCAAACTCCCACTGTTGATCTGGTCGTGTCCATCAGATGGACCGGCCTCACACGTCTTCCAGGAAGCGGCGCTCACGACGGAGGATCTAAATTTGGAAGTTTGACTGCTGATGAATCTGAATTGGGTCCTAAAGGAAAAGTATTTTCCTGTCCACGCAGGAGGAAAACTGTGGGCCTTTTCTAAAAGGTTGTTTCAAAGCCAATGTGCAGTATTCACTAGTAGCCCCACACATTGTTTTGTTTAACCCTTTATGGCCTAAGTTTCAAATATCCGATTGGATGTTTTTGCTTACGCAGTTTCAAAAGTATAGTTTGCAACCTATTAGCAACACGTCGGTTAAATAGTGCTAATAAATACTTTATACTTGCAACTTTCTCTATGCTTCACTTATAGAAGTAAGGGAGCTAAAGACCTGAAGCACCCCCTTGTGGTTGACTGATGAAAAATTGTGAAAATATGATGCACAGTCATCGATTTAAAAAAAATATTAAGAAATTGTATATGTATCTCTAACTACAATTCAACATGAAGATTCTTTTAAAAAAAGAATCATAATGTCTGGTGATGTACTGACCCGTTTGTCTGTGTCAGGGCGTTCCTCATGGTCTTGATCTGCTGGAAGTGGCAGGACATGTCTGTGGACATCACCATCTCTATCACCAGAGCCCTCAGCTCCCTGCCGGAAAATTAACACGTTGAATCCCTACAGATCAGTTTGTTAGACAGAGACATTCGCTGGAAGAGCTTGAATGTCGTTTTCATCAGTTTTTGGTTGGCTGAGACAACCTTTGGAAACAAAAACAAAAACAAAAACTCCTGATTCCCAAACTCAGGTCCTGACTTCCTGGACACCACAAAACGCATCAAAGTGCAGGTAGAGCTGTGAAGGTACAGCAGAAACAGCGACCACAGTTTTAAATGTGAAATTCTATTATACATTTAAACGTTGCACACAGCTCTGAAATGGCCGTTGAAGCGACCACCTCTACCTCTACCGTGGACGACTTTGCTGTCGATATGGCAGGAAACCACAAAGAACGGTAAAACACAACACCAAAGAAACAGCTCCCACACAGTGATTCGCTCTTGATGACCTTCCTGTCTAAATTGGAGAAATCTGGTTTGAAACATGTCAGGAATTCTGTATTTTTTCCTTTGTGTCGTTTGGTTAGAGTTTAGGCGGACGACCGTCTAAAGTCGTTGTGTTGCTGTGACTTGTTCACAAGTCAGAACAGACCAAACTCTATCAAGTGACTTCTCTCTCTATGAGGACCAACAAAATTTGTTTTGCTGGTCAAAACTAGAAAGTGTTTTGAGCTTCAGCAGACATGCAGAATAACTGAGCGGCAAGATCACCTAATGACGCAGCACATGAGCCTACTGGATGTTTCAGTTTGAGCCTGTGATAAAATGAACTGTTGCATGTCTGCTGGTCAGGCTGAAGGTTGGGAGGAACTGAATGCAGGAACGATTGTCAGTAAGAGGCGGAGCGAACCTCCAGTCTTCTTTGTTCAGGTTGACCAGGATGTTCATATCCTCCTCGGCCATCAGCTTGTAGGCGGCGCTGACGTGATGGTTCTCCAGCACCGACCTGTCATTGTACAGGATGGCGACCTCTGACCTGACGGATGGATAAAACTGTTCAGATTTCACAGACCTGAAATGCAACACGCTTGTCTAATTGGCTCCAACTTCAGGGACTGTTGTCAAGAGACGACACATCCAGATGATTCCTAGTTGATGCACTTCTAGTTTCTTTTTTCTGTCTTACAGGTTTGTGAGCCCAGGATGCGCTCCAACACACACAACCAATTATTCTTTTCACTGTTGGTGCCGTGTGTGTTACCTGGTGTGGATGTGGAAGTTGTTTGTGGTTCCCGTGTGTTCAAAGTCATGGATCGCCGCAGCAAAAACCATGGCAAGGATCTCCAGCTCACTTAGCCAGTGCTACACACACACATACACACACAATGAGTGTGTTAATGTAAAGGCTTACTGCTCACAAGCCCTATGAGTAATAAGCATCAAAGCCATTTCTGTTTGCACTAATGTTTTATTCCTCTAACCCTAAGAAGCTCAAAGTCTTTAAACTGGTTGCTTCATGCAGAATCATGAGCAACAGGCAACATCAATGTGTGCGTGAGTGTGTGCTACCATCAGTCCGGTGTGTAGCATCAGGAAGTGGGCGGTCTGCGTGACGTCGGCGGCGTGGGTCAGGTTGTGGTAGGGGTTCCTGTGTTTGCTGTAGCCGTTCTCCAGAGCCTCAACAAACTGCACCAGAGCCTGCACAGGGATCTGAACACAGGACTCCGGCTAGTACCGTTAGCATGAGCAACACACTGCAAACCCCGTGCCAATCCTCAAAGCTAAACATTCAGTGGAGACACTAGCAATGCGTCTGATTTTGAGTTGTTTTAAAGGTCGATCATCCATCCATTGTTCCTGTCAAAGTTTCCGAATCTTTGTAGAAGCATCTGCCATGCAGTGACATTTTGTATTTATACTCTGAGTCTGTGTGGCTTTTATCTACTGTACAGCATGATCCATATTCCTAAACCAATAGTTTAGTCAAATGAATTGTGTTCCACGTTTGAGAAAGACTGCTCCCACATGTAATGCCGAAGCGTCTTCCACCACCGCGGGTTCACGATCATTCCTCTAAGGTCAGAATCCACCCAAATAGCGAGATCAAAATGCGTGTACCCTGAACCTGTTGATGAGGTCATAGCGGGTCAGCAGGTCATACACCAGGAATTTGAGGGCGTGTTCTCCAGTGGCCTCGTGGAAAGCAAAAACGTCAAAGGACCACTGATCCACCTCCTGGAAAAAACAAAATGAATGGAATCCTTAAAAGAAACGTCTAAATGACAGAAAGCTGAAAAATAAAGCTGAGCTCCTTCAGTGTAATGTCACCATTCGTCACTAGGGGGCAGTACGCTGTGTTTCTTCAGAAGAGGTAGAGCAGCAATTAAATTAATGAGTGCAATTATTCATTAACTCACAATTATATTTGAAGTTGGTCCCCTCATGATTTATGAGTTTCAGGTCTCCAGAATAACGAAGGACAGTAATTAGAGAGATAATTGAATATTCTTCTTCGTTTTTTTTTTTAAAGTTTGCACAGGAAGCCCTGGAGAAGGAACATTTATCAGGAAACACACCGCTCACTACATCTACATGATCTAATTCTACCAGCTCTTCCACATCTATTATTTCTCTTTTTATACTCTTCTGCTGCTTTGGTCCAACAAACGTCCTGCTTGCACACTTTGTTCTTTTTCTAAGTGATGTTATTTCCCTTCCATTCTTCCTGCAAATGATGCTTTTTCTTTTTTAAAGGTTTAATTGGCTCTAGTGGCCTTTCATTTGGTAGTGAAAGTGAAAGGAAAGTGGGTGATGAGAGAAGGGGAAGACATGCAGGCTGGGAATCGAACCAGCGACATCCTCCATATGTGGGTTGTTCTTAATCCCTGCGCCACCCCAGCAAACAAATTCTGTTTTTTTTTTTTGTCTTTACACACCCTCCTTTCTCCAGTTGTTTGTTTTCTGATATATATATATATATATATATTTTTTTTTTTTACAGCAGAAGTGTATCCATACCCCTTGATCTAAATGTGACATTTACCACATTTTTTTCATGTTATAAATTTCAATATGTTTTACTGGGATTTTATGTGACAGGCCAACAGTGGTACTTAATTGTGGAGTTGAAAGAAAATAACTTCTTACACAGTTTCCAAATTCTTTTTACAAGCTAGCATCTTAAGAGATTGAAATTGCCCATTAAAAACTGCACACAATTTCGCAATTGCAGTGTTTTCATTAAATCAGAAACGCAATTAAAATCACACGTAAATGACGTTTCTCCACGTGATACGTCACTTCGTCCTCACACTACTTCCTGTTTTTGTCTTCTTCATGTTTTGCATCAGTGTTAACATCTGGTTGTGGATCATGTGACTCGTGTGACGCAAAGAAAGTGTTTCCAATGCAGTTTCGCGAAATAAACAAATTTTGATATGGACAAAAAAACAAACACCTCATCCTAACGGCAAAACTTTTTTATTGACAAGCGTTTTTCCGTAATTACGCAAATTAATCTTTGAAATGTCAAACTGTGCAGATATATGGTCGACGGAAACATGGCTACGTACTGGGGAACTTGCAAAACATAAATCTAACAACAATAAAGAATAAATAGACAAAGATTTAATTAAACTCAAAATCCCTGAATGATGTCCACGTTCGCTCTGGGCTCCTCTGCTCCTGGTCGGCACATTGTCGCTAGCTTGATCTGGACGTTTGGTAGCTTTCACTTCCAGAGCACTTTAATCTTGGCCTTTGGGAATCTTTACCAGTGTTTTATCGCTCGTCGTGCTTCTCCTCCCGTTCGCTACAAGTTTTGAACGAGGTTTATGAGGTTAGAAGAGAGGCTTCGATGTGAAAGTTTCAGTTCATTGCATCACAGTAAAGGGAGACAAATATGTCTGCTAGTCACACTTTTTTAGATTTCCATGAAAAGCATCTTTTTGTTATTCGTCTTAACAGGTGTGAAGCACTTTTTGTTGGTTTTGTTGGATTGCAACGTAGATCAAGGGATAGTGATACTTTTTTCAAAGTTCTGTAGTCTAATAAGGTCTTTTGTTGTATGTTTTCAATTATATTTTCTTCCTCCTTTTTCTCACGTTTCCTCCGGTGACTTGTATTTCCTGTTTTCCCCTCTTCTGCGTCAGTTCCCTAAACGTTTCATTTCTTTTTCTTCGTCTCTAATTTACCCCATCCCTTTTTTGTATTGGCTCTGTGCAGTAAGTGGAACCGATTTCCTGCTTGTCACTTTCACTTTTTCCCCTCTTCTACCTGAACAAAGGATCAATAAAAGAAACTCCCACATCCTGGAACAGAGTATTTACTTTTCTTTTTTTTCTTTTTTTTACCTTGAGAGCTGTCAAAGCTGTGGGAGGGTAGGTCAGCCCAGCCATGTTAGAAGTCCGTCTGTACATCCTGTTGTCACACACACGCACGCCCACATGCACAACACACACACAAACACACACACAGATAAAAATATCACACACCAATCTCACACTTATAAATATGGGCAGTGGCATGCATATAAACACCTCTCACACAGACCCCCTCCCGATGTCCTCCTCCACAGTTTGAGACCAGGATGGATTGTTTGTTGCCACAGCAACCCTGCTCCAAAACACATGCACGTAAACACACACACACAGACGCCCGGCGAACGAGCGCTGCCTGGCTGCAGCAGATATTTTTTGATTTCATGCGTCATTAAGCTGCAGCAGATGAACTGATACTGCGTTCTTTCACTGCGACTCATTTACAACCTAATGATATCGGAGCTCATAAGTTTCCCCATGTGCCGTTCGCCTGTAGTGCGCGCGCGCTAACGTCATTACGCTTCGTGTTCGACCTCTTAATCACATCTGCTGTCAGCCCGGATGCTCGCCTATGTTTACTTTGAAGGAAATCTAAGGCTGCTGCTCCCTCTGCTTTCTGCGGGCGCTCCAGATTTCTGATCAGCGTGGAAATGACTGAACATTTGGAAGTGTAATTTTGTCCGAAAGGGTGCAATTTACCTTCTACATTTACATCAAACCTGTCTTTCTTTTTTTCTTTTTTACATATAAATGCATGTCTTTCAACTTCTGACAACTCCTAGAAGTTGTTTTTTTCTACTAAAGACGACAAGCTGACGCTGAATGAAAACTTTCTCAGGGTGAACCGCAGGAACTCTAATTACGGTGCCTCCAAAAAGCTCTTATGCCCCTTAAACCTTTTCACATTTTGTCACGTTAGAGCCATCGACTCCGGCGTCTCTTGTTGTGATGACAGATCATTACTAAGCAGCACATGTTTGTGAAGCGAGAGGAAAAGGATGCCTCGTTTTCACGTTTAATTTCTTGCAAATACAAATCTTAAAAGTGTGGCATGCAAATGTATTCAGCCCTTTTGAATATGACATATGCAGTTTCCCACAAATTCTGCACAAATTTCTCAAAGACGGGGGCAAAAAGAAAAGAAATCCAATACATTTTAAAATCATATATATATAAATTGTTTTTATAAATATTATTGTAAAATATCAGTTAATTTAACTTATTGAAGATGGAGATGCATGGTAGAAACTGCTTTTATTGTTAAAAAGGGTATTAAGGTGCAGATCACTTTGAATGCACCCTTTCCTCTGTGAAACACGGTGACAGCAGCATCATGCTGTGGGACTGCAGTTCTCCAGCACAAACAGGGAAGTCTGAGCTGATGGGATGATGGGTGAAGCTACATGTCTGTTTCTCACTTTCACAAATCAAAGTTTGAAGTGGATCTGAAAGTTATTGACTAACGCTACTGCATACATTTCAGATTTTCGTTTGCAAAAGACGATTACGAAGCTGGCACCATTTTCCTTCCTCTTCACATTTACCAACAATTTGTTGTCTCAGTCGGTCATAAAAAATACCCATGAAACATACTGAGGTGTGTCGCTGCAACGTGACAAAAGGCAACAAAGTTCCTGGGGTGCATGAAGAATATTTGTTACCATAACCTGTAAAAGAGTAAAAACAAAAAGGAAAAGCTCATCTGGCTTCACCCTGTTGTTTTCTAAAGTGTTGCTTTAATGTGTTAGCACCTCTAGTTATTTCTTACCCAAAGACTTTTCACAGTTTCACATGTCTGTTTCTCACCTTCACTGCTTCTCACGTTTTTATATCCAATGTATGCATAAGATTACAGAACTATTTAGTGTCTTTGACGCTAGATATATTTTAAAATATGATATTGATTATCCGGTGACAAAGGGTGTTGGGTGGAAACAAAACCGTACTAAAGTAACTTTCATTAGAGAACTTGATGTCTTGTTGAAGTAAGCAGCTTAGCAGTGGTAACGAACCTAGAGCTAAACAATGATGATGATGTTCACCTTTGCACAATGTTGAGGAGTATTAGGTTAAACAATCCTGTGACACAAACTTTTAATATGAAAACAGTACAATATTTCTCTTCAAATGTTATGCTATGCAAGACATTTGTTTGGAATTTTTTGGAGAGAGAGAGAGAATGTACTTTCCCAAAATAAATTATTATTATTAGTAGTAGTATTATTGTTATAAACCATCTTAAAAAACTATTTTAAAATGAGCTTATTGGGAAATATGTTGTATAAGACGAGTGTTTCAAAGACCAAAAATGCTATTGATGATATTAAAAATGTATAAAATGTGAGATTTAAGTATGTAATGTGGAAATAATTTAAGTTTTTCAGATGTTTGGAGATTGAAATTTTCATAAGTTGATGAGTATGAGCGGGCCAGGAAATCATAAGATCTTGTATCTTCTTCTTGCTCCTTTTCAAACAAATAATTGAAAAGTGCATGACAACTGGGGATGAAAATTTGTTTAAATTTTTATTTTTTACTTTTTGTCCGTTTGAAATAAATAAATTATTATTATTGGTAGTAGTAGTAGTGGTATTGCTTCATTTCCTGTCAGAAGGAAGCTTATTGATTGAATGAAATGATGTTAATCTAAAATTACAAGAGGTTTGATTAATTTTTGGCTCAACTATTTGTGTTTTTCCAAGTTGCTCTTTCCTATATTGCAACATGTGTTGCTGCACTAAAAAGGATGGAGGCCTAAATATAGGGAAATAAAAAGAATATTGTGTTCTTTGGGATAGAGACCAGAAAATGTACAGTTTACAGCTGCGTCTGGAGAGGGGATGTTCCTTTTTGGTGACCTTAAAGTCTCGTTTCTTGTATTTCTTTTTCTTTCAGAGACTACAGCATGCTGTCGGCGTTCCTTCGGGTTTCAAGCATTCGGCATGCCGACTTGAGTAAATCTTCATCGGTGAAGTCAGGGCAGCATAAGATTAACTCCTGTTATTTTTAGGTCACTGATGTGATATTTGAGTTGCAGTTTTCTGATTCTGGTGCAACATGTATGGAGAGTGAGAGTTTTGGAGTTCATGTAGCAGCATTTTATGTCACGGCCGAAAGCCTAAGGTCATCACAAAGGATTGTTATCCTTTGGTATTACTTCTGTGTGTCTGTGCTTGTTAGACTTTTAAATCCATGTTTGGGATCTTTTTGTAATAAAAACCAAAGAATTTGAACAGCCAGTTATGAACCTCATTATGCAGCTTCTGCGCAGAGTGGTGAATGAGCCTAATGGGTAAATTGCTCTTATATCACATTTACATGTAAAATGTAAGTGAAATGATGCATGATGAGAGTCATATTATGAGTAATTGCTATAAAATGGACTTCAATATTTAAGTGCTCATTTATGTCTTTGTCAGATTGCTAGAAGAAAAGGAAGAACAAAGATTTCATTGGTGTATTAAAATGTTTAAGAACAATCCAACCCTTAACTTTTATGACTTTAGGCGTCTTCCCCACATTCCGAAAGGTTTCACAAAACAAACTGAACAGAATTTTATGGAAATTTTCCACAAAAAAGATCAGACGTGTACGTTTACCTCTCCACAAAGATTCCGGCTTGCACCGCGTGAACGATGCTCCTGAACCTCGGCTTCTCCTCGGGACGCCGCTTGGCCACGCCCATCTTCCTGCTGAAAGTGCACGCCAGCCAATCGCGCACTTCGCTCGGCACGGACTCCGCCTGCAGGTCACTGAGCTCGTCCTCCGTGTCCAGCAGGCGCCTGCAGAGAAGGGACAGGCTGCGTGACGCATCATGCGCGCCTGCGCAGCCGTCTCACCGTTTCACCGTCCGCTCCGCGCGGACTCACCTGGTCTCGTCTGTGTAAACGGCATCCAACATGGCCGCCGCCAGCTCCAGGTTCCTGCGGAGCTCCTGCAGGTCCACGACGCCCCGGTCCATCTGCTCCAGGGCCGCCTTCAGCCTGGACAACAACAGGAGAGGAACATCATGATGCAGGTTGTTAAATACTCACTCCGGTACTAAAAAATGACTTGGTGTGTTAAATATTGGGTTTGAATTGAGAATGGACCATTTTATAGAAACAATAAAATACATTCTTTCAACAAACAAAAGTCTTTATAATCCCCACATCAGGGAATGAATAAATGTATATGAACATAAGACAACATCTTAGGGTTAAAAAAAGTAGGTGAAGAATAATTTATGATTTGTCTTTGATGTATTAATACATATCACACCTGTAAAAACAGACATTGTTTGTTGCTGCATACTTTAACACAGGAAAGTTTGTGTATTATGTGTGAATCTTGAACTGTAGTCAACAAAAGTATTCATAGCTCCTAAAGATTTTCATGTTTTGTCACATTTCTAAAACTAATTTTCAGTGCATTTCCTTGATATTTCATGGCAAGAATGAAGTCAGTAACTGTGTGTCCATTCCAAATGTTTGCAGGACTTCGTCGATATTCCTCTGTCAAAACAAATTGCAATTGTCATTTCCAGGCAAATAAAATCCCACTTGAATAAGTTTGTTGACGTGATAAGTCCTTAAAAACCAACCCGCTCCGTCATCCTACAACTACTTCCTGTTGTCTTCTTCTTCATGATTTATGCCAGTGGGAACATCTGGTTGTTGCTCATGTGACTCGTGTGACACGAAAAAAGTGTTTCCATTGCAGTTTTGCAAAATAAACCAATTTTGATACGGCCAAAAAAGAAAATCACCTCATCCTTGAGCTAAAAACTGGAATTTTTGAAAAACTATTTCCCTTAATGAAATAAAAGCCCCAAAGAGTCCCATTTTCAGTTTGCCTCTTCTCAGAAAACGAGCAATCCGGTCAGTCAAGACCAAACCTGAACTTTCTGACTGACATGTGAAGCTAAATACGCCTGACACTGGAGTGGAGGTTCACCTTCCATCAGGTGAAAGTCATCCTAAAGATAGAATCAGAGCAACAACTGAGGGTTTCGAAGAAGCTAATTTGTTTACAAAAATGGACAAAAGTTTTTTATTAATCCTCCCTCATCGTCTCAATGCTCTGCAGATTGATCGTTTGATCCAGGTGTGTTGAGCCTGCAGAATACCGGACCTGGAGGAACTATTCTGGACACGCCTGCTATAAATGTAAAAAGCTGGTAGAGACTAACGCCTAAAGACCTGAAGTAGAAATCACAGAAGCAGCTGGTTCTATAAAGTGTTGAGGATTGAGCATAGACTTTTATTTGTAAAAGAAAATTTAAAAACCATACGCCCTCCACTTCAGTTATATCCTTCTTTTTGTTAGCCCATCTGGCTAAATGTTATAAAATCTGTTCATCTTGTGCACTAAACACATTAGATAGCATATTACATATGGAGAGTGGGAATAACTTTATATAAATGTAAAGTTTATATAAAAATGCACCTCACTGTTTCATCCCTGTTCTCCACTTCTAGCCCAAACCTCCCAGTGACATTATAAAGCTTGTTCCGTCAAAGTGTTCCTGCCTCTTTAGATGTATTTTTACTCATGTTTATTCTTTGGGTTATTTTCAGCACTTTGGAGTTATTGTTGTCAGCTTGAATTGTTTTGTACTTTCACAGCAGCTAATTTATCTCAGCAAAGGCACTGGTTCAGAAATCAGACACGTTCCCGATTTGCAGATTTGAGAGATGAATTGTGCCGGTGAACACTGGAGGTTTGATCTGTGGTTTCCTCCATGCGTTTCCAATTTGTGAGATGATTAGAGTGTTTTCTTTAAGAAAATGAGTGAACAGACAGAGTGCTTTTGACAGAACATTCTCTGATCCAGAGTAATCTTTATTGAACTGGTTCTGGTTCTCTGACATACTGTAGTGTTTCTCACTAAAAAAATAAAGCAGGTTTTTTTTTGTTTTTACATTCTCATATTTAGTCTCTCTGAACCTCTTTTGGATGCAATTGATTCATTTTACAAAATGGGTTTTAAAGCTATGTTTACTTTCACAAGGTTATTTACATATAAAAACATGTTTCTGTCCACAAGCGTCTGCCTTACTGTAGCTGCTTTCTTTGGGAATCTCTTGTTTGAATGAGACACAGCTGTATTTATAAAGGTCCTTCTGATGGCTCCACCACGTTGTTTTATTGTCACATAGTGACATTTCATAGTACAGCCAAGTAACTGTTACCTTCAGTTGTTATAAAAATGCTGTATGTCTCAAATATGACTTAAAGAAATGTGACTTCTAACACCTTGAAATTGGGCCTCTGTCTCTTTAAGAAGCTCCTGCTCTTTCTGAAACTCCGCCTTCAGGAAGTCATCACAACATGACTCCTCTATTAGCCCTTTAACAACGTTTTTTGTTTTTACCAGTGTTTCACTGAGAAGTAGCTCCTATAACAAGCTCAGCAGATAGTGCAGGTCCACCAGGTGTTTGCTAATTGCTGCTGGCTAGTCTGAAGGAGCCGAGTGGAGGAGTCGTGGGAGAGGGATGCTCAGTGAAACTTGGATGCTTGGAAACTGCGGTTCCGAGGAGAAGCTTCATCTTCAAAGGCGAGACACCAACTTTGTGGTTGGGGTGAGGGTGGACGTAAGAAAATCCTATTTTCAGAATCATCGTGATTCGATTTAATTTCCATTTGGGACCAAAAAAGTATTTTGGAATTTTTGAATTGAATTTGAACAATTAGATTAGTTTGAAACTCCTTATGCAACTTTTAAATGTTATATAATTAAAATGTGAATGTTCTTTAAAATAAATAAATGTAACAATAAATGTCCCATTAAATAATTAACTATGCCCTCCAAGTAATAAAATTAAATAAAATGTAAGTTAAAAAAAAATCTATCCCTTTACAAAAGCATAAGATTAAATGATTTTGTATTTATCTATTAAATAAGTAAATATAGAGGCAGCCAACCGGGGGTCAGCACTCTGGCCCTATTGTCTTGGGGAGTTAAAATCTGTGTGCTCTACACATCTCATGTCTCTGGATCAGATCAGATTCTTAAATGACTCAGGTTGATATCAGACACAAGAAAAACTTACAACACCTAATATAATCACTCTTTCCATGGCATAATTAACGCATGCCAAGCTTGATTCAAAGGACAAACACAGGAAATGTTTAAAGAGCTACTGCTTTGCCATTTCAGTGCTTTACCACACGGAGATCCTCATATATTGCAGTCTGTGCCTTCTACCCTCCACAAGAGGAAACCGCAGCCCTGAGAGAGCCTCCCTGCAGACTTCAGACACCTGCCAACCCACTTGATCCTCGTACTTTGCACCCACACAGCTGCTGTCCCGTTCGCACCGCACAACCAGAATGTGGAAATCTGCTTCCTCCAGATGGACACATGATGACACCGTGCCTCCTGTCAATCAGCCGGCGCCAGCGCTAAACGACTGGAGGCTCGTACGGGGAATAAACAAGCTGTCAAATAAACATTATGCACTGTGCTTTTCCTAGCCAAGGCGGCACTTTTAGTCAGTCAGAAAAGTTCATGCTGCTGCAGTCGACCAGATTTTCACTAAACTTGACAAAGAACAGCTTGTAGTTGTTACCGCGGCAGCAAAGGCCAATTATCCTCCAGTCGAACTTTCTTTCATGACGCTGGATCTCAGATACTCTGCATGCAAACCGATACAGAAAGTGGGAATGATAGGTCAGTCGGTGCAAAGCAAAAAGTCACCATGGAGATTTTAAACACTTTCTTATCAGCAAAGAAACAGATTCAGTAAACTCAAATGTTCGGAAAAAAAAACAAATCTAATTTGAGCCCTCCTTTAAGAATCCCTCCGCTCTAAGAGTTGAGAGGAGTGATGCAGGGAATTGTGTAAATGTTGCAGATTTAGCCAGACAATCATAAATCCTGGCACTACTGTATAAATAACACCGATGTTCCAAAAGATTTCATGTTTCTGAATTCCGAACATTTATTATGCCATTGATTGTAGTCATAAAAGCTTACTTTAAAAACTGATTTTTTTATTTATTGATTCTGCTTTCTCTTATGGTGCTAAGAGAAAGCAGAAGAAAGACGAATTAGGAGGACAGTTTACCAACAGCAAGATCTATTAGCTTATTTGACCAGTTTAATAATCTCCATGCTTTTTTAAAAAGGGGCAGATTTATGTAAAACTGACTTTTGTTTTGTTTTGTTAGCTTTACATCATGTTATAATGTTATCCCTTCTTCAAAAACATAACTGGAGTGTCGTTTTGATTCTTTCATGCATGTTTGAAAAATCCTTCAATTTCCCATGGCAACCATGTTTGCTCTCACATTTTTTGCAAGGCACTTCCATCACTCAGCTCCTCCAGACTAGCGTCAGCAGCTATTGTCAAACACCTGGTGAGCTCTGCTGGGCTCGTCGTATGAGCTCTTAAAGAGACAGAGGCCCCATTTCAAGGTGTTAAATTGCCTCAGAAATATAATTTGGAATATTTATAACAATTGAAAGTAACATGGTTCCTTGATACTTGGGCTATAAAATGTCACTATGTGCCTGGAGAACACATAATACCGGCCCTTTAAATTGACGGAATAATGGCCCGACTGGAGCCGTTTGCCACAGCTAACCCTCCGCTTTTGTTTTTGCCCTTCAGGGGGAATACCATTTAAAGTTATTTTCTGTATCCTATTGCTAGTCCTCTGAAATGAAATGCGATTGTGTCTTAATTAGAGATGCACGACAAATCGGCGCTAACACCGGTATCAGTCCAATAAGTAAAACTTGGCCGATGTTAACAATCCATTTATGTCCATCTTGTTGCTGTTTGTTTCTGGAGGGACTTGGTCATGTGATATTTGTTTGGTCATGTGACAGCGATTGTTGGATTGGAAAATAACATCGGCCACAACAGCAATATTAACATCAGATACCGACATCGGCCCACATTTCTTATCGGTGACTCGTAGTCTTGATGTATGATGTGTATCAGCAGGTGTTAGTTTAAAGTTATTTTTCACTTTGATCATTGTATAAGATTTTACAAAATAGAGTTTTATAAGAGTCAGTCGGCCCAATGTTGATACATGAAAATATAGGGTGTAATAGACATTTTTAGAACATAATATACAGCCAATTTAAATTCTACATTAGAACAGTGACGAGAGGGTTTTAATTTTGTTTTAATTGCGGAGGGTTGGCAGCCCTACCCTGTGTCGCTCTATTCCTGTCAGTGAATGACAGGCCGTATCATGTAAGGTGAGAAATGAGAAGATCGCAGCATTATTTTTGACACTGAGTGGTTAAGACAATTCCAGCTTAGCGATTCCCCGTCCTGATCGTAGAACAAGACGTCCAGAGTTTATACTGCGCAGAAGAAAAAGTTTTTCATCTTGACACATAATGTGCAATAATGTGGTCGTCCAGAACCGCTGCTCGTCAGTCCCGCTTTGTCAAACAGAGGAGAGGAACACTGCACTTAACGTTGGACTGCAGATTCACACGAGTCCGTTTATAAAACTATCAAACAAAGAGTTATCCTGTCAAATCATACACTGAATGTGAATAGGGGTTTTTTGTTTCTGTAAAATGTGACACAATGTATTCCAGTGTCTTTTTTAGGCTTGTTTTTTCCGTTGAATCCGTTGATGTTTTTTTTTAACAAAAAAGCTTGCAGTTATGACCAAGCACTGATCATAACTGCACATGAATCTATGTAAATTAGACAGGATAATGCACAATTTCGTCCCTTTGCGTGTTTTTATTTCCCAGTTCTTTTACGTTTGATGCCATCTGTTTTGACGCCACATAAGATTCTCCAGATGTTTCCGTTTCCTCTCTCTCTGGTTTCTCTCAGATCCACACTCGTTCTCGTGTGTGTTAAAGAGTGTGACGGCTGTTTTTGACTTCTTCCAAATTTACAGCTGGCACACCTGTGCTCCGTTTAGACTCTGGCTCGCCGCAGCAGTCAGCGCTGCTCTTTCTCCATCTCCCGTCAACAGCAGCAGCAGCAGAGATTTAGTCTGTGTTTGTGTCCATCGTTAACTGATTCTGATGAATACTGTTTTCCTGGGGCGCCGCACACAGCCTGGGCTGCTGCCGGCACGCTAAGGCAAGCCACCTGCCCGCCTGTCCATATTTGTCTCTCCATACATTTCTGCCTGCTGTCTGTCTTTCACTATTCCAAAGGTTGACTTCCTCTTTCTGATGACCCGCTGGTTCCCTCACCCTCCATTTTGCAGAACCGGTCCACTTAACATTTTGTCAGCTCTCTCCTCACTTTACTGAAAAAAAAAAATCTTTCATGTCCAGTGAGTAACCTTTTATTTTAAGTTACCTAAAAGAGCCTCCAGGGAGGGAGACAGAGAATTATCGAGGATTATACAAAATGTTTCTGAATTTAATTCAATTTGAATTGATGGTATTTTAAGATGTAGTGAGACATTTTATACTTTTACACTTTAATATGTCTAAATTGACAACATTTGGGTGGGATCAGTTCTTGTTTCCATGTACAGTGGCTGGTAAAAGTATTCACACCCCTGAACTTTCCTACATTTTCTCACTCTACAAACATGAATGTGAATATATTTCATTGGAGTTTAGTGTGAAAGCGGTGAAGTGGAAATGAAATTATGCATGATAGAAAATTCAAAACTTATGACGACATTTGGAAAAGTTCAAAGGGTATGAATACTTCTGCAAACTGCTGTATAATTTAATGCAAAAGTATATAATTAAGAAATGGAAAGTTTTGGTTCTCTTTGGATTCATGGGTGAAAAAAAATATTGGGCCCATGAAACCTACTTTTTCTAGTAGTTACAATACAATCTGCAGCTAGAATCAGAATTTATGTTTTTAGACCACAGGGAACACGGAAGGTCGCCCCGAGTCTCTGACACAAGCATCAGGGCAAAATGAAAAATCATCAGGTACTCTTATGCTATTAATAAAATAAATGTTCAAACTCACTTTTAAAGAGAAAACTGCTGACATCATCCACACATGATTTACTCAAACATCCACAATATTAATAAAGAGAAATAAACAACTGGGAAGCAGCAAAAACTTTTCAAAAATTAAATCTAAATAACTCACCAAAATGTCACAGAAACCTTAAATTTATTAAATAATAAATCAATATTTTTTTCTAATTATATTAATATTTAATAGCAATGAAGTCTATAGCAGAGTCCTATAAATGGTTCAAGCCAAACTGTTAAATCTGTTGATTTAGATCAAACGTGTGAACGGACCAGATCAATCCAGAACCTGGCAGAACCTGAAAAATCTGAGACTGTGATTTTTAACTAAGAGGAAAGGGCAGACTGCTTACTTTCTAAAGCTAGTATGCACAACTTTCCATTAGTCTATCGCATAAAATCTTTTTTTAAATACATTCAAGTTTGGTACAAAATGGCAAAAAGCTCAAATGGGTAAATATTCCTGTATGTCCGTTTTGATTACGAGGATGAACAGCATTTTTTTTCTCCGTGACCGAGTCTGACAAATGTCAGGAAGTTAATGACGAAGCGGAGGCACAGCACCTACTTTTTTAATTATTATAATCTGCAATCAAAAATACTTGAAAACTGGAAGAAAGCTGGATGTAATATTTAGCAGTTACCATGGGTACAGGGACAATTCAACTTAAAGACTAGATTGTTTCCCTTTTTTTAAATGACATTGTGTATTTGGATATAGCTGGAGATAATTAAAGGTTTTTCTGACAGTGAATGGCAACCTGTCGTTGTAAAGTTCGGTGCGTGGGTGAACGGGAGGTTCGACTGTTTCCTGTATTTTGGTTTTTTTTCTCGTTCACACCGTCACGTCTCCCTTGAGATCAGAATACTTTCTGCTCTCCGTCTGAATGTGGAATCATGTCACAGATCATCAGCTGTGTGTCTGCTCTGTAAGCCTCTGCAGACATGCATTCACAAGTAAACAGCAATGAAAGCCTTTTTTAGACTTTATTCAAACCCATTTACCTCGGCTTTTTTGTCCTAAATATTCCTTCTGAAGTTTAAATGTTACAGATCCTCTTATCTACTGCCGTACTTTTATTTTCTGTATTTTCTTTTACGTTTGCCTGTCTGCGGGTCTCAGTGACTCATCTGATGGGAACCGTCCTGCTGCTTGATACTGAGCCCACACGCTTTTAAATGATCTTTTTTTTCTCTCTCTCTGTGGCACCCAGAATATTTCATATGGTAAAATCTTATTCTCAATCAAGCAATTTTTCTCTAATAACTGCAGATGTCAAATCTGCATTCGTTTTCGATTTAACCATCAAGCCTACGGTGCAATGACCAAAAAAATGGGAGATTTACTTGCAGTTATCATCATACAGATGAACATGTTGTTGTCGTACCGTCAACCACTGCCATGTTCAGCTTGAAGTTCTTGAGGTCATCTTTTACATTTTTCTGGACGTGGTTTGGGTTTTGGAAATGGAATATATTTTTATTCCACCCTCTATTGAGGCTTTGGGTAAAGCATGTTGTAATCGCAGGTTCGCCATCGACCACATTTAATCATTTTTTCCTACTATTTTTCTCCAAATCACTGCAGCCAGAGTTGGTTAGCAGCTAGTTACGTTTACTCAATTACATTTACTTGAGAAACATTTTTGAAAAAACATACTTTAAGGAGTATTTTTACTACGCCATATTTTTTACTGAGTCATTTTATTATGAATTATATCTGTTGTTACTTGAGTAAAATTTCTGGATTCTCTACCCACCGAATGAAAAACAAACAGGTTTTAACCAAAGATTTAACAGACACAGAAGCTGATTTGGAAAAAAATATATATTTTGTCTGATTTTGCTATTTTTTTGTTACTATATCAATTATTTTCATTTTGGTACTTAAAATTTCCACTTAACTTTATATTGTGGTCCATCTGATGATGTAATTTTTAAATATTAAACGACTGATAATTTCATCGGTTACTCAGTAGTGAGAACCCTTTTTACCAAATGCTTCGTTACTCTCACTTGAGTAACTTCTTTTACAGCTACTTTTTATTTTTACTTGAGTAAAAATACGTTGAAGTAGTTTTACTCTTACCTGAGTATATTTTTGGTTACTCTGCCCTCCTCTGACCGCAGCGCATTCATAACGATGAACTCAGACAACGTCGTCGGAAGTAAAGCTGGTTCAGTTTCACTTTGGAACAAATTGCGACAAAAAACGCTGGACTGACTGACAGGTGGCGTCATGTCAATTGCTTCTGGTTGCCTTTCTATAGTGTGTGTGTGTGTGTGTGTGTAGGGGTATGTGTGTGGGGGGGGTGTGCGTGTGTGTGTGTGTGTGGGTGTGTGTGTGTGCGTGTGTCTGTAAATCTTACCTCTGAGATGTAATTTTGTATTTCTGCCTGTAAAACACACACAAAAAACAACACAAGTTACTGGAATGATCAAATCCAGCACACAGACAGCCATCAACATGAGTTCCCTCAGAGGCCGAGTTAACCCCGTTAAAAACAAGCAGTAAAGAAAACGAGAAGCGAACTTGTGCTTCAGAATCAGGCCTCATTAATCGAGTGGCGGAGCCACGAACTGCTGCTCTGCGTCCGTCAGACCGAAATAGCTCTTGTTTGCAGAATGATGTATTGGCTTGACCTTCTGCACTGCTGTTAATGAGAAACATCTTGTGTTCAGTATTATGTCTCTGTCGGCAACGCTGTCTGGCATTAACAAACACATTTACAAGCCGGCTTCATCAACAGACCTACACAAGAGACTGGAGCGGGGCGGCAGCTAGAAACGCAGAGCGGCGCACAGGAAGCGTCCGGCACTTCAGAGGTGGTAAACTAATTTAGCACCATCAAGGCGTAAATGTGGTATTTATTACATTGAATCAGATCTAAATCATGTTGTTGTTCGATGGACCAACTGAAGGCATGGACTTAAAAATAAACCTTTACTTGACAAGCAACAAAAAAAAAAACGTTCCTTAAGGTTTCATGTGTGTTGTGATTTAAAGCTTAAGTCCTAAGAACATTGAGGACGTGATTGTGGGGCCAGACTGAGAAGGAGGAAGCACACTGCCTACGTAGCCCCTTGTTACAGGATTCTTTTGTAGTGCTGGAGTTTCTACTTGTCATTTTACAGTAATCACCCTGAAACAATTAATATTTAAATGTCAACTCTCTTATTGCTACTTCCTCCGATTGTGGATTCATACCCCGCAGTTCACACTGTCTTCTGCTCAGCAGTTTGCTCTTAAGAAATACAGCAGAACATCGACTTCTTCCCCAATTTGAAAACTTTATTTGTAGACACGTTGCAATGCGACGTCACACGCACAAGAACCCACAAAAAACTTCTCCTCCCCAACAACGACTACCATTGGTTTTAGCCGTCAAGTTGAGAACATAACGAGCTAAATCTTAAATTTACATTTGATATTTAAAAGAAAAGGGATGCAGTGCTTTGCCACTAATTGTCAACACTATAACAACTAGACAACAAGGTCAGGAAAAGTTTTAATAGAGCGAGAGGGAAGCAGATCAGGCATGCTAGCTTGACTTTGACAACCTTAGCATGTAGATGTGCTGCTGAATTCGGCGTGTTTGGGTTCGGTAAAAAAATTGGAAAAAGAAAAAGTTTTGTTAACCCAGCACATTTTCAGCAACAAGGCAGTTCATGGTGCTTTACACGAGTAGAGAAAAAACAAAAACAACACAACCACAAGAAAAACTACAATTTAAAATGTTCCAGTTGACATTAATCGAATGTCTAAACAGGCGTGTTTTCACCCTTGTTTTAAATTAGATTAGTAAAATATAAAACTAAATGTTAGTTCTTTGTGGAGCGCTATGCATATATGGACATTTAAATGTTTCTTGTTTTGTTTTGTTTTTTGAGGGTGGCTAAAGAGATTTCGCTCTTTAGGCAGGCAGGACCGGGGGAGACATGTTCATTAAGTACACTTTGCTTTGATCTGGTGAAAAGACTCGGACCTTCCTGCACGGAAAACGCTTTTGAAATGAGAGAGGAGCCTCCTGAATAACCAGCAGGAAAGGAGTTTGAGGGCGGGAAAAAAAGAGGTATATGAGGCGAAAGTAGCAGGTGGGTCCTTGTTGAAAGCCTCTGGGAATTATTTACTGGAGTTTGCCCGCCCGGGTTTCAACTCGGTCAGAGGTTGCAGCGGCAGCACAGGCTCACGGAGGCAAATTGGGGTACTTTAAACCTTTTAGTGGCTGATTGCTCTCATTTGCATCTAAATGCTTTCCCCTCTGAGTCATAACTCTGCCAAACACGGACACACACACAACACAAGAAATGATACCTTTTTCTCTCTCTTTTTTTTTTTTTTTTTGCACTTTACACACGACTCACACACAACCTCTGAACACCATTATTTCCGAGATTGAAGACAATTGTAAAATTTGTGAAGGAATGACGTAAATAAATGTCTGTTCATCTGTGTCTTCATACAAACGGAGCGAGTCCAGTTTGTTGGCTTCGTCGCAGTTTGTGACAAATTACAGGATCTGTGAGCAATAAAACAAAAAGGACATCCAGTCTGCCGGAGGAGCGTCTCGTCTCGCGCCAGTATATTCTGAATCTGCTCCCCCAGCTCACCTTTTTCTCTCTGAATGCATTTATGTTGCCACGCTCCATTTCCATCTTCTCTCTCTTTTTTATCTACTTGCATTTTTGCCATTCATTCCTAATGGTGTACACACACACACACACAACCCAGAGACTCAGGCTTCACATTGAATTTATTGAGATTGATTATTCCTGTCTTATGCCGGCGGCGATGTACATGTTTGCACAACAAAAGTGCATTTGTAAAAAAGATTCTGTACGTTACTGATTCTGCAAGCGAATCTTTTCTTTGCCCCTCCAATTTTCTAGCACAGCCTCCTGTGTGTTTTAAATGACTTCCACCCCCCCCCCTCATTTCATGACGAGAAATTGTTAAGAGATAATCATCTTTCACAATGTCCTCCCGCTGATGTGCGTGCGTGTGAGTGTGTGTGTGGCGGAGTCAGCGGGGTGCACACGCAGATCGCCGCCGGTGACCGAGAGCTGCTGCTGTGTGGAGATGAAGACGGAGCGCTAATTAATGAGTCTTTCTAAATAAGAGTCTGTAGCGACAAATCATTTGCTGGCTCCGGCCTCAGCTGCCGTGTGGCCTGAAGGTTTGGAGGAGCTTCAACGCTTTGATCTCCGACCTGCAGGGGAAACGTGGGCCAGCTGGGAATGGGCCTTGTGAGCGCGCCGAGGCGGAATTAACTCCCCGAGGAACTCCCGTCCACAAATGGAGCACAGTCCAACGAAAATATAATCGGCCGGCTGCGGCTGATTTGGGCCATTTCCTGTCATTCGGCATCTTTATTTTGCACCTATGAAGCCACATAAAGTCCTCACTGGCGCTCAATGTGGCTTCAGAGTCTTCTTACTGATCATCATCCTGAACATTAGTATTAGCCCAAATGTTAAAAGAGTATCTTTTAACATTTGGGCTGTTAAAGATACACTTAAGCAGTTGTTTTATCCACCTTCGAATAATTATTCAACACTCCCGCTACCTCATATTTGGATATATGGTTGTTTTTCAGGCCTTTAACATTTTTCTGATTGGATATTTGACCACTTTTTTAACTAGAAATGGTGGAACTCATTTATTTTGTTTGGTTTCTGTAATGCAAACAGTTTGAACCCAGGGTGACAACCACAACCTAGAAAAGGTTCAAGGGCAGCATTATGCATTTTCCAGGCATATAGTGCAATTTTATAGCACCATCAAGTAACTATGTTACCTTCAGTTTTTATAAAAATACTATATATATCAAACATGACTTAGAACTCTGACTTTGCAATTTAGCGCCTTGAAATTGGGCCTCGGTCTCTTTAAGAAGTTCCTGCTCTTCCTGACACTCTGCCTTCAGGAAGTCATCACAACATTGTTTCTCCATTAAGCCTTTTACAAAATTTTACCAGCGTTTAACAAAGGAGCTCCAACGAGGAGCTCAGCTAAAAATGGAGTAGCATCAAATTTTAGCGGTTGTAGTGAAAGACCACACGCCATTTTTTCCTGCCGGTGCTAGACTTTTGTGCTAGTTTTTGTTTTTTTACCCAGAACGCTCCGCGTTACACTTCACTTCCTGCTTTTGGAGCTGTGTCCAGTCCACTTGCAGCCACATCTGCATTCAAACCGCACCAGAGTTCACTTCAACCGAACAGAGACGGAGGTTTGTAGGCGAACTGGAGTTTGTTGTTTTGGTCCACATCAGAGTTAGATTACTCATTCACACCTCCACAAACAAACTGGACTTTCTAGGCAAATTAACCAGAGTTAGATTAAAGTGGACTAACCGGGGCTGGTGTGAATGAACCCTAAGGGTCTATTTCACTGCTACTGGAGCTGGTGCTCTGCCAGTTTCTCTTTTCATTTAGCTTTCTTTTTTTTTTTTTTTGTTTATCCTGAAGTCATTAGATTGCTCCTTTTATTTCCTCTAGTCACCCCGTGGCCATTCTGGGCCTTTTATTGTCTATTTATTCTCATTAGGAGCAACATTGCTGTCAGGGGGTTTCTCTTTTGCAATGATTTAATCTTTAGTGCTTCTTTCTAATCTTGCTTTTTTCCCTTAGCACTCATTTTTGTGTCTTTTTTAAATTAAAAATGGTGTCTGTATGGAGGTTTTGGGATTGCGGTTATTTAGTTGCCGTAATGGTCGGTTTTTATGCCACTTTGTTGTTTTGTGTCTCTGGTGGTTGTGTTAGGGTTACAGTACAAATATGTTTTGAAAAGTTCTCCTTCGGTCTCATTGGTCTCCAAAATGTTTTTTTTTTTGTCAAAACATCTTGATGATGGCCAAGATACTACGCTTGGCAAGCGTGAAACAGGGCTTTACGTACCTTTAGAAGGACCAATGTCTTTTTCATATCAGTAAATAATGAACACCAACATTAACATCAAGGCGGCTTTAGATGCTCTGAGTTCTTTCTTCAGGGATTTTGTTTCTCGTACACATGTCCTATAATTGATCATTTTACAGCCTACTTCAAGTCAGGCAAGTTCAAATTAAGTTTATTCTTGATTTTGCTAAACAGGCAATGAGGGCTACTGGTAATTGGAATACATAGTAAACTTGATGTATTCCCATTAGAGCTTAAATCCAACCTGACCCAACCCAAAGTAGACCCAACATTTTGTTTTAATAAAGATTTTCCTGCTTTCGATTTTAGACCACCATTTAAGTACTCACTTTTCTCCCATTTTTCACTTTTGTCAAATATCTTCCAGCTCCATTTTGTCGCTTGTTGTAACAGCAGGGTGAGTTAAGTGCAAATCTTCTGGGATGTGTGACTGAAAGGATGATGTCTCCACTGCTGCTCGAGCAGAGCAGGGTGGAGACAACTTTTGTTTGCTCAATACGTTAAACTACTGTATCTTCTTTATTTACTCTACAACAAGTAGATTAACACAACTTTATATCATGCATTCTGCTTGGTTTTCACTATGATTTATTGTTACCTGCGCCACAGAAGCCGGACCCGACCATCAAGCAAGTAATTCTGGCCTGAATTTCACATCCGATTTTAATCTAATTAATCTAAACTATAATGCATTTGAGGAGAAAAAGCAAACAACAACTATGTATCATGAAAACACTTTTAAATATATCACAAAGCAGTTTGAAAAATGATTTTAAGCTCACATTTTTGTCTTTTCTTATGCTTGAGTCCTCCTCCCAATGCAGCATGAAAGCCATTAAGCATTACATGCGACTAAGCCCTTAATCTACTGTTAATAGTTGTTTTCGACACGGCACCGCTTCTCACAGAAAACGAGGCCCAGGGGTTTCTGAACTACGGCGTTGGGTAAAAAAAATGGGAAAAGCTAATGGTCAGCTTCACATTTTCTATCACCTTCATTAAACCAATAAACCTCACTTTTCAGCAAAGCGAGGTGATATAATTTCATTATTAATGACTGACTGGAGCGCGGTCCAATGTCCCGATCGGCAAAGTCAAGTGGAGCTTCTCTCAGTGATAATACAAGCACAAACACATTTCAGGGAAAGCTTCCCCTGCTGTGACGCGGTTAAAAAAACCAACAACAACAAAACAGGACAAGTGGATGACGGCCACGGTGAAAGCTGCGGCTGGGTGTGGAAATTAGCCTGTCACGGTCCTGGACCCTGACCGGCCGCTGCAGCTAATCACAGCTCTGGCACGCCGTCGGCTCTGAAATGTGACAGCGGCAACCTGTTATTTCAAGGGTCGGATGGTAATTGCGCGCTGGCCTGCGTGGGAAGAGCAGAGCTGAATTAAAAAGCAGGAGATGGGAGGAGGTGGGGTTGTAACAGCGGGACGAGCAGAACCGGATTACCGCATTGTTTTCCCTGTTTGCTGCGGTCCAAACGCTGACAGGTGAGCATGGAGAGAGTTTCTGGAAAATGACTCATCACTCCGCCGCCACTTTTCCAGGCTGACGCCCCTCACCAGCAGGAGAAATGTTCTTCCACCTGATGTGATTTCAGCTTCCTCTGCCTTCCTGTTCATGTCATTTCACATCCAAACTCTATTTTTCCTCACTGTAATAACTGAGCGCGTCACATGTACTTTATTCATCTGTGAGCGGCTCGTTTGTTTTGTTTTTTTATTTGTTGAACAGCTGCAGGGTGTGTTTTTGAGCTTTTCTAATGATTACGCCCATCTAAGCCGCCTACATCAATACCAGGCGTTCTGACCTGAGGATAAAGTGAAGTCTCCATTAAAATAAAGCACTTAACAGAAAACAAAAATCCCCCAAACTGCACACACACACACACACACACACACACACGTGTTTCCATCACACTATCCGGATAAAAACCCATCATCTGATCAGTTACAGGTTCATAAGTCCAGTTTTTCTCTTACTGCATGAAAGAGCCAGCCTGGTTTCATCTCAGCAGCTCTCTCTCTGATCCACCCTGGGTTCTTTCTGATTTCATTTTCAGGTAAAAAAAAAAAAAAAACACTTCAGTTTGACTTTTGTTTTTGAAATTCTGCCTGGCTTGTGCTACATTTTATGCTCCAGAAAACCATCTGATGAGCTCTCGGGTGCAAAATGTTCCTTTAACTTTAATTTCTCTTCGTATTTTCCCCTGCCAGTGCCTCTTTACACGCTGTATAAAAAATCACCAAGATGCAGCAGGGGGGGGACGCAAAGTAGAATAGCAGAACGGTAAAATCTGAGTCAGTATCCTTTAAAAAGATGAAATAAAAGATGTTCTGTATCTGGCTGTCCTTTGTCAAGTCAAAATGCTCTGCTGTTACCATGGTAACAATGGAGAGAAAACAAAAACAAAACAAGAGAACCTGTACACTTATTTGTTTTCTTTGCAAACAGCCCAAACATTTGTCTGTTAACCTTCATATTCGTCAGAAAATAATTGTTGTCATTGTGATGACAAAGAGACGTAAGAAGGCACTCAGCGGTTCAAACAAAACCTGATGGAAACGCATACAGCATGCTGGGCAGAGGAAGTCATGAATGAGGAGCCAAATGGGTCGAGCTGCTTTGTGTCCCTGTGGTCTGAAGTTGTCAAGATTCACACACAATCCACAGTGGGTCAGGTTGCCCGACTTTTGGGTAAAAAAAATTTATTTTATCCAGATTTTGTTCACTAGACTTACGCAAAGCCGTCCCACCTGTGTGTGACTGGATCATAGTGTCTGTAGAGTTGTTCTGTGAAGACCTCAGAGGTCTGTGAGAGAACATTAGCATGAACTACATGAACACAGCAGACAGGGCAGAGAGAAAGTTGTGGAGAATTAGGGTTAGGGTTATAAATAAGTAACCTAATAATGACATCCTGCATTATTGCAGAGAAGGAGTCAAGGGACCCATGGTAACAAAGCAGAGCTGCAGAGATCAACAAAAGGGGGTAAATTGATGATAGGACAATTATTAAAAGTAAATGTGGTCTTTATTCAAAAGGAGCAGGAAGAAAACCATTGAAAGGAAGACATACAGTATCTGCCTAGCCTCGCTCAGAGAATCAGAGAACAGAAGAAGTTGTGAATGATAACATCAATTTTCTCTGCTGTTTTAGAGTCGTGGTCTAGCTAGTTAGCTAGTGTCAGCGATGGCAGCACAGGAAGTGAGCAAAGCCGTTCAGTCCATGTTGGCCATGCTTCCAAATATTGAAGTGACATCAACATCCGCCTCGTTCAGATCAGTCCTTCTCTCCTCGCAGTGGAGGATGGCTGTCTAAAACGCAGGTAAGCTTCATAGCGTTGAACTGGAGCACTACATACTTACATCACAGCTAAAGCCGTCAACATTTCAATTCAAATTCAGAAACACTTTTTTCTATCCCAAAGGGAAGAGAAATGTTGATGTAACTCATAACATTTGAGTATTTTCAAAGCGTCCTTGTTGATGGTAACGCTGTGGGCAGGAAGTTTTGCAATAATCCGATTCAACCTCTGATTGTTGTTTATTGTCATGACTGAGGTATCATGCTAACAGATCAATTTCATTCTCATTTTCAGAGACATCAGCGTCTTATTCAGGCATTGAAGCAACCAGCCCCTTATATTTGGGAGCGGCTACATATGCGGCGTTTTGTACTTTAAAAACGTTCTATGGATTCATGACGTTGGAATGACACACCACGTTTTATGAACTGAGGTTCTGTAAGAGCTCTGGTGGAGCCAGCTGCACCTTGTCCAAAACAAAAACAAACCGTCATCCTCCTGCCACTTCCTGTCGTCTTCTTTGTGGTTTTTGCCAGTAGTAACATCCGACTGTTGATCACGTGACTTGTGTGATGCAAAAGAGTGTTTCCATTTCAGTTCTGTGAAATATACCTATTTCAATACATCTGAAAAAAACACCTCATCCCAGCACAACTATTTTTTTTATAGAAAGAGATTTGTGTTATTCACAAAAAAATTATTTTCAGAATTTCAATTTGTGCAATTCCATGGTTAATGGAAATGCAGTTGGTGTAAAGTCTCAGTTCCTTTTGTTCTTTCAGTCTCTTCTGCCATAAATCTTCCCTGAAACTTGAAGGTCATCCATTCCACAAACTGTGCTCCCCCTTTCTCACTCCACCTGGCCTCTGCCAGCTGTTTCGGACTGTAAAACCCCAGATCCTTCAAGTCATCCACCTAAACTACATCCATGCTTTGCAGTTTTTCCCTTCCACTTATCACTCACTCATATATATGTTTTACGTTGCCTTGCTTTGGCTGACTTTCATTACTCTTCTCCCTTGAGATTACCTCCACTTACAGGCTATCCTCCACCTTCTCATTATTCTCACTGCAGATATCAATGTAGTCTCTGAACACCACGGTCCAGAGGGACTATGGATTACAAAAGCAGGTGATTCAACAGCTTGATAGTTCAAGGTTGGACATACCTTTGCAATCAGCACATTATTGCATATGTTTTTGCATCGTCTCACCAAACAGGTTTGTTGGTTTTTCAGGTCAACTCTACAGGATAAACTGCATTTTACAATGAAGGGTTGAGATTCCCCATGTGGGATCATCAGGGATCTTCAACCCTTCAACTTCAACAGAAGATCCCTGTTAAGAAATCCATGTGCACAACTTTGTGTACCAAGTGAATCCATTTTTATGACTTCTATTTTTATTTCACCCCCTGAGCACCCTGTAGGCTCTGCAGCAAAACGTCATGTCTTAGATTGAAATACATTCTCTCACAGCTGCGAACATATGCTGTAAATCTCCCTTTTGCGGCCTGTTGAATCCTGAGCCATCTGGAGAATACGCAGCGCGCTTTCTTTACATGCAGCTTCGACAATCAAAGTCTGCTCATGCACAAGCAGCATTTCTGTTGAGCCTGAACTTCACTGAGGACTGCTAACCAGCTGAGTCCCAGAAAAACAGACCTTCACCAGGGAGCCTCACCCAATAGAGTATCGGGATTCTTATATATATATATATTTTTTAATCTGTCCCAACTGGCATTGTGGTACTCAGAATTGAGTGCCAAGCTGAGGGCTAGAAGGTTTACTTTCTCAAGTGGAATGTTGTGACTTTTGACCCAATGCTCCACAAAATATACATTTATATAAAACTTGATTAGAAATTTAATTCAACTGCAATCAACCAGAGGCGAAAAAGAAAAGAAAAATAAAACAAAGAAAGGGAGAAAGGTGAAGAAAAGGTTTAAAATGAAAGGAGACAGTAGTAGAGGAGATAAACAAGCGTAGAGTGAACACAGGTCAACACTCTTGAAGTCTGCCTCTAAAACTGCAGAAAGAGAGAAAAACAAAGCTGAGAAACCACAACAACAACAACAGCAGCAGCAGCAGTAGTAGTAGTAGTAGTAGTAGGCTCCTCAGGACAGGAGACAAGCTTCTACGCTGAACTGGATCTTTATTTTTACACTTCCAGCATGTCTCTTTGAGTCACTGCAGACAGGGGATTCATTCACTTGCCAATGTTTATATCAGGATTTGGCAACAGCAAAAAACAAAAACAAAAAAAAAAAACAAGAAACAACCTGAATGCTTATCTTGGCATCAGATGCTTGAACCAACACACACAGGTAAAATTGTGTTTTATCTCTAAACTTGCCAACTATCTCCTAGAACAAGATGTTGTTTACCACAAGTACAGAAGAACTGCCAGCCCAAGCCTGTGCAATTAGTGTGTATTTCATGGACACAGAGCAATTATTTTGTTATATATTTAATGGATAGTATTATGTATAATCAACTTCTTTGAGTTTAGATTATGATATAATTTTATTCCCTCATCAAAAACATACTTGATTCTACTCCTCTAACATCCTTGGCAACCATTCTGCTGTGCAAAATGCCTCTGTGGATCTTGCTCCACCTTCAAGGATGAAGTTCCTACTATGAGCTACAGCTGTGCCTCCACCATGACTGCCCCGCTCAGCTCCTTCAGACTAGCCGGCAGCAATTAGCAAACACCTGGTTGGAACTGTGCATCTGCTGAGCTCATTATACTAACTAATTCTCAGAGCAAAACTGGTAAAAACATTGTTAAAGGGTTAATAGAGGAGCCATGTTGTAATGACTTCCTGAAGGCGGAGCTTCAGAAAGAGGAGGAGCTTCTTTATGACACCTGAAGGTAACATAGTTACTTGACTGTGCTATAAAATGATACTACGTGGCTGGAAAGCACATAATACTGCCCCTTTAATATTTTTTTTTACCATTTACAACCAATAAGTTCATGAAAATTTGATATGCAAACAGCTGCGACCAATAAAATTGTATTCAGATTTTACATACTCGAGTAACTGAAGCTGTTGGACAAAATCGCTTCCTTATATCCACATGTCCTTTATGACGGTATTTCTGCTGCTCTCTTAATGCATGTTATTGTCGCCCTCCACCTCATGCAGACACAAGAAAAATACCAACACCTGTCTGGTGGTCTTTGGGCTCTCACACATTTATCTGATAACTCTGCACCAGCACGACACACTTAAATACACCAGTAGCTTCACAAGCTTGGTCAACCATGGAAAAACAACACAATTTTAATTTGTTCAGTCAGTGCAATTAGGAGTACAAAACCCAATGGATAATAAATAATAAAGAATCTGAAATTGACAAAACAATAGTTTGACTAGCTTGGTCAAACATGTAAAAATAAACTGCAACAAACCTTCTTTCAAGTAGCTCAGAAATGCAATTAGGAATTCTGAATATAATGTAAAGTAAATAAGAAGTAGTTAATTCTATCACTCCACAGCATATTAATGCGCCTTGAAATGTGCTTTATTATAAGAAATTAAGTTTATTTGTGTCACTAGATCAACGCTGTTTGCAGTATGTAGTTCATGTGACATTTTGAAAGAGAAGCAACCAGCTGCATGGCTGCAAACACAAAAATAAAGATTGCCAGTCAGCGTGGACGCTGCTAATGAGCTAAGAAGACGAGAAGCTCGCAGCTGTGTTTGTCCTGTCATTAGAGCTCATTTGCTTTGCGATTGAGAAGGTAATGATGAGCAGATCGAAGGAGAAAACGCTGTTATATTTATTTTGTCCAGCAACATAACCAGAGCCATTCAATCTTTTCAAGAATGTGAGGACAAATCAACTAAATGACACGCTTGAATAAATATGAAGGCAAAATGACTCAGAAAGACGTAGGCAATCCGAAATTTGTTTGTTTTGTTTTTTTATTGAAATCATTAAAAAAAGTTAAACCCAGCTGGATGGAGGGCCAGTAGTGGATGACTCACAAAAGGATTTTTCTTAAATATTAATTTAGCATGTTGCATTTAATTCAGCTTTAGACTAAAATGAACGTTGGAATTATCTGAATATTTTGCGCCCTGTGGTTTTCCTGTGAAACCATCGCTGCCCTAAAGCAACACTCAGAAATTCTGAGTCAGTTTCATTGAAATCTAAAGATTTAAAACACATATACAGTACAGACCAAAAGTTTGGACACACCTACCTTCTAATTCAATGGGTTTTCTTTATTTTCATGACTATTTATAAGGCAAGAAATCCCACTTATTAACCTGACAGGGCAGGTTGACCTATGAAGTGAAAACCATTTCAGGTGACGACCTCTTGAAGCTCATCAAGAAAATGCAGAGTGTGTGCAAAGCAGTAATCACAGCAAAAGGTTGCTACTTTGAAGAAACTAGAATATAAGGGATATTTTCAGTTGTTTTACACTTTTTTGTTTAGTGCATATTTCCACATGTGTTATTCATAGTTTTGATGCCTTCAGTGTGAATCTACAATGTCAATAGTCATGAAAATAAAAGAAACTCATTGAATTAGAAGGTGTGTCCAAACTTTTGGTCTGTACTGTATATTTCACCAGATTTTAAATTAGCACAGCAACTATTAATTTAATCCTTCTGGGAAAATATTGAGCATTTTACATAATTAATTTTTCAGCAAATTTCTTTTTGACACCCAAGTCAGCTCAAAGTTTAACTCTTTGGTGAACACGGTTGAGAATCGAGTGTAAATATTTAAGGAAACAGGAGAAGGTTCTCAAGGACTTAGATGAAAAACTTTTCATTTTCAACCTGTTAAGTGCCAAATGGTCTGGTTTTCCCATGGTTGTGCAAAACACCGGTGAAGCAGAGCGTTTGTTTGTTCATTCATTCAGCAGCATCGCTAACATTTAAAGCGATGCAGCTTTAATCATTAAAAGCTGCCAGTCGGCCATTCACTCCTCGCGGTTTGGGCGTATTCGGAGTGGCGGCGCTGACTGAGGTCGCTATCACTGTGTTTGTGTCTCGTCTTACCTTCATTTTGTTGTCAGAAAACCAAGGCAATTTAATTGCAGCCACATCGGCACTGAACTTTCCCAAATTACTCTCAGCCAATTAAGCCGCCATTTCGTAATTATCCCAAGCTGATACGTTTTTTTAATGTTGGTATGCCTCTGCTTACTTGACGACACTATGTTTTATTTCCTGTTTGGTTTTGTTTTTTGGACGTTAAGCAAAAAAACAGAAAGCATTATGTGCTTCCAAATCCAGGTGGCTTCATATGGACATAACAGACAACATAGTATAGGGCGTCCGTAGTGTTAATCCCAACAGAAACACTCTTGCATCCTAAATAAAAAGGATCGTTGTGTGAGTGGCAGCGTTTAGTTGGAGAGCCGCAGAAACAGGGAGTGTGTGAGGCTGCTGGCTCGTGTTCACATGTTTGCTTTTGAGGTTTTGGGGATTACAGTTGAGCTGATTCAATGAACAGCGCCTTAGTGTAATAGAAAAAGCAAAAGCACATCCGTATCAGCATGCTTTACTGCTGATGCGGGCAAATTCATTCACAGAAAGGATGCTCTACAAAAGTGTTTCACCAGATTGGTTCAGGATTTGTAAAAATAAAGGTCACAGGAAGAGGAAACATTTTGTTCCTCTGACTGGTGAGGAAAGTCTTTTTTTCCCTCCTTTGGTCTGGGCCACGACGAAGAAATACTACACTTTCACTGAAATTGTACAAGGCTAAAAAAAAACAAACTTGTGTGACATGTTTTACTTCGTTTTAATTAAGCTACAAAAGTAATTTATTTCCTCTGCTATAAAAATAATCCAGCATATAATAACAGTCATAAACCTTTTATTCTGATTTTGACTTAAACAAGTCTAAATGGATATATTCAATAAATTCTACATGCAGACTGATATTTTTATCAGTCTGCAATTATTTTAATCAAAATACATTTCCATTTACTGTTAATGAAAACATAACAATTAAGGTTAGAGTATTACATCATACTAATAAAAAACTATTTAATGCAAAAATGTGGGTTTAATGAAAATATGTTTAATACTTGCATCAAGATTGTTTTTCAAAATATGCTTTTAATTCAGTTAAATTCAGTTTATTTATATAGAGACAAATCAAATGTCACCTAAAAAAATCAATTCAATTATACATACATTCCAACTGATGCATGTTTTCAAACAATAAATGCTCTGTATGCCTTTAAGTCATTGGGGATTAAAAGTTATCAAAAGCTTGAGTTTTTTTGTGCGTGCTGAAGGGGCGGGGCCTCAAAGTTTGCTTTCTCTCCAAAAATTTTAAAACACCACAACTTTCACATACAAGGCCTGAATGACACTAAATGTGGCATGAATGATTCCTCTCAGGTCTCCAACAATCACATATGGTCAAAAGCTGACATCATCAAAAGTAACACGATACGAAAGCCATGTGGGAAAACAGTTACTGTGATAGACTGTGTTGCATCCAATCTGCTTCACCTCCAAACTAACCTGTTCTACGTGTATAAACATTTGTGTTCACTTCTATACTTTTTGTCCTCGACTTAGTTGTCGGTTAAATAAACACCACTAAATGATGAAAGTCCATGTTGCCCATTATTACTTGAGAACGCACCTGAATCAAATAGTTGTATTACCTCATTAGCATTCAATCACCTCTACAGAGCCTCATGAAAGAGACACTTATTTGACTGAGGTGTGTTGCAGAAGAGATGTGTCTAAAAGTCACAAAGTAGCTCTGAAGGGCTGAACTCCAGAATCACTTCAGTTCCCCTCCAAAAACAGAAGGTGAGATGCGCCGGGTGCATCGTACGCAGTGGTTGCTGTGTTCTCACAGACTCCATTAGCTACGGACCTCCAAGTTTCATTGTATCACAAACTGTAACTCAAAGTGTCAGAAGCAGCGTTGTTAAGTGTGTCACTACTGGCTTCTTGAGCTGCACAGGTGTGTCCTCCGGAGTGATGATTCACCCTTTTCTCTCTGGCAATCCAGTGGATGAGACTTGGTTTGGCAGTTGCCAGGAGAACAACACTTTCCTGATTGCACTGCGTCAGGTTAGATGGAGAGCAGGATGTAATGGTGTGGAGCCGCTTTTCAGGAGCAAGCCAAGACTTAGGAGAATTTCTTGCTCCCAACTTTACGATAGTTTGGAGGATGGTCCTTTCCTGTTCCAGATTTTTACCCAGTGTAAAGGTCAGGGTCCACAAAGACATAAATGAGTGATTTTTTCCCCTGAAAGTCTTCCCAGAAGATTAGAGGCTGTCGTAGAGTGGTATCACTTTACACCCAATGGACCAAGAATGGGATGTCTATGTGTGTGAAGACAAATGAGTATACTTTTGGATAAATTGCACAAACTTACAGATTATTTCCTGTCTTAATGTGCAACTAGTAACAAAAAACCGTCAAGCCCATGACAAACTGAACAGGAACCAACTTCCCAGGTCCTATTTAACGACAAAGTCACTAAAACCTTTATTGAGGCATTTGATCTTCTGCTTGTTGGTTGTTTCTACGAGACGAGGCTGCTGTTTATTCCACTTTAAAATGCAGGAGTTGCATTTTATTCATAAGGATTTACGAAAGTTGGAAAGGATGCAATGAAGCTACTGAACGAAGGCTGGAAGTACACACACCAGGGATTGCACGACAAACCCCAGAAATTCCATAAAAACTGTGACACCTCAACACGGAGTCGCCATGTGTTCAGCTATAAACAGCAAGTTAACATGTTTCATTTTCCTGTAGCAGCAGGAAAAGACTCAAACATTCTGTATCTGGTGTCCTGCCTTCATTTGCATATCTCTCCCTTCCGTCTTGGTGCTGATCTGTCAATCTTTGCAGAGACTTTGCTGCATCGCAACGCTCTGCCGTTGCCATGGCAACAATACAGAACCCAAGGAAAGAAAAAAAAAGGCTGTTTTTATTATTTTCTTTCTTTCTCTCTTCTCTCCAACATCTTCTGCTATAGCCTCAGACCCAGGCAGATGTGCGAGTCCGTGCTGCGACGCAAAGAATCCACGTCGGTGGACAAAAAAAAAGAAATAAATAAATCTGCCATGCAGACCTCAGCTGAAACACACACACACACACACCCATACACATGCGCATCCTCTCTCTTCCCTTCTCCAGGATGTTGCACGCCCACCAGTCCACACTAATTTTCTCTAATTCGACCCCTTCCCCCTCCCCTCACCCCAAACCCTCGTCCATCCTCGCTTCATGCCAACATCACCACGGCAACCAGGAGACCACACTGATGGTGTCCCGGTGGCTGCACTTCACCATCTTCAACCATCAGCACCAAGTTGACATCATCATCATCATCATCATCATCATCGTCGTCAGTCGGATGAACGTGTTTACTCACATTCCTCTGAGTCGGATCAGGACCTGATTGTTGTGGTTCTGCTCCAGAGTGTCAACAAAGTCTTGCACCTCCTCGATGTGCTTCCCCTCGTCTTCCTGCAGCTGCTGTCGCTCAGTCTGTAGCATCTCCTCACCCTGCACCTCCTCCTCCTCCTCTTCCTCCTGCAGCTGCTGCTCCTCCTTCTCCTCAGCTTGCTGCATCTCCTCAACCTCACATGGCTGCACCTCCTGCATCTCCTCTGTGAGTGACATCTTCACCTCCTCCACCTCTTCCCGCTCCTCTTGTTCCTCCAACAACTCCTGGAAAAGTCCTTCCTCCTGTTGCTCCTCCTCAGTTTCCGTCACCCCCACAGGGAGCTGCACCTCCTCCGCCTCATCACTCATCTCTCTCTGTGAGTTTTTTTTATTTTTTTGTCTTTTTCTCAAGAAGTGTTCACAGAGTGGAGTTTGGTCCCCGCGAAGGCGTCTCAGAGCGCCGGAGTGGAGAAAACATCAACGCAGATTGAAGAAGAAAAAGAAGAAGAAGAGTACAAGAGTTTTTCCAACTTCATCCAACTTCCTCTGATGTCACTCTGCAAGACACTCCAAATGGTTGCCCTCTGCCCAGTGGGGAGGTTGGGTGAGAGGTTGCAAAAAAAAAATGTTTTTTTTTCTTTAAAGAGAAAAGAACAAACAGCAAAAGGAAGGCGATCAGTTCAACTCTGCGCTCCAACACTGCGGCGGACTCCGAGCATCGCCGTGGCAACGCAAGGGGGAGGTCGACCAGCGATAAAGATGGGATGGAGAGAGGGAGGGAGAGAGAGCGACAGCAGAGAGTGATGAAGGAGGACAAAAGAGAAAGCAGGGAACATTGCTTAGTGTTTCCGTGGAAACTCAACAACGGTTGCCAAGAGTGATGGAATCCTGCAGCCGACAGACCAGCCTCTTCCTCCTCTTCCTCCTCCTCCACATCTCTCCCCACCTCCCGGATTCAGAAGAGCAGAACTTTACGCTAAAGGTGCAAAACGAAACATCCCAGTCTGCCCTGACCTCTGACCTGCTGCCAGAGATGCTGCGTGTGCGTGTGTGTGTGTAGGGCTTTATACAACGATGATGTAATGTTCCTGAAAATCACAGTCACACATCCTCAGTCAAATGGAACAATCGTATAGTGAATAGAGCTATTAGCGCCCTCAAGAGGCTCCACTGGTCAATGCAGAAAAAGAAAAAAAATAGAAATCTGTTGTAGAGGTACCATGCAAAACCCAGACTGGGAAAAATATATATCTATGTTGTTATTTGCTTTATGACAGTAGCTGCTTTTCCAATACAAATGTGTGCAAATATTTGTCTGTATTCTGTTAATGTAAAAAAAGACAAACAAAAAAGCCCTACAATTTCACATTTGCAGTGTTTCCTTCATATAAGAAATTCAATTAAAGTTTTTATGAACTGTGCGATGCTGTGAGAGCTCTGATGGAGCCAGCTGCATATTATTCAAAACAAACCATCCTCCTCCTCCCACTTCCTGTCATCGTCTTCTTTGTTGTTTTCACCAGTAGTAACATCCAGCTGTTGATCACGTGACTGTTGTGATGCGAAAAATTACAGCATTGCACTTTTGCGAAATTCACCTATTTAGATACGGCCGAACAACCAAGGCAAAAACTTTTTGGTGAAAAAATGTGTTTGTTTGTTTTTGTTTTTTTTTTTAAATTAGCGTGTTTCTATTAAGCAATGTTATTTTTGTATTTTCAAATTTTCAATTAGCGCAACTCTATGGTTAATGGAAACACAGCTACAGTTTTTTAGTTCTGGTTCTCTGTTGCCCGACATGTTTTAAACGTGTCTCTGTTCCAGAGCAGCTGATTCAAGTGATTGCATGACCTCCTCTGCATGCCATCGAGTCGAGCCTCTTAGTCACCCACTTAATCAAGCCGGGTGCTTGACAGAAGGGAAACACCTAAAACATGTCGGGCAGTGGTCCCTGAAGACCAGAGTTTAGAAATTCTGCTTTATGAGATCAGTGGAAATTTTGCCAGAAGCTATGACTTACAAAAAAAACAAAGTTATTATCTTTGGACCTAAAGAGAAACAATCTGGAGTCAGCACACAGCTTCAGTTACTGAAGCTGGAGGCCAGCGATCAGGTCCGAAATCTGGCTGTAGTGATGGACTCAGACCTGAACCTTCAGAGTCGCATAAAGACTGTCACAAAGTCGGCCTTCTGTCACCTGAAGAACATTTCCAAGTCTTCTTTGCTGCTCAAGCTCAGTCAGATTCAATGGAGAAACCTGATGTACAACTCCTTTAAAGACAGACTCTAAATTATTTGATTTAGATGTGGATTTTATCTGAGCCATTCATCACCAACAATAAATTGTCAAATTACCAGTGGAAACATGCAACAGAGAAAAACGTTTCACATCAATTATTTGAAGAATGCCTGACAAAATTGTCTCGCTGTGTTTGCTATTTTAAATTTGCAAACAAAAAGTGCTCACAGACGTTTGTGTTTTGGTTTTCATTTGTGTTTGTTTTGTGATCTGCAGTATTGTGTAAAATCATTTTTCTTTCGGCTTTACATCATCTTCAAAAATATACCTACAGGGTTGCCTATATTTTTTTTCATGCATGTTTAAGAAATCCTTTAATCTCCTGTGGCAACCATTCAGTTGTATAAAATGTTTGGTGGGATGCAACACCTCCACTCAGCTCCTTTAGACTAGCCAGCAGCAATTAGCAAACACCTAGTCAAACTGTTCATCTTCTGAGCTCATTATAGGAGATACTTCTCAGTGTAGCGCAAGTAAAAACATTGTTAAAGGGCTAATAGAGGAGCCATGTTGTGATGGCTTCCTGAAGGTGGAGTTTCACAAAGAGCAGGAGTTCTTAAAGAGACAGAGGCCCAATTTCAAGGCATTAAATATTGATGTCAAATTTCTTTTGAGTCATATTTGATATATATAGTATTTTTATAACAACCGACGGTGAAATAGTTACTTGACTGTGCTACAAAATGGAACTATGTACCTACAAAATACATAATACTGCCCCTTTAAAGTTCTTAATCCATTGGCTATCGGTGTCTTTAGGTCCAACTAAAAGCCAACATGACAGATTTAAGCTCACTCAAAGAGGACTGAGGTGAAATGTCCTATGCAAAGTTTCTTGCAAATAATTATTAATAGTGTGTACAATTCAAGGAAGGCTATTTCAAATTGAAATTCAGAAATACTTGACTGATCCCAAAGGGAAATTAAATGTTGTTGTAACTCATATTCATTAAAATTTGATGTTTTAAAAAATAACTTAATGTGAATTTTATAAATGAAATTCAGTGTCATTTTAGAATTAAATGGTCATTTTACATTCTTATTATTATTATCATCATTATTATTGATGCCATGTTTTCCAGCTCTTTCATTAACCTTGACACTGATGGATGACTTGGTTTATGGAGTAGCAATCCTGTTTTATGTCCTGCTAGAGGTCATGCTACAACAGATGACCTCTGATGAGGATTAAAAATCAAATTACTGGAGATGGTACTCGAATTTTGTTAATTAAATGAATCCATTAATATTCAGAGGGCCCCGGCAGAACATTGCCTCACAGCAAAAACATTTAAAAGGACAAGTCCAACCTGCAGTGAATTTTAATCTAGACCACATCAGTTTTAGGTAAATAGGAATTTTTGTTTGTGTGAACTCTTGTCCGCAAACTAATTAATGAATTCATTCAATCTCAGTTGAGGCCCGGCTGGAAATGATCATCTACATTTTCACAAAAATAATTGTATTGTTATATTTGCATTCAGGACTATGTTCTTTTGGCCATGATTCATATCTTATGACCAAGGTGAGGATCTTAACATAATACAGCAATAAATTAAGAGCTTTCCTTTCTGGCTCTCCTCTCAGACAGCAGCTGGCATCTCTCCAGACGAAGCCCTTCTCTGTCCACCAACCTCTTTTACCGTCGCTTGAGACACCAAGACACGTAAACTCCTGTGTTTGGGACGGACACCAACACATCTTTTGGGATCTCTGTCTTCAGATTTAGAGGAGCTGACTTTAGCCCAGGAAAAGGTGTGGATGTAAATTACTGTTCCAGTTGGCTTTGCTGCAAGCGATCATTAATTATTTTACTTTGAAATCAAAATCTTCCAATGAAGGAAATGAGGATAGCAACGAAAATTATTATTAAACTCCATCCAGAAAGTAATTAAACATAAATTGGCAGGAAAGAAATCGCTTATTATCCTGACAGCTGGTTCCAAAAATGTGTTCTAGCAAATTAGGGAGGATGTAAACTGGACAAAAGCAGGACTAAAACGTCTCTTCTGTACTTCATCCAAAGGGTGTTTATGTCATCTTGCCTTTAAAAAATTGCATTAAAAGTCCATTAAAAGTGTCAACCTTGCATTAATAGTGTTATTATTTAGTGAATGACACATCATAAACGAATGTGTCACATCAGCCGTATGCACACCCGTTCAAATAAAGTGTTACTGACTTTTTTTAAGCCAACAGACACTCTTACCCATGCAGCTAACCCGACATTAGCTTCCAAACAGCACTCCTTTGAAAAGATAGAGAGATTGTGCTCAAAACCAAAGTGATACCAAAGCGTTTTCAAGGACATTGTTTTTGTATATGATCTGTTGGATTTGTTGTTTCTGTGAGAAGTCAGAGGACGATGGTCAAGCTGGTTTGACATGATAGGAGGGCGGACAACAGCTTAGATAACCGCTTGTTACAACCAAGGTATGGGGAATACGATCTCCGAATGCACAGCAGATTGAACTTTGAAGTAGACGGAGAACAGGAAACTCAGGCCACAAGTCACACAAATTCACTGAAACTGGGCAATAAAAGACTGAAACAACGTCGCCGGATTCATTGAGTCTTGATTTCAGCTGCAACATGCCGATGGTGCAGTCAGAATTTGACATTAAGAACATATCAGCATGGCTCCATGATATTAGTGGTTCAGGCTGCTGGAGGTAGTGTTGTGATACGAGGGATATTTTCTTGACACATGTTCAGTAAGACCCTTTAGCTCTTACTGAACATTATATGCCACAACCTGCCAAAGTATTGTTGCTCACCATGTCCGTCCCTTCATAGCAACCTGCGTTGCGAAGAGCATCCAAACTGGCACTAGAAAGGTACAACCAACAAAATGTCCAGTGAGTGAGTCCAGCCTATTTCTCGAATCATTTTAAAAAATATATATTAACAGTTGCATTCCTAACACACAGTCATGTCAACGTACCTGTTGTGGAGTTGCTGTATTTGTCTTTTTATAGCCATTCTCTTGGGGATGCGACAAAAACTCAGAGCTGCCCAAATAAAATACCCAGTAACAGCGCACATCTTTACCACGCCCAGCAGCGTCCTGACAGCAGGGAAGGCCCGACCCATAGCACCGACTGGCTTATAGCTTTGAGTCGTCTGTATTTCAAATCACAGCCAAAGTTGATTCAGAGCTTTGTGGAGTGAAGACGTCCAGAGATCTTGACCCATGCGTGACACATCCAGCTTCCATGTGCAAATAATCACACTGAAGCTGAGTTTTGATGGGATTTTGGAGTGATGGGTTGGGAGCTTTTATCATTAATGTGTCCACGGGTCACTGGTTTTAATCCAGTCTGGATCATCCCATTTGAGTACTTTTTTTTTTCAAACTTCCTCCTTAGTTATAATTTATTAATTGTCTCAGTGAGAGCTTTGATATTATAAAATATTCAAATAATCTCAGCCTGCTGTATCTAGTAGCGGTTATTAGTTCAGCTCGTCTTTCGTGTGCAGTAAAATAAGCACAAGTCACTTCTTCATCTCTTTCTGAACCTTCTTTCAGAAATGTATGTTTGATCCTGCTAGACTGTTTATGTAGAATGAGTACAAACATTTAATAAACAGTTATGTTTTACTCTGATTTATTTTACAATTATAGGGTTAATTATACCAAAAACAACCAACCTAAACCCTAAAAGCAAAAAATATTCATAACATATTGTGGGTTTTTTGATCCAATTTCACAGACACCAACTATTACAATGCAAATGGATAATAATACATATTAGGTGATGACATCATTTGGCAACTTATTCCAAAAGTTATTCTTTTTCTTCCTGCTGCTGTAAGTAAGTGACAGCTCTCACTGTGTGAGAAACAATTTTTCAAAACAACATTTTCTGACATTTAAAACAAAACACTAAATTCATTAAGCGCCACAGCTTTTCCTATGCCTTTTGTCTTCACACAATAAACTCTGTGAAATTGGCCTCAATAAAGCAAAACGATGTAACGACAACTTTGTGTGTGTCAAAACTAATTTTATATAGAAAAGAGGAGTAAATATCTGGAAAAAAAAAAGGAGTTTCGAAATTCAAATATTTTCAACTCGTGAAACTCAGAAAATATCCAAAAGTTGAAAATGTGCAACTTTTCAAACACAGAAATTTCCTTGTTTTTTAATCTAAATCTTTTTTGTATTTTCTAGCAAATATTTTACGTTTCAAACACAGACATTTACTTGTTTTTTTTATTAAAATTTGAGAGATTAATCTAAAAGTTTTTGACAAAAAAAATTACTCCTTTTGTTTCTTTCTATGATGGCTCTAATTTTTTTTAATATGTATCTAAAGACATAGCTGGATTTAAAATATTCATTTAAAAAAATGTCATGCTCAACTTGACAGCATATAATATATAAAAATGAATAAATCCGTACATGGGCTCATACACAAAGTATCTACTTTGATAACTGAATATTTCCGACATGTCTGAAAATGTTCAGGACATTTATGACTATTCTTACCGCAGCTTGCAGTTCCTCACGCCACACCTCCCAACGCTGAGCCTGTTCCTGGTTGGTTTCGCCACCAGGCCTCCAGGTTTCATTGGCTGCAAAGAGTCACCTGATTTGAAGAACAAAAAAATACTTTGAAAAGAAGTGGAGCAGACTGAGTGCTAGCTAAATTTTCTATGCTAACAGAACTGCCTTTCTACTCGGTCCAGGTAGGCCCAATAAGCAGCACGTGTTACTGTAAACAGGCGCTCGTGGCAGCAGCTGCTTTCTGATTGGTCAACCGCGCGTCGATTGTTCATTGGCTCTTCAGAAACGGGGACAAAACTGAAGAGACTATTAAAGACGATCATGGGGGCGACAGGAGGCGACAGGAGTAGCGTCTGCCTGTGTGTTGGACTAATACAGTGGTTCTCAAATGGGGGTACGCGTACCCCTGGGGGTACGTGGAGGTACTGCAGGGGGTACGTGAAGCTTTTCAAAATATCTTTAAAAAATCAGTAGGCTCCTCATAATAAGTCTTGGGAAAAATTATTTTGTAAAAAGTTCGATAAAATATAAATGTGTGTTCATGCACTGAATTTTATATTCAGTATTTAGTTTCAATATCCTTTAAAATAAAACAGACCCCCCCACCAAGTTAGTTTGACCCACGGACCCAGGGCACTCGTCAACGACCTGTCGTTATCATGATTACACTGTATCTATGGAGACGTGGCTAAAGCATAGCAGCAATGCTGCTGAAAGTATAGATAAAGTGAAAAAGACGGCACTGTACCTCTTTTTTGTTCCAAAAATGTTTTGCCAGTGTCAGGGGGTACTTGACTAAAAATATATTTTTAAGGGGGTACATCACTGAAAAAAGTTTGAGAACCACTGGACTAATACATTCAGGTGTTAGTTTTTCCGAAAGGCTTTTAACAAACAAGGAGGGCGACATGAGCAGAGAGTTGATTCATTTTGAAGAGATTTTTACATCAACGCTTTATCAGAAAATAAGTGAAACTTAAAGTTGGACATTATGTCAATAAAAAATTCTAAATAAAAAGAGAATACTAGAAAAAAAAGTCAAAATTAAATCCTAATCATTCTTGACGATATCTACATTGTTATATAAAAAATAATTTCCCCACATAAAGTTACCAACTAATTAAGATTAAGTAGGTCTGGGGTTTTCCCTTTTCGTTTCATTCTTTTTAGCAGAGGTAGACTGTCTTACCTTCCACGGTCTGACCAGCGTGTCCCTCCAGGGGTACTACAGTCACCGCCATGTTGCTGTTCAGACCCGAGCAGATGGAGCCCATCGTCAGGTGGAGGCTCCAAACAAGCAGAGCATTCTGAATGATGATAAAAAGACATGGTCCTTCTGCTGCTGTCCACATGCTACTTAGAGTAGCTTTGTGTTTGCCTCTCTGTCTCTCTCCCTCTAAACACTGAACGAGGATGTGTGGGTTTTTTGTGTGCGCATCACCCAGGCCTGCTTCAATGGCTGCGTTTCCATTAACCATAAAATTGCGTAACTTGAAATAAAGAAAATAAATTCACTCGATGGAAACACGGCAATTTTGAAAAAAACTCCAGTTTTTTTTATTAAAAAGTTTGGCCAATCGTATCGGTTTGGCAATATGGCCGAACCGATTTGGCCATATCGAAATCGGTTTGGTTCACAAACTGCAACTTTCCTTTCAACACGAGTCACATGATCGACAACCGAATGTTGCCACTGGTTCAAACCACGAAGGCAGAAGTAGTTGGAGCTTAACAGCACAAAGTGTTTTTAATGACTCATCGTGTGAACAAACCTTTCAAATTTTAGTTGCATTTCTTGTGTGATGGAAACACCACAGTCGCGAATTTGTGTTTTTTTTCCGACATTAGTGGAATATTGGCAAAATTTTAGGCACATTGGTAACAAAAATGCACTGCTATTTTCTTGTCCGTTGTATTCAACTCTCTTCACTCACAGATCCAAAGCTAATTATTTGGCTTGCTTCAGAAGCCAAATAAAGGCAAAGTGGGGGATCATCTTATGGCATCCTCATCATCACCGGAGAGATAAAAAGTAAAGACAAATCTCATTAATTCAGATTTGGCCAAACCTCACACCAAAGTGAATTCGGCTGTAGTGTGTTATATGATTTTTATTGATTCCACGACTGCATGCAGTACCACAGTACAACACCGTACGGTACGCAGGTAATTGATTGGCGTAATATCAGGCTACAGGCGGAAGATAACTTTTCTAAAGGGTAAGAATTTAAGGAAGTGATGAACTGAAAATTATGCCAACATTTTTATTTTTACCATTTTGCATCAGTTTTGCAATCAAGCCCACAGGCCTCTAACCTCAGACCCCGACTCTGTCTGAACTGTGTTGTATTATTTTTCATCTATGTTCTGTAAACTCAGAGGAAAAGTCCAACAGACTTGATGACAAAGTCTGTTAGAAATTTTAGGAATCACAACTAGCAAGTAGCTGCCCCACACCTCCCTCCCAGCCACTTCTTTAAAGAGGCAGTATCATGTAAAATTGACTTTTTTGTGCTTTACATTGTGTTATAATGTTGTTCCTCATCAAAAACATACCTGGAGTGTTGCCTTGGTTCTTTCATGCATGTTTGAGAGAGCCATTAATCTCCATGGCAACCACTCAGCTGTGCAAAACACCTGGGTGGATCTAGGAGTTTTGAGGTTGAAGCTTGTCCTCTGAGCTGCTGGTCCCCCACTCAGCTCCTTCAGACTAGCCAACAACAATTAGCAAACGTTGAGTCCATTATAAGAGCTACTACTTGGTACCATACTGGTAAAAACATTGTTAAGGGTTAATAGATGAACGAAGTTGTGATGACTTCCTGAAGGCGGCGCCTCAGAAAGGGCAGGTGTTTCTTAAAGAGACAGACACCCAATTTCAAGGCATTGAAGTACAACGTCAAATTTCTTTTAAGTCATATTTGATATAAATTACAACTGAAGGTGACATAGTTATTGACTGTGTTATTAATGCCATTATATGTCTGGAAAACAGATTATACTGAACCTTTAACATAGAAAGTATTAAATGAGATAATAAATGGAGTTTAACATTATGGCAAGGATTACATCGGAATGTATATAACTACATTTTAATCTGTCTGATTGACTTGAACTGAGTTTACATTTTTGTCTTGTAATGTGCCCTCAAGATGTCCATCCATACATCTGTTGTAATTTTATGTTGTGTGGATGAACTGTATTAAGTTCAGTTCATTTCCACTCATCAAAAACTGTCTTCTTATTATTGATATGATGTTGTTAGTAAAAAAGAAATACATCACTGGATAGTAGCTTTAATATGGGGGAAAAAAAACATCAGAACAAAAGAGAGATGTTATTGCTGGTAAGAAGCTCATGAAGAACATTTAGAAATTTAAAATTCACAAAAAGGCATACAACACAGAAAATAAATAGAAATCAAGCAGGAGTTTTGGTAATTGCAGTTATTCTCAGACCTAATTTCACTCTGATGGTTGGTATCTAACTTTAGAGTATTCCTGCACCATTAAAAACAATTCTACACAGAAGAAATGTTTAACGTTTCTTTACAATGTTTTATTACAATCACAGAGATTTCTCGTCGGACTGTATAACCTTCGCCAGACTCAGTCTTTAGACCCGTTCATTGTAGGCAGTTTGTAGTTTCTCAGCTGTTCCAGGAAGCCGGGGTTGGGAGAGGAGGCCGGCCGGGCAGACTTCACCAACGAGAACGCGTCTTCAAAGGACTGTCCGTCACATGACATCAGGTAGCCGATGACAACAGCCGGGGCGCGGGACACACCGGCATTACAATGGACCAACACAACGCCTTTCTGAAACACAATCATGTCACAACTGAGACCAACAATTGATTAAACTTGAAGCCAAGAAAAAATTTATTAATTCAAATTTCTAAAGTATTCGATCATCGCTACTGGTCATGGCAGTTTCTCTTTAACATGACTGACTTGCCTCAAGGTTCTGTACTTTAGCACTACTGGACTTTCCTCAAGCAAATCAATCGGATCATATTTCCCAGCAGTTCTATTAGTTATGTCACAACTCTAACAAACTTTTGTGACATTTTGGGTTATTTCAAAAGTTACGTAACACCAAGCTTGCAATAAGCCCTGCCTTTCCCTTGGGTTGCCCCTGGAGGCGCAGATTCACAACACATGCATTCACTTAGGTAGGGAAAAACACCTTATTTTCTGTGTTTAGCTCTAATAGCTAAGCCAAACCATGCATCCTTGACTCCGTGTCCCTTTGTAGCTCTAATGCACAGGTGTCGAACTCCAGTCCTCAAGGGCCACTGCAACTTTTACTGAAATGGTTCTCCTGATTCTATTAGTTAATACCTTATTAATAATTTGATGAAAAGTGAACTTTTAATCATAGTTATTAATAATTACATTAGCCAAACATTGATGCAAATCCTGCTTCCCTTCAGTGCTGTCTTCTTTACTTTATTCATAGTTGTTTTGAATCACGGGAAACAAAAATTCTCGTGGTTATACCAGAGATGCATAACTTTAGCTATCATTGTAAGGTTATTTGGTTTAAATGAGGAGGAAAGCTGCTGCTTTGTTTTAGTTCCTGATGGAATCATTTGGTTCTTTATTTAGCTAATAGTTTGTCTCTGGCCGGGACAATAAAGCAAACGTAAGAGAAAAGTTTGCGTCAAATTATACAACTTGATTATAAATTGACAGACAATTGCTCTTATTGTTGGGACTTAAGTTAAGTACCACATAAATAAATGTTTCTGTAAAACAAAAGTTAGGAAAAAAGTAAAGGGTTTTTTTTCTAGAAATACATGGAATCGTCTGCAATGACCAGCATTCCTCGAGTCAGCGTTTCGGTTTCTTTTTATATATCGATAAATTAACAGTTTTGAAAACAAAGAGGACCTGATAACCAGATGGAAGATGAAGCTGCTGGATTTCAGACATCCGCTGCAGTGGCGTCATTTGACCACACGTTGGCTCCCTCTCTCCTGCTGCTGTGACTTCGGCTCTTTGAGCCGAACTAAGCAGCTTGTTTGTTGGTGTCTTTAGGAAGTCATTAGCTTCTCAATTACAGCCCGCATGTTCCTTCAAAAGAACGCTTCACACCGCCCGGCGAGAGGCAGGGCGGGCAGCAGGACGGATGAACGAATGAACGAATGATCCAAAATGATTTTGTTTTTGTTTTTGTTTTTTTTTTTTAAAAAAAAAGGTTTTCTTTACTTCATCACGTTTAGAAATATAGCTGGTAGGAAAAGTTAACATTGAAACTTCTGGTTAGATGGCGAGGAATACATGCAAAAGAACAAATGAATTAAGAAAAAAGTGTATCTAGATCTTTTCTTACAAAACAATGAAAACAACAAGTTGCATCTGGATATCAAATATGAGCTTGAAAATCTGCTGGGGGGGAAAAGTCAATAAATGCAATTTAAAAGTTGCACATTTTGCGTATCTGTTGTACTTTTCCTGCCTGTCCTTCAACAATTAGATGTTTGCAGTTGTCATAGCGACATCAATATCTATTGGTCATGATCAACCAGGTGGCCTGCTGGGTAATCTGAGCCTGCATTTCAAAGTAAATGAATCAGTTTGGTTATCAGGGCTGGAATTACCAAAAACACACAAACACCCATGCATCCCCCCACACACACAGAACCATTTCATCATCAGGAATTCATACACACACTTCCTGTAATCAGACACCTCTAATGACTCTGTGTGTGTGTGTGTGTTTGTGTGTAGTGTCATGTTAAGGTGAGGCCCAGGATCCGCTGCTAAAAGCTTGTATGTCACCGAGATCTGATCTAGAGGCTGTTTAATAAAACATCAGCAAAACTTAGCATCTATTATTCAGAGCTGAAAAAGAGGAGAGGAAATTAGGAGAGGAAGCAAGTGGCAAAGATGTCAGGACGTCTGTCACAGCACAAAACTGTTCATACCCAAAGGCATAAAGGCTTCAGAGGTTCGTTAGAGACTATTAGATGATAACCGGCTTCATGAAGGCCAAGGGCCGCAGCGCATTTTGGAGAAGTTTAAAGTTATTATTGAAGAACTCCACAAATCTGGCGTTCATGGAAGAGTTACAAGGAAACGTTTTTAAGCTACTGCAAACACGAGGGAGTATGCGCTCTGATCTTAGCTAAAATCAAAGGTTTTTGACTTTACACCAAAAACCTGGGAAACCAATGTCTCCAGCTGCGTTTCCTTTACGAATGGGAGCAAAACCTGGTCGACGTTCTGCTGTTTTCGCCATTGTGGTTTTTTTTAAATAAGAAACGCAATTAAAAATCGCACATGAATGAGTTTGTGAAAGTGACGCGTCAAAAACATTCCGCGTCATCGTCCTTCCACTACCTCCTGTTGTTGTCTTCTTCGTTGGTTTACGCCAAGGGTCAGGCTCTTGATCCACCCCTATTGCAAAAAAAAAAAAAAGTCTTTCCATTGCAGTTTTGCGAAATAAACTAATTTTGACAAAGCCACAAAAAAAAACACTTCATCCTGACGCCAACACTTTACCTGAGTGAAGTTGTCCCTACAACTCACCTTCTGCAAGTCAGACAAAATAGGTGTCAAATGTTTCTGCTGGTTTGTGCAGTAAAATTCTTTGTGCCACAAAAGGTCATCTTTATTTAGTAAAATTGGTGGGGCTGGTTGACCTTTTGACCTTTAAGCTTTCATTAATATCGTCAAAGCCAAAGCAGCAAAAAAACAAAAGTTTTTTGCTGTACAAACCAGCACAAAAGTAGTTGAGTTGATTGGCACCAATTTCATGTGATTTGAAGAAGGTGGGGGGGCTGATTGACCTTTCGTGACCTCTGGAAACATTTTGTAATATCTCTGCAGCAAAACCAAGAACTTTTCCCGCACAAATTTTGCCTGATTTGAAGAAGGTGGGGGGTCAACTACACTCAGGTCAAAAACTCTTTATAAAAATAGTTTTCAGTTTCTTTTATTTGAAGTGGAACGTGGCAAGACTTGAGCAGTGACGTTTTATACACTCTCTCCATCGGGAAAGTAAAGAAAGATTTCAGCCTCTAGAACGCTGGCAGAAAGATCCCCAGAAAGATCTGCAGCTGTAAATGCAGCAAAAGGTGATTCATTTTCCTTCTGTTTCATAACTATGATAAATTGTGCTTGTATTGTGACAAAATGTGAAAAATCTAAGGAGCATGGTTTCTAAATGAAAACACAAAACTGTTCTTAATTTTGCTCGGACAAAGGACTTTTATGTTCCATGGGATGGAAAGAATCTATTTAACTGATTAGACTTTTTTTGTTGAGGTCAAGTTCTTCGTTTACGCTGTAGATTGAAAGTACAATCTAAAGTGCTTCGCCTTACGTTGCAGTAGCTTTTAAATCCATCTGGTCATCCGATATCTCTGTGATGTTATCAGTTTTGCAAATGCAGATTAAACTGAGGTCAGCTGACGGGGAGGGGTAGAATTAATTTGCAGCACTTTGACATGAAATCTTCCCAGGAAATCTCCCGAGGACGGAGACGCTACCTCTCTGCGAGCCTGCTGGATGAAGTCGCAGCAGTCCCGCATGTACTGCAGCAGGTCGGCGTCGGGGTGGTCCAGGATGCTGACGGTCCGGTAGATGAACAGGTCCGGAAACGCGTTCTCCACGCCGAACGCCACGTTCAGGATGTGAGAAACCTGAGGAGGAAGAACGGCTGACTGGTGGACCGAAGTGTGTGGCACGCACGGACGGACGGTCTGAATGGGAGGCATTCAGGCTGCATATAAACACACTGAGTGTGTAACTACACTGTGCTTGTCTTCGGTTAACAGCTCTTGAGAAAATGATATTTACAGGGTACAATGCTGATGGACCCGCCACGTTACAAAGCCTCTGTGAATCTGTGTACTTTTAAACCCTGTAGTGCAACTGAACAAGCATACAGTGGAATCAACAACAAAATATTACCAAGTAAATTTGGTTCTTTTTCTAGTACAAATGTCTTAGTAGACTTGAAATAAGACAAACCTAACTTACAAGTACATTTTCAGCAAGATGTAGAAGCTTGTTGTAAGTAAATAATTCTTCATATTGATGAAAAAGTTCCTGTTTCGCTGGCAGATTATTTCACTTGTAACATGAGAAAAACATTTTGTTATAAGTGAAATAATCTGCCAGTGGAACTGGTACTTTTTCATTAATATTAAGGAATTGTTTACTTAAAACAAGCTTGTACATCTTACTGAAAACCTTCCAAAAAAGGCTTAGGCTGTTGTTTTAGGAAGGTGACAATATTCACATCACACTGGCCTTATTTTTATGTTGAAAACCTTGCTTTGTTTTTTTCTTCTGTTCTACAGACAGGCACTAGTTCGTGTTGCTTTGTCTTATAAAATACCTCTAAACTACGCCAAAGTTTCTGGTTCCGATGTAACTAAATGTAGAAAGCTTTGATGGGTAGGAATACTTGTTTAAGGTGCTTTATATATATAATATTTATCTACAAATGCGGAAGACAAAAAAAGATGGCCAACCCAAAACTTTTGCCCAATGCTCAAAAGTTCCTAACAGGCTGGAGTCGTGTGTGACCCGACCTGATCTGCTCACCTTGTGTTTTCTTAGGGTGCCAAAGTCGTGTGCAGCATCCTGGGAACCTGCTCACACACACAAACACACAGTGAGTCAATTAGACGCGTAGTTCCAGACTTTTCCGTGTTTTGGAGTGCGTTGGACCCAAACGAGGATCCGTTTGGTACGCTGAGCTTAATGCAGGTCAAAGGTTCATCCAGCTTCCACATCTATGTCCTCAGGGGTCATGTCTCCTCCAGTCCACCCCCACCTCTGCACTCGTGTTACAGACTGCCCTGGTCCGGGAGGTCGTGGTCGTGGACTGAAAGTGACATCCAGGCCAAGGCGGGGAAAGGCGGTGAACCCGACTGCTGACCAGGGTAGAGGTAAACCAAAACAACGGCTGAACCTAAAATACTATGTTAAAAACTAGAATGAGTTATAAAAATGAGCACTAATATACTGACACTCTGCAAAATCACAAAATCTTACAAAGTACTTTTGTCTGGTTTCTATCGCAAATATCTTAGTACACTTGAAATAAGACAAAAGTAACTGACAAGCAACTTTTCAACTTGTTATAAGAGAATAATTTATTAATTTTGATGAAAAAGTACTACTTCCACTGGTAGATTATTTCACTTTTAACATGGTAAAAATGTCTTATTATAAGTGAAATCACTTGCCAGTGGAACTTGCTCTTTTGTGATGCACAAATAAACTTGACTTGGTAACGTAACGTAACATTTGCTGAGTGAGTGTTTGTCTGTCTCTTCCACTCTCACCCAGAAGCAGGTAGGGCGTCACGAAGCCGACCTGCAGGTCCCAGGAAGTATCTGGGACGTAGCCCAGCATCTTCTCTGGCGGGACGGGGTCTTCGACCACGGTAATCGTCGAGCCCTTCCAGGTCTCGATGATGCGTCGGCCACTCAGCGACGTCACACGGGTGCACTGCTTCCGCAGGCGAGTCCTGGAGAAGCTCTGGATCTCCTGAGTCAACGACTGCATGGCCAAACTTTACCAAACCTGAGGAGACGGGAACGTCGGTGAGAAACTGCCTCGACAGCATTACCACGTCGACATATCGATGTTTAATAGAGTTGCGCTGATCTGGTTCTGCTCTGCGTCCTCACAACCAGAATCAAACATAGAGAAGCAGCATCCAGCTTCTATTCACCACAAATCTGGAACAAACCTCCAGAAAACTGAAAAAGAGCAGAAACACTGAGTTCCTTTAAATCTAGAGTAAAAACCCAGCTGTTTAGAGTCGCTATTGAAACATAATCAGTGAAATGCGATGTGTAACGATGGCGCTTGTCAAAATGTAAAGCTTCACTTGTTGACTGTTTGCTCTATGACTGTATTTCTGTGTTTTTATTATGTAAAGCTCTTGGAAATGCCTTGTTGCTCAAGTTTATTGATGTAAGTTTACATCAATAAACTTTATTGATGGGTTGGTTGATTGATTGATGTGAAAAATTGAGACGATATCGATATCCGATATTTATTGCCATCATACAGAATAACCTATATTTACTGATGTATCCCAATAAATCTGCCATAATAAATTTCGCTGGATAATATATTGGCCCTGAAATTATAGCTGTAAATGACAAGGCTGTTGTTTTGAGACCGTTTTCAAGTCATATACTGATGATGGTATAATATTTCAAGAAAAGAAAGAAACAATACTCTGACATAATGAATATGAAGTAGCTGTAGAACTACATGGTCTGGCCGCCGCAACGTAGTAAAGGAAAGCCAGAGAAGATAATTGCCCACACTTCATCAACTTAATTATGCATTATTCACTGAACCAATCACACAAGATAATTACATTTTTCAGAGTGCATTTATCCGTCTATTTAGAGCGCTGGAGTAAGTTTAGATAATTTAGTATTGATGCTCTAATGGTGTTGTTACCTTCTTTCTGAATAGCTTTGTTTAATTAAGTCCAGTCACCAAACGTCCAAGCTGTCAAAAAATGACTAATTGTGAGTCAAATTGCTCATTAAGTTTTCAAAGTAAAGACTACATGAGAAAAACGCAACTACCAAGGAGACACTTTAGACCAGTAAGCAGCAGTGTTGTCTATTACTGAACTCCTTTAAATGTTCAGTTTGGTATTTATCACCAAACTGAACTGAACTGGTAATTATAAATCGGAGCGAGCAAAAATGACCTGTGGAGTTCCTCTAGGATGCTTTTTCGTGCCACTTTTATTCAGTATTTGCATCATTAAAATACAGAGTATTTCAGAATTTGTAATAATACCACAGTGATGACACAACTCTATATAAGTGTGTGACTATCTGACACAACTCTTTACACACACAGAGCGGATAGGCCAGTGTTTCCTTCAGCTTAATGTAAAAAAAATAAATTAAATAAAAGACACACAACCTCAGAAAGACTCGATGGTGCGTAAAAGCGCAGAAAAAATACATCCTAAACTCAGAACTAAATCTTAACAGTGACATCAAGTTTCATTTTAAACCAGCTTCTAGAATCAAGGCATTCTTGTCTATGTAGGATGTAGAAAAATAGGCACCAACATTGAACATTTCTACAATAAATATTAGTGATACGGACAGTAAAAAATACATATCAGACACAGTCGATCATTTCACTGGGTCTCCAGTTGTAAAAGAAAAAATATTAATATCTTTGCTGCTGGTCAACGATGGACTGAATGTCCCCAGGCCTGAATAAAGTCAGGCATGAACTATTTTAGGCGAAATTCATAGAGAGCACTTGAATTTTAATGTGATTTAAGTAACATATTTATTGACTTTTAGTTTTTATCTTGATGTGCTTCTGTGTCAGTCTGGTTTTTGTTATTTTTTTTGTAATTTACTGTGATTATCAGTCATCACTGGTGATTTGAGGTAAATCAAATGGACATTAATTAACATTAATTATCATTCTAAAATAAAGTTATACACTTTATTTTTTTGCTGAGATATTCATTCAGCCCATAGGACACATTTCCAGAATGTAAATGTCTCATTTTGGATGGTAAATTTATCCTTTATAAAATTTTACATCCCCAAATCTGACTTATCATTTTTATTTTTTAATTATTATTATTTCGTGAGATGTCTGTTCAGTCGTGTGATTTCCGATTTAAATCCACATTTCTGAGTCATTTTTCCTGTGCACAGGTTGCACAAGACATTTCATTATGTCAATGAAAAAAATACACTGAATATTATTTAGTATGTGGATTTTTTTCCCCCTAATCGTCTGATTTTTATTTTTACATTAATATTTGTTGCCCAAGTTCAAGGCAACAGTTAATAGTTTAAGTTCAAGTTTCTTTTTTAAAATGGGACAACACGTGTTAATGAATATCTACATGTAAAATATGAGATTATAGCCAGCAAGTTGCTAATTTCCATTTCTAGTCCTTTGGCAGGTTGATGCTAAAGCACAATAACAAACACAGGGATAAATAAAATAAAAAAAGTCCATTACCTGCTTTATCAGATGGTCGGTTTTAGTTGTTGCTTTTGTGACAAAACAGACGGTCATCCAGTTCAAACCGGGACACAGAGAGAACCACGGACACAAACTTCTGTTCTCATCCTTTTCTCCAGCAGTCTCTCCTCTCCAGTTGTAGCAGCTTCAGGTGTGACGTCTACCTGTCTGCCCGGTGTCACCTGGACCTCCTCTGCTGGAGGGGAGCGGTCACTGGGCAACATGAGACCCGCCAACTGGCTACGTAACAGATACTGTTAAACTGTACCAAGACTAAAATCTTGTCCCAAATGAGGTTACGGTACTCATTTAAAAAATGTTTTAAAAAAAACAAGAGGGAACTTAGAGTTTTGAAGTATTTAGGTCACAACATTTTAGTAAACACAGGCTTAGATTTAAAGAAACTGTGGTAGATGTTCCAAATGTTCCACTAGAGGGAGCCATATTTCTATATTTGCTGATGGGCTTCCTGAGAAACGGGAGACAGAAATACATCGCTGCTTAAAAGGTTATCTACTTATGTATGTTTTAAGTAGGCTGCATTTTTCTGAAATACATTTCTAATATTATATCAATTGGACGTACTTTCTAAGATATTTTAAGATAAATACATTAAAAACCATGCTTCTAATCCATCCATCCATCCAAATATTTGATTTTTTTTCCCCCTAAAATACACTTTACATTACAATTAAATATATTACTGAAGTTATATTAAGGGTAATTTAAAAAATATATATCCTTTGCATGTTTTTGTAAAAATGTATTATTAAAATGTACATTTAAAAAATATATTCAAAATATACATCTATATGCAATCATTTTTAGAAGTTTTACTTTAGATAAGTTTTGAGTGTATAATTTTAGTTCTTAATTATTCTCAAACAAAAATACATTTTATTACTTGTAAGTACTTTGTGTAACGGTGTCTAATTATGCTTCGGTTATGTTCAAGGTAACGAGATGAAAGTAGAACTGTTTTGAGTTTTTTGAACACATCGGACACTTTATTAGGTGCACCCTGTCGGGCCCTGTTCCCTGTGGCATAGATTAGAGAAAGCTTCAGGGATTTTGGTTCATGTTGACATACAGGCAGCACCGGTTGGTGCGGGCTGGTCGTGATGAGAATTGTCGGCACCAAGTAACGGAGGAGTCAAGAAAGCCGAGCCAACTGTTGAGCATGGTAATGCTAAGGTCGCTGCTTTTTTCTGCTAGTGGAAATGATGCGTTCAATGGTGTGGATAAAATAATAATATTTGCTTCGAAATTATTTGACCTCACCCAAAAGTAACAGCAACATTACGGAAAGACTTAGTACAGACACCTTTTAGACAGCATTAGTGTAGTAATTAGCAACCCAGTTAAAGGAACAATCAGCTGCGACGTGATGCCTGATGGTTTATGGGAGTCAGGAAGGTCAAATTGTGTTTAGGTCCCTATACAGCCTTGTAGGGCAGCTGTCAACAGTTTAACATGGCCGTGTTAAAGGGCCAGTATTATGTAAACTGGACTTTTAGCTTTACATCCCTCATCAAAAACACATCTGGAGTGTTCGGGGTGTGCTTGCTCTCACAAAGTGCCGCCGTTTCCACAAAGCAGATGTTTCTCAGCTCCTTCAGACTAGCCAGCAGCAATTAGCAAACACCTGGTGGAACTGCACTATCTGCTGAGCTCCTTATAGGAGCTTCCACTTAGAAGAACGCTGGTAAAAACGTTGTTAAAGCTTTAATAGAGGAGCCATGTTGTGATGACTTCCTGAAGGCGGAGTTTCAGAAAGAGCAGGAGCTTCTTAAAGAAATAGAGGCCCAATTTCAAGCTGTTAAATTGTCATATTTGACTCATACACAGCAATGTTTTAATAACTGAAGGTAACAGTTTTTTGATTATGCCATAAAATGGTATATGCATGATGTGCCTGGAATATGCATGATGCTGCCCCTTTAACAGCCAGAGAAAACCTGAAGCCATCTGAAGGGCACATGGTGCTTCATTTACCTTTTTATTATTGGCATTTAAGTGCTAAAAGCACCATATAACCTACTAGGATGTGTTTTGATTGGCGAGAAAGCCCTCTAAGTACCTACTGAACAGTGTCTTCAACCAGAAGGGTAAACCTTCACAGATGACTTTATGTGTTCCAGCTGCAGAGGGCAGCAGGTTTTAGAGGAGGATGAAAACTATTTGCAGTGAATATGTCCACCTGCGCTGCGCTGGCTTTATTTAACTACGCGTCATAAATCCAACACTGCAGCCACCAGTCACTTTTTTCTGCAAACATGCTGCAAAACCAGCAATTGTTCCAGATTACATTCAATCCTTCGCAATACCCTGAGTGTGCGGGCATGTGTGTGCGTGCGGGGTGTGTGTGTGTGTGTGTGTGTGTGTGTACAGCTGCAGTCGTATTTATGTTGGAATCAATTTTGGTAGTTTCCAAGAATATTTCCACATGCAGCGAGAACTAGCTTTCTCTCTGGGTGAAACTGAATCTTCTCAACCCCCAACCTCACCCCATGCCCCTCCCGCACCGCACTGGCCAGGACACGTTAGCACAGCTATCTTTGAGAGAGGACCATCGATGACATAATGCAATCCAGGGATACGAGAAGCCCCTTCCTCTGATCCGAAACCTCAAAAGTGATAAGAACGAGATGAGGAGATGCAGAAGACGGGACAAAATGAAAAACCTGACAGAAGAGGTGATGTTGGGGGGGTAGGGAAGAAAAAGAGACAGAAAAAACATTGGGAAAAACGAATGTGCTTCCAGTCTATGTGTGTGTTTACCTTTGGGAATGTGTGTGTTCATTCCTCTGATAAGATTTTTTCCTGCCAACTAAAAGAAGCTTTTACGTCAGAAAAAAAAAAACACTTACAGAGATTAAATCATGAGAACATGCAGAAGAAAGAAAAACGGGTCGAGAACGGGGGTGGAAGAAAGAAAGACAGAAAGAAAGAGAGAGGTAAGCGAATGATGGAAGACAAAGTGCTGATTCAGTTCTCTGCATGTTGATCCATGAGTCAGAAAACCCAGAGAGGCCAAGGGTGTGAATGCATGTGTGTGTGTGTGTGCGTGTGCGTGCGTTTGTGTGTGTGTGTGGGCGTGTGTGTGTGTGGGCGTGTGTGTGTGTGTGTTGGCTGTAACTCAATCCTTACATGGGAAGCTCCTCCAACATCTGACAATCATTACTAACCATCAACACACACACACACACACACACACACAAAAAGTGCTTCAGTTTGCTGCGTCATACTCAGGTTTAATGGACCAATAACGGGGCTGTTAATGCAACAAGCCCTGCCTGGGTCAAAGGTCGCCTCCAGCCACTCAATCAGTTACGGGTTCGTCCCAGTACTCCCAGCATCGGTGACGGGTCAAGTTGCCGCTTCTGTGTTTAGGCGGATGTGGAGGTTTCCCACGACACCCGCGGTCACTCGAGGAATCACTGATTTGATCTGAAAACCTGAATCAGAGACAACGACGGTTTTGCGACCAGGCCTGGAGGCACGTTAACCTAATCACTACTGGGGGGGGGGTTCTCTGTGAGACTGTGAGGATCAAGGAAAAGCAGCTGAAAGCTCAGCAGCAGTCAGTCAGAGAGACATTTTACCGTTTTTTGCCAGATCCCTGTGTTACCTTCACCCCACATGTCAGTCCCAATCTCTGCACTGTTCCTGTTTCTAACACCTTCTTTTGAACCTTTGTTTCTCCTCTGTACTTTCCGTTAACATGCTTGGCTACAGAACTCTGTGAACCACCAGCTTCTTCAGCTGTGGACGTTTGTGGGCGTGTGGGTGGGTGGGTGTGTGTGTGTGTGTGCGTGTGTGTGTGTTCCCCTCTTCGTGACAGGTGTCCATCACCGTCCTCTGGACATGTCCAGTCAGCAGATCGTGTAGCTGACTGACCCGACTGAGAGACGGTTTAAAGGCTCAGGAAACCTTAGCAGGTGTTTTGAGTTAATTACCTGATTAGGCTGTGACAACATGAGTTTCCATTAATGACCTTTGCCACAGGATTCTAATTGTTCTGAAAGACTGACTTTTGGGATTTCATTCTCTGGAAGAAATAATCATCAAAAAATAACAAGAAAAGACAAAAAAGCTTTGAATGTATCAATCTATGATCATTTTATACAATATGTGAGTTTCACTTTCTGAGATCACTGGTAAGACATTTTGACACATTTACCCAATATTGTAATTTATGAGATGTACTAAAATACTTAGAAATCACTCAATGGCTTAGAACCACAGTACATTACAGATCTGCTGATGTATCAACCTTCCAAACCTCCCAGGTCTTCTGATTCTGGTTCTGGTTCTGTTCTGCATCCCCAGAACCAGAACCAAACATGGAGAAGCAGCATTCAGCTTCTGTGTAACACAACTTCCAAAAACTGAGAACAGCCGAAACACTGAGCTCCTTTAAATCAAGAATAAAAACCCAGCTGTTTAAGGCCACTTTTGAATCATAACAACTGGAATATTGATCGACATATTTGATGGGTGTTGGTGATTTTGATTATGGCATTTGACACAATGTAATGTTTGTAACTGGTTTCACAATTGGTGACCGTACAATGTTTTCATGCTTTATTGAGAACAACAAATATGTTGTTCTCATATTTTTATGATGTAAGGCACTTTGAGCTGTCTTGTTGCTGCAATGTGATATACAAATAAATTTGGATTTGATTTTTGATTTACTAGATTTATTGCTAGATTGCACAATCTAGCAATAAAGGAAAAATAGTCTCTTTAAGGTCTTTAAGGTGTTTTATGAAATGTAAAATATATTTTCATTTCATAATTTTATTTGTTGACTGTATCACACTAAAGGAAAGACATTTGTTTCCAAATGAATGCAGGTAAACAGGCGTTTTCCACAGAATCATTTTTCATTTAGTTGTGAGGCAACCAGCAAGTTGCTCTGTTTCTGTAAATAACTGTCTAGTGCAACAATTCCCAGACTTTTGAATTCAAATAGCGGCTCAGTGCATGTTGAATTCTCTCAAGGTCCAGCGTCTGCATAGCAATGCTATTAAGGGGTAATACAGCTGGATATGATCTCTTTCAGTTTGCTGTGCCATGTCATAAAAACAAACATACAGTGAAAAGAAATAAGAACTGAATGTGTTAATTCTTTCTCAGTTTAAGTATTTCTAATGGGGCCATTGGCATATAATTCACACCAGATGTCGGCAGAAACCCAAGTAAGACATAAAGAAAGCAAAGCAAGTTCACAAGTGAGGTTATGGGTAAAAAAAAACAATAATAATACACAGAGTTGAGTTCTCACCAAACTGTTAGCTGTTAGCATGATGTCCTGCAGGTCCACCATCTTGTCCCTGGTGTTCTAACATGATCCTACCAATGCTGACAAGGATGGAGTTTGATCGGTTAACTGCATTCCCATTGAAAAATTATAGATGTGCTAATGCCAATCTAGCAATTTTTCTATTGCAAAAACTGTGCTTTCTAATTTATTTTAAATAGGAAATTTAATTAAAATCGCATGTGAAGGAGCTTGTGCACGTCACAACTCACTGAAAATCGCGACAGTGACAGTTACATGAAATATATTCACGCTTCAGTCATGGCGCTAGCTCATCATCTATCGGGCGTCGGAGCGACAAGCCCCGCCTACTTGGGAGTGGCTACGTATGCGGCGTTTTTGGGGAAATTGCAGTCGGTGATTTTACATTAGAGCGATGGATTCAACAGAATGGCGAATCTTTTACTGAACTGTGTGAAGCTGAGAGACTCTCAGAGCTCCGCTGGAGCCAGCTGCAAGAAAAAACTACAAATAAAACCTTGTCCTCTTCCACGTTTTCATCTGTGGTGACGTCTGGTTGTTGATCACGTAACAATTGTGATGTGGAAAACAAATGGTTTTGATAGGCCAATAACTTCTTACCCAAAAATCATGTTGTTTTTTTCTTTTCAAAATTGCTGTGTTTCCATTAAGTAAATTCATTTTCATTATGTCAATTTGCAGTTAATTCAAACAGATGCAATTAATCCAGATGATGGGTGGAGGACAGAAGGGCTTTTTAAAAACAAACTAACGGGTCTGGTTAGTTTCTGGTAGGTTTCAGCCAATAACATGTTGATACGTTAAAAAAGATGCTGTGCATCTTTTTAAAATAAATACTTTCCCACTCTGTTTGACAGGTTGTATAAAATTTTCTGGTTCCATTCGTGTAAAACACAGTTAATGTCTTAACTATAGCAAGTCTCTGAATGTGATTCTATTGAACAAAAACATAATGTTTCACTTTCTCCATGTTTATATGTTTGATTTTGGAATTAAATCTTTATTACTTTTTTTTTTTTTTTTATCACCGGAGACTTATAAGGAAAGTTAAAAATGAGCTTCTTCATAATGTCCTTAAGACTGTTCCAGTCTTTGGAACAATCTGTGAGGTTTGCTGGATCTCTAAATTATTTTAAAACTGTTTTGAAAACTCGTCTTTTTATACCGGTGTATAATTCCATATAGCGCCTTTGTGTTATGACTTAATTAATTATGTCAACCTTGTAGTTTTCTTAGTTTTGTGCTATTATTATTGCCTTCATTTTATTTCCTTTAGTATACCTGTAAAGCACTTTATCTAAAGCGCTTTATAAATAAACAATGCTTTGAAGAAAAAAAAAGACCCTGGAGACCATTTGTCATAGGCAAGCTACAGTAGGTGACTGCTTGCGACCTCCTAGCCACCAGGGGGCCCCAAAGCTACATGTTCAGCCTCATCGCAGTAAAATTAAAACAGCATTATTATGTAAGATAGACGTTTTGGAATTTCACATCATGTTGTAATGTCAAAACATACCTGGAGTGTTGCTTGGATTCTTTCATGCACGTTTGAGGAATCCTTTAATCTCCAATGGCAACCATTAAGCTGTGCAAAACACCTGGGTGGACCTAGCTCCGCCTTCGAGGACATGGCTCCTCCTCAGAGCTGCAGTTTCCAAGTATTCAGGCAGTTCTGTTGCCTCACAGAGCAGTGCATGTGTGTGTGTGGTGTATGAGTGTGTGTGTGGGGTGAAATATGGTTCATAGCTGCAAGGAAACATACAGAATCGGACATTTTTTGACATTTTTTACCCTTAAACTTGACTGCCGGGTCAAACTGACCCGAACAGTATCAGTATCTATGTAAAAAGTAGACGGGGGGGGGTAACAAATGATTAATAATTTTTCAATTATTATTATATGTATATGTATCTATTAAGACAGATAGAAAAGGTTTCATGCAAAAAAAAAAAAAAGTCAATTTGATCCCCAACATAAGTCCATCCGTTTTCTATACACCCTTGTCCCTAGTGGGGTCGGGAGGGGTGCTGGTGCCAGCTAACGTTCCGGGAGGGGTTCGCCAGTCTGTCGCAGGGCAGGACACACAACCATGCACACACCTAACAGTTATGTTTTTGGACTGTGGGAGGAAGCCAGAGAACCCAGCATGCACAGGGAGAACATGCAAACTCTGTGCAGAAAGACCCCAGAGCGGGAATCGAACCCAGGACCTTCTTGCTGCAAGGCAACAGCTCTACCAACTGCGCCACTGGGTTAAGTATACAACATTTTTATAACAACTGAAGTTATGTACTGGCACTATGTTGCCTGAAAACACATGTAACAGCCCCTTTAACTGCACACTGCCTCGCTTCTAACATGTAATAGATGGTGGCATTTCAGTGAGCCACGTAAGGAGTTAGAAATTTCTTCACTGTAATTTGGGCCCCCGCAAAACTAGAAACAGACAGGCATATATATCCCAGGACACCAAAATAGACAGAAGACTAATAACTGCATCTAATAAACCTTGAATATATAAGTGTAATGCAGCCTGCAGTGGGATTACTCCAACTTTAGGTGGAGGGAAATGCAGCCAGTGAGTGCCCCACACTTACTCCTGTAGATGTAATGGCACAAGCACCCAGGAGCTTTCCGGGGCTTAAGCAATGTTGACTTTTCATCAAAAAGGAATCTGTTTTTTTAGTGCATAGGATAAGGGAAGAGGAGGAGGAGGAGGAGGAGGAGGAGGAGGAGGAGAGGTGAGCATAGTAGAAGAGGAAGGCCTGAGGAAGAGGAGAAGAAGAGGAGGAGGTGGTGGTGTGAGTCTGCATAAGAAAGCAACTCCACCCTTGCTCTAGCTGCAGGAGCAGAGAGCAGCAGCAGCAGGTCAGGTCCCGTCCTGATTTGGATCTAACTTCACCGAGCACCGACTGGACCGCCGTTCCTTTTCACCGCCCCATCACCTCCCCCCCCGCCCCGGTCATGCTCTCCGCGGGACTCTGCGTGTCTCTGCTGGCCGCGTCCTGCGCCCTGTGGCCGCCCGCTGTCCGGGCTGCAGCCTGCGAGCCGGTCCGGATCCCGCTGTGCCGGTCCATGCCGTGGAACATGACCAAGATGCCGAACCACCTCCACCACAGCACGCAGGACAACGCGGTGCTGGCCATCGAGCAGTTTGAGGGGCTGCTGGGTGAGTTAATAAAAACCAATTAAACATAAATCAAGCGTTTTCTACAATATCTGGATACATTTTTATTTTTAGTTTCAGTGTTATTTTTAGGTTGTTGTTTTTTTTTTTTTAAGTTTTCACGCAAAGTTTTCATCAGCCTCTTCATGATATATGCTTCTAAGTTCCTTATTTTGGTTACAATAATGTGACATTTGATCCCAAAAGTTCAATGAAAAGTTTTTTCCCCCCCAGGAATCAACTGGTGCTTTCCAAATCGTCACCTTCCTAAAATAATGACAGAAGTGATTTTTGCCAAAAGTATTTTTTTTTCCACTTAAATAAAAAAGGGGGAGATGATAATATAGATATATCTATCTATATAGATAGATATATATCTATCTATATAGATAGATATATATCTATATATATATCTATCTATATAGATAGATAGATATCTATATATATATCTATCTATATAGATAGATAGATAGATAGATAGATATATAGTTATTTATTTTGACTAAAAATCACTTGGGGAAAAAAAAAGACTTCGGTCATTATTTTAGGAAGGTCACAAATCATACTTAAAGGAGTCTTTATTTTTTAATTTTTAAAAGGGCATCCTTCAAGGTTCCTTGCTAGGCATCTTAATATTTAACATTTAAGTATTCGCATAAATCATCTTAGACAAAAAAAACCTAAGTATTTTCTTTCCTCCCTCCAAAAAAACTCAAAGCTCAGCGCAGAATGAAAAAAAAAAAATCTTTAAAATATGAGCTGGCATCCAGTTTTAATTGTCTGGGATTTTAATCTCTTACTAGTTTTCTTATTCAGCACATTAGATACTAAGTTTTTTTGTTTTTGCTTTTTTCCCGGAAGAGTTTTTGCGGCGCTAGTGGCTCATATTTTTTTGCGACAGTAGGCAGACAGGAAAGAGGGGAGGACATGCGGCAAAGGTCGCGGGGACCGGAAGTCGAACCCGCGACGTCGAGGATTAAGGCCTCCAAACGTGGGGCGTGCTGTGGTGGCGCAGGGGGTTAGGAACGTTTTTTTTTTTTTAAAGCTTTTTCTTTCGTGTAAAACAAAAATATTTGTTCTCTTTGTGCAAAATACAAAAATATTAATAAATCAGGTCATTTTTCAGTTTTTACTCATTCATTATAAACTTTTCCATCCATCCATCTATTATCCTCTGCTTTTCTGGGCTCAGCTCGGTCGCAGGGCCAGCTCCCCCTGGAGGAACCTTGAGGTACTTCGGCTACGTTCACACCTGGCCTGTTTGGTTCTCTTTAATCAAACTCTAATTTCAAATCTGATGCGGACTAAAAAAAACAAACAACAAACTTCAAGCCTTTGTGTCTGTTTGATTAAAGTGAAGTCCGGTGCAGTTCGCGTGCATATGTGAACCCCAGGCGGGCTGGACCGGAGGCGGCTCCAAAAGCAGGGCATTCTGGGTAAATGCAACCTAAACAAACGCAAGAAATGGCTCGTGGGTTTCCTAAAAGACAAAAGAGAAATTATACAACCGCTAAAATCAGACACCACTCCATTTTTGTTTACATTTCATGAAGAAGGAAGTTGTTCTCTTGTTCTGTGAGGTTTTCATGTCGTTTCCTTCAGCAGTTGTTGGTGTCACTAAAGTAGTTGATGGCAATTTTAATAACAAATTCATCGCGATTAATCGTGAGGAATATTTGTTTCGGCTGTGCCGAACTTCCCCCTGGTTTTCAGATAATCAGGTCTCTCAGTGCCTGCCAGGTACTGATAACCTTGGCAGGCAAAACAAGGCCATGCATTCGCCAAGACTAAGCACCTGAGCCACCATGATGCATTACACGAATCCCACAGATATAAATTATGTGGCTCTGTTCTGCTTCTCTGTGTTTTGTGCTGCTGGTTTTAGTTTCACGCAGGATCAGCCTTTTCAGTCACACTTGAGCGACAAGCAACCAACCATGGAGATGGAGGTCTGATTTTTTGTTTAGTTTTTTGGGGGGGTTTGGGGGTCAGATATTTTAGATATCCGCATGGCTTCACATTAAAATAGTGGTGGATGCAGTGATCAAATCCAGGGGGAAATGACAGAAATGGAATGTGACGATTTTTTCAGCAGCTATGTGAGCCACTACACTGCAAAAACACAAAATCTCACCAAGTATTTTAGTCTAGTTTCTGGTGTAAATATCTTAATACATTTAAAATAAGACTAAACCAACTTACAAGTAACTTTTCAAGTATAAATAGGAGCTTGATGTAAGTCAATAACTCCTTAATATTGATGAAAATGTACTAGTTCCATCGGCAGATTATTATACTTAATATGAGACATTTTTCCCATATTAGAAGTGAATTAATCTGCCGATGCAACTAGTACTTTTTCATCAATATTAAGGAGTTATTGACTTACATCAAGCTCCTATTTATAGTTGAAAAGTTACTTGTAAGTTGGTTTTGTCTTATTTTGAGTGAACTAAGATATTTACACTAGAAACTGGATAAAAATACTTGGTAGATCTGCACATTCTGCACACACACTAGCTAAGTCTATAGACCAAAGATATTTGACTGTGTGAGGGTTTTCTTTGTTTTTGTATCGACTTATGCTCCTTATCAAGACATATCTCAGGGAGAATAGTAACTATAACTTCTCTTGCAACAAAATGGAGAACTTGATTTGGCTAAGTTTGGCTTTCAGTTTCCCTGGGGGACGAAACGTTGCCGTCTGCTGTGCTCGTTGACGCTTGTTTTCTGTTGCCTTTGCACATCCAACTGGATTTGGAACATCTGATCCTCAAGCAGAAAACTGGATGAACTGCCAGGAAATACAGTTCAGTTATCCGTACTGCTTACTGGATGAATCCCACTAACATCGACAAAGCCTGGTGTGTGTTTTTCTTCTTTTTCCCACCAACCTCTGTGTGCACCGAATACTTTTGAGTATTGGGATTTTCATTAAGTGGACATTTATGGTTTAGATTTAAAAGAGAAATCTTTTTCAAATGTCTTTAAAAAGTGCTCTCCAATTCCTTCCAGATATTGCAAAAGGAATTGCTTTGTCACATTTCGGACAATGCGCTTGGATATTTTGATTTTCAAATGAACAGAAAACGTAGCCGCTCTCTGTATGTGAATTTCTCCAGCTGTACTGAACTACACTGTTTCAGTTTTGTCCTTCTGTTAAAGATGAGAAAATCTTTCTTCTCTTAAATACAGGAGGAAAAAGGAGAAAGATTTTGGGTTTTAGATAACCGACTAACGACTCAGCGACTGTCGAGAGAAAGTCGAGAGAATTTCCATTTGCCGGCATAGAAAATGTGGAAGGATTTCACATGTTGGACTGCATGTGAAACGCTGCTTTGGCAGAAAACTTGCACTCTGTCACCCTCGGCATTCCGTCCTCCACACTGAAACATGGTGGTGGGAGTATCATGCTGTGGGGATTCTTTGGAGGGCTGACAGACGGAGGTAAACACAGAGCAGTCCTGGGAGAAAACCTGGTGAAATCCTTAAAATACCCGAGAATATGGCTGAGGTTCACCTACCAGCACAACAATAATCCTAAAGATATCACCATAGCAACAATGAAATGGTTTACATCAGGGGTTGTGAGAGAGCTAAGCTAAGCTACCAACCTAGCTCAGCAAGCTGTGAGAGATTGAGCAGCTAAAACCTTTCCTCTGCCTACATCCCTCAGAATGCTGTGCGGTTCTGGCACAAAGTTCAGTGAAATCCTAGAACATCCTATTGGATATATTTTCAATTGTTATTGATCACATGTCTATTGTGACGTATATTTTGGATTTACTGTCGAGCCTTGGTTTTTAGCCTTGGTTTAAGTTTTAACTTTGAGTCTTGAAGGTAGCAGCGTGTTAGTCAATGAGGTGAAAACTTAACAAAATCCACAGATGTTTATGGTTGGAACGTGACAGAATGTGAAAATGTGATGAATACTTTAGCACGACTGTATTCTGAATAAATTTTAGAAGAACAGTAGAAATTTGGTGGAATTCAAACTGTCCTCCTGACGTTTTGGGATTAGCTGAGCGCAGCTGAGTTTATACGAGTCTTAAAAGTTGCAAGTGAGAAAACTCCAACTAAAAACAAAACGCCCTAATGAGAGACCCATGATCCAACATTTAGGAAGCAGCTTCAGGTTATGAGTTCAACATCTTTCTGTGACTTCATTGAGAAGCCGCACAGCCAAACCTCAGGCATGCTCTTACAATAAAAAGGCTGATTTATCTCCCACCCTGTTTTGAACCTCTTCTGGTTCCGTCTTGTTTGAAACGTGCAGCGGGGTGGAAGTCGCGGTAACCCTCCGGCTGCACCTCCTGCGTGCGGTCAGTCGGTCCACGGTTCCTGAATGCAACACGCTGCTCTGCTGTAAGAGAAGTCCTTCCTGCTGAGGGGAAAAACCAACAACTCAAGTTCGAAAGAACTGAGCTGAGACTGAGTAAGCATCCTTCAAAAATGTTTCCATTTAGCAGATGTAGGAGCCTCCCGGGAGAGGAAGGAAGTTGCTTTATGTTCTTGATGTTGTACCTCACTGCCATCCATCTATTGTCGTCCACTTCTATGAAACCGGGTTGTTGAGGCAAACTTAGATGCCTCTTTCCCCCGGCAAAGCTCCAACTCACTTTGGGGATCCCAGAGCTTTCCCAGGTCAGAAGGGATAAATATTCCCTCCTCCAAGTTTTAAGCGGTGCCTGGAAAACCTCCAAAGGGAGGTTCGGTGGAAGACTACCTTTTGATGAGGAAGCGCTCTACGAGCTCCCCACGAAAAACTGAGTTCCTCATCCGATCTTGAAGGCCAAGAGATCGGGTGAAGAGACGCATTTCAATGTCTCTACAGGATCTTGCCCTTTTGGTCAAGACCCAAATCCTGTGACTATAGGTTAAGATCAGACTGTTGGACTGGTAAAACAGTTTGTTTGGCGCAACTGTTCCTTGAACTGAGCCTCACGTCTGCCAGAGTGCCCCAAGGCAGATGTGGCTCACCACCATTAGCTTCTGAATGTGTGTGTGTGTGTGTGTGGGGGGGGGGGGGAGTTACCTAGCAACAACCTGTTGAGTAACTTGCGCAGCAGCAGTTTCATATTTCGCCACCGTGTCTCAAAACGGCTTAAAAAATAATAATAATGGTGTGAAGTGAAAACTGTGGATAAAACAGGAAAAGTCATGTCACCAATTTTTATTACAGATATTTAAAATCAATCAATCAATCAAATTTTATTTGCATAGCACATTTCAGCAGCAAGACATTTCAAAGTGCTTTACATCATTACAAACACAGAAACACAAAGCAACATAGAATCAATAATCAAAACAAAGCATTAAGTCAAGTTCCATCAATAAATTTGTAATTGATTACATTTCAAATACAATTCTAAACAGGTGGGTTTTTAGTTGAGATTTAAAAGAAGTCAGTGTTTCAGCTGTTTTACAGTTTTCTGGAAGTTTGTTCCAAATTTGTGGAATAAAAGTAAAAACTAATCAAGAATTATTATCGACTAATACAGAACCCTTATATCGTGATACATTTTTCAGCCATATCAAGTCCTACTGTTTAGTAATACCTCTGATTCATAGTAACTGGAACATTCACTAATATATCTGATGTATATTTGTTTGATTTTGACAATTGCTTTTGATAAAATATAACATGCAGAGCAAAAGAGACTGAAAACGTTTTACACATTTTTGATGACCTGAGCAAATACAAAAAGCAGTTTTCAATTGATGATGTAATCTATAAAGGATGTGAAAGCTTTCCAAACCAATCAAACCAGATGAAAAAAGCAATTTCATGGTTGGTTTTTTAAAAAAACAAAAAAACAACCTCTATGGTTTCCTGTTCTGTCAGGTACTGGATGCAGTCAAGATCTACTCTTCTTCTTGTGTGCCATGTACGCCCCAATCTGCACCATCGACTTCCAGCATGAGCCTATCAAGCCCTGCAAGGCGGTGTGCGAGCGGGCGAAGTCCGGCTGCGAGCCGGTGATGAAGCGGTACAACCACAGCTGGCCCGACAGCCTGGCCTGCGGCGAGCTGCCGCTGTATGACCGCGGAGTGTGCATCTCACCTGAGGCCATCGTCAAGGCAGACGGACCAGGTATTCACATAATCATTCATAAAATGGCTGACGGGTAGAGGACATTCTGAAATTCTCATCTGCACCGAGAAGTCAGGGGTGTAAATTGTAGTAAATTGTAATGACAGACAGACTTCAGATTATTTTGTCGTTTAAAAAAAACAACAAACAAAAAAACAGTCAAATATAGAAAACGTTCTGTTAATGTGACCCCTGGTGTAAATCATAAAAAGTTTCTACCATACTTAATATTTATTTTATTTCAAGATGATTTTATTTGTTTGCAAAGATATATAAATAATAAAAGTATGGGGTGCTGTGGTGGCGCAGGGGTTAACCACAACCCACGTATGGAGGCCTTAGTCCTCGATGTGGTGGTCACAGGTTCGATTCCCTGCCTGGTGACCTTTGCTGCATGTATTCCCCATTTTCTCAGTATCCACTTTCCTGTCAGTTCACTATCAAATAAAGGCAACTAGAGCCAAAAAAACAAACAAATGATAATAATAGTAATAAAAGTATCCATCTGCATCAACCAAACCCCTGAGGCCTAAACAAAATAATTCAGACAGTCATTAATTTGCCCCACACCATACATTGGACACTCCTGGGCTAAATACAAATGCGCGCCACACTTTCAGGATTTTTTTTTTATAAGTCATAAAAAATATTTATTTTAAAAAGTACTAGTTCCATTGGCTAATTACTTCACTTGTAGCGAGACATTTTCCCCTGTAATAGGTGCAATAATAATCTGGCAATGCAACAAGTACTTTTTTGTCAATGTGAATAAATTATTACCAAGCTCCTGTATCCTGCTGAATAATTACTTGCAATTTAGCTTTGCCCTTTTTTTAAAGTGTAATAAGATATTTTCATTAACAACTAGACCAAAAATTCTTGTCAATATTTTGTGTTTTTGCAGTGTAAAAGTTGTCCCATTCAAGTAAATCCCACTGACTTCCTGCTGCCTGTAAAAGCCACAAATTGAAGGACTTTTATGGATAAGTTTCTAAGCTGCTTCTGAACTAGCATGCTATCTCTCTCTGAAAGACGTGGCCCGTTTTCCCAGAGAAGCCGAGTCCTATCAGCGTTTTCAGCCGCCTTCCTTCTCCTGCAGCTCTGTTTTGCTTTCCTCACAGATAGCATGAGTCATTTCCTCCTCTGAATCCACTCCCACCGACTTTCTCAAAAAGCTCCTGGATAGACGCAGCCCACTCGTTTTCCACTCAGTAAAACCCTCGCTGTCCTTGGCCTCTTTCCAAGCCGAGCCGGGAGCGGGGAGTCCTGAAGAAAAAAAACAAAACAGAACAAAAAAAAAAACACAACCTCATCCTGATCTCCTTGACCTCCGCGGCAAAACGCCCACGGCCCGGTGGACGTGGCAGGGGGCCTTTGGATTGTCCTCTCGCTGTGATTTGTTGCGGTTCAGCCGGGGTGAAACTTCCAAAATGTTCCCCCGAAGTCCAAAAGCAAGGCACGGAAGCGCCGCTGTGTGCGGGGAGAACCACGGGCCCACCCAACGGAGCTCATCTGGCCTTCAGCCGAGGCCGCGCTGATCCCATCCGCAGCTCTGACGAAACGCTGCGCAGACGGTTGAAATCATGCGTGGGATTTCTTTTAGATTCTGGGTTTGATTAAAAATGTTGCTGCAATGGGACTTACTAGGAGGCGGATCTGAGCAACAACTTTCTTCCAACCGAAAGCAGCTTGGTGCCTTATAGTCACTTGGTGACCTCACATCTGACAGGTTTTGATCAATCTGTGACATTTAGCATCAGATCTATCTGGAATGTTTCTTCCAGCACACCAAACCAGTCACACATCATTTCGTTTACTCTGTGTAGTGACAGGACACATGTTCTAACTTCCTTTTTCTATATAAGAAAACCAGCTTCCTTGTGAAAGAGTGAATATTTTCCCTCCATGTTTCTGCAGACCCATACCTCCAGGACCCCTCCAGGTGTAACCCAGGTGAGGTTTTAAAATTTAATAAAATGTACAAAGAAACAACAAAAGTTTATTTTCTTATGTAGAACCTTCCAACAAGAGGAATCAAAGATAACATAAATATAAAGTGCTATCATAGCAGTGTTAACTATTACACATGTACAGTAGGTGGATCTTTCTAAAAATGCTGCATCATTTAAAAAATACTATTGTTTGGTTTCTGAAAAGTTCTTATCCACATTAAATTGCACAAATACACCCTTTGTGTTGTTTTAAACATGCCAAACAGTGTAGTGCAAAGCTAAAACCTGTCAGCCAATCAGAATCCTTCAAAACAACAATGACTTCCTGGTTGGAGTTAAACATGTCGCACAGAAGGTTCATTTGTGTGGACAGAAATATAGACTGAGCTATTTTTAAATAGGGGTGTTGTAATACAACTTTTCCACTTCCGATATGATACCAATATCGCATCTTTGATAAGATATCTGCAAGTATCAACAATATTTTTATTTAGTTTTGTAGTGTGGAATGTTAGAAAAGGCTTGATCAAGTGACATCACTCAAACCGAGAACAGTAGTCAACAATAGATATAAAAAGAAACTGACCCATTTATTATTAACCAATGGTTCTCCGTTGAATACAAGCTCTGGTGGATAGAAATACCGGGACGGACTAAATGCTGGAGCGGAGTACTTCTATCAGTGTGCTAATATTGGAGATTTTAGATGCAGACTCATATAATCCAATACTTTGTTTGTTGGCTGATACCAGACCAATTTCCGATATCAGTATCAGATTGGGACACCCTTACTTTTTAAAAGCGCATTAGAATATGAAGTTAATAAAACACAAGACAATGTTGATTTGGGAACCATGACAAAGCAAGTATGTTTATATATTGGTGCATTATTCATCGCAGACTCCAGCACATGGAACCATAAATCTCTGCTTTCTCATGTATACACGCAAACACAGTTACCAAGTTTTTACAAATCTCCACTTTGATCTGAGTTTTTATAAATAATAATTTGTAGTGGTATAATCCCAGATGAAGGGCCAAATCACATAAAAATGTATACATTTTCCCAGCTACACTATGCTTGGACCTTAATCAAACTCTGCTTTTCCATGACAGAATCCAGTCCAGACTTTCCAATGGACCCTAACAACTTCCACTGCCAGGGTCCAAATGGAGGTGAGGCCCCACTGTCTCTTCTTCTCTTTTTTCCCATTTTGGGCAGGAGAGAGAAAACTTGTGACTGAGATTTGAAAATTTATTCCTATTAACCTAGTGTTGCTAATTAGCATCACACCTAAATTTGGACCAATTGCAAATGGAAAATTAAAGCAAGCTATCTCTAAATAATTTAGCATCTGGTTGTGAAATATAAATGCAGGCTTTAAGGGTCTAATGAAATGAATGACAAATATAACCCAATAAAATATTTTTGTTTTGATTCTAGATCGCTGCAAGTGTAAGACGGTCAAAATGGGACAGAAAACTTACGTGAACAACAACTATAACTATGGTGAGTGATTTGAGACTTGAAAATGTTATTTTAAAATGTGATCTATAATAATCATTAATATTTCAAGTGCAATAATATACGATACAATGTACAAATACAATATATAAAAAATTTTCTATACAAAAATCCGTCAACATCCAGACTCCAAGATCCTCTTCCAACTCCTAATCCTTCTAAATAAAACACTCTGAGGTCCAGTAATGCATTCTGTCTTTGGGCTTGACACTTCTATAGCGCTGTATGAGAAATAATTGGGCCAATATCAGGTAAAAGTATGAAGGAGGTGTATTATTTCTGTTGAAAGCATCAAATTAATTCCTGAAAGGGCAAAGTGGTTTCAGGAAGCTGGTCAGGAAGACATTAAAAATTATTTCTTTGTTTTATGTGTCTTTTAAATGAAGATTTCAGTTAACTCTTGGTCTGTTTGACATTTGACACCAGTAGGATTTGCGAACTATGTAAAAACCTTTGACCTATGTTTAACATAGTAAAATGAAACCTTTTGGGGCCAACGGGGGGACCTTGAGGCACACCCAAAGAGACCATAATATTTTGATTTGGTCAATGAAAATAAATCCTGCTCCACAGAATAGGGTTCTTATGGTTATTTTCAAAAGGTACTTTTAATCTGACCACCAAACCTCATTGGAACGCATATTCTAATTTCTTGACTGCATATAGGAGGGAATTTGTTCAGAAGAGAAAATTTAGCTATGTTCTCTCGCTCTTCAGTTATCAGAGCGAGGGTGAGGGAGGTTAGAAATCGTGGCCTGGAGCCCACGGCGGTGGTGGACGTGAAGGAGGTGCTCAAGTCCTCCCTGGTCAACATTCCTAAGGAGACGCAGATGCTCTACTACTCCTCGTCCTGCCTGTGTCCTCCTCTCACCGCTGGGGAAGAGTATATCATCATGGGCTACGAGAATGAAGAAAGGTCCAGGTATGAGTGGCACAGTTATAATAAAAGTATCATTGTAGATATCTGTGGAACCTGGACACATAAAGACAAAACGCATTGTGAATTCACCTTGCTACTTCTGTGTTCCAGTCATAGTGTTTTTTTCTTTAACAATAACTTTAGGCCTTCTTGTCCTTCTTCGATGTTTGATGCTGTAGATTGCCATTGAAATGAGTCGCTCACAAGTCCAACTGTGAACTTTATTTACCTCTTAATGTTTCTTGTGGCTGTAGGTTGCTTCTGATTGATAGCTCCATTGCGCAAAAGTGGAAGGACAAAATGCGCAGGAAAGTCAAGGTTTGTACTGGACTTGATTATTCACATAAGAGACTCTCTCCACTAGCCAGTTAGCTGGCAGAGCTAACTAGCCTCAAGTTAATGCTAATTAGAGTGGGTGGGATATCATATGGTAGTATTGTACCTAAACATACCAACCCTAATAAATTAGGATATTTGCTATTTAAAAAATAAATAAAATACTAGCCCATTTCCAATGTAGGTCACAATTGGGAAAAAAAAGGAAAATATCTGTCAACTCTAAAACAGATTTTTACTGTGATATAACAATTTGTCATGTTGAATTTACTCACATTTCTGTTAATCCAATACCAAAATTTTCCAAATTTTTTCAGCATATCTCCCGTTACATTCACAAACATTTCTGTCATTAAAAACTAAAATTTTCAGTATTTTTTCAGCACATCTCCTGGTACATTTGCAGACATTTCCGCTGTTAGAAACGCCAGTCTCCCAAAGTCAGAGTTAACCTGTTAACTGAGGTTGTTAACGGACAACCTCAGTTAACTACTACTCTCTCAAAGGAGTAAAGGATTTTATTCAGGGGAAAAAATTGTCCAGGTAGCTGTTTTTAATGCCATCTGTACAACAAACCAATTGTTCGTTTTCCCATAATGCAATGCGTGAAGCAGGAAGTACAGAAAAATTTCTTTAAATTTTTACAGTACATAAACCCGGTACAGAGTACCTCCATATGCATTAATATGTACAGTGGAAACCATTTACCACAGAAGCTAACATCTACAGTCTTTCTCATCTACACTCTTTGGGCTTCAGCCAATCAGCACTAAGGAAAAAAAAACTGGCACTCCTGGATTGGCTACTTTGCAAACACCAGTCAGTAGTATGTCAAGTAGTATTGCTCCTAGATGTTGTAGTTTCCCAAGCTGCATTCCTTCTAAAAGATTTCCAAAACGCTCCACAAAAAAGTCTTTCAATAGGCAAACTTTCTGCAAATAGCTTAAAGTTGCATTCCACAGAAAAATGACATGTAGTTAGAAAACTACATCTACTGAGATGACATTTGTTCTGAGAAGTTTGAGAGGAAATTTGTAGAAAAGGACAAATTTAGTCTCACTTGAATATTAAGACTTTCTGAGTTGCTTCTTGACTTACTGCTGGAAGCAGTAAGCAGGTGGTGCTCTCTTACCTGTTCATGTATCGACTCTCCTCGTCTTACAAGAACAGGAACCTCTTGTAGGTTTGAAGTTTCACACTTTGTTTTTTTTTCTCCTCTCCAGAAATGGGATCAGGCCCTGCAGGCACCCCCAGCATATTCACGCCAAAGATCTCCCTGAGATCTCACCCTCTGTCTGAATGTGTGTGTGGGTGTGTGTGCATGTGACTGTATGGGTGTGTGTTTGTGTTAATATTGCACTATAACAGGCTGTCCTTGCTGAATGTAGTTCATCTCTTCATTTTTCAGACTGTTTGGGATTAGATTTTTGCCTTGTCATTTTCTTTGCACAGACATTATTCAGTGTGTTTTTGTCATTGTGTCTCTGTATGTATGTATGTATATACAAACGAGTGAAGAGGCGGAGCTTTAAATATGTTGGCAAATGCTTTTTTTTTTTTCTTCTCTTGTTTTTGGACCAAACGTTTTTCAAAGGCAGCCATATTGGCTCAATTGCTCCCCTCCAGATTCTGATTTTATATAATCCTGGATGAGGCCCAAGTTACCATGGTGATTGGAAAGAAGACATTAAGTGACAGCAAAGCCATGTGGGTTTTCTCATAATGGATCTGGAACCACAAACTGGACTTCACTCAGCTTAAAGACGGAAGAGCATTTACCAACACGGAAACAAGAACATCTACTGTTGCCAAAGATTTCTGGGTTCTGGATCGGAAACCCTCCTTTTTAGTAGACAATAAACTTAAATCAGCTGCTTACAATGTGGTCATGGCTCATATTGTTTAATTTCATGGGAAACCTTAAAGCTGAACAACCAACTGCTCATAATTTACAAAGACCCAGAAACCCACAACGATACAGGCCCAGACGTAGTCTCAAATCCTAGATAGGGTTAGGTTGTGTGGTGTGTTTGGTTTTTATTAGTTCGTTGCTTCATTTTGTTTATTAGTTCGACATGCAGACTTTGTGAATTTTAAACGGAGACCAATTCACAGGCAACTTCTTTCTGCGTGTTTTTTAACAGCTGCCAGGCTAACAGGCCTCAGGGTAGGAAATCTGAATCTGACTTTGAAGTTTGCACACTGCACGAACACAAAATCTGACCAGGTATTTTTGGTCTAGTTTCTAATGCAAGTCTTAGTACACTTAAAGTAAAACAAAGGTAAATTACAAGAAACTTTTCTGCAAGATATGAGCATTATTTAGGTAAAAGATTCCCTAATATTGATTCTATGAAGCATAAGTAATTGCTTATAAGTTAGTTCTCACTTGTGGGGGCATGCCGTGGTGGCGTAGCTGTTAGCGCGACCCATATTTGGAGGCCTTCAGTCCTCGACGCGGCCGTCGCGGGTTCGACTCCCGGACCAGACGACATTTGCCGCACGTCTTCCCCCTCTTCTTCCCCGTTTCCTGTCAGCCTACTGTCATATAAGGGACACTAGAACCCACAAAAGACCCCCTGGAGGGAAAAAAAAAAAAAGTTCTCACTTGTTTCAGGTGTTTTTTTGTTTTGTCTAATTTCACTAGAAACCAGACCAAAGATACTGTGTAATAAATTCAGCGTAATAAAGAATTTAGCTGCTATTTGGAGCTGCGCTAACACATCAGGGGTTTTCAACCATCTTTATTAACTCCAATTTCATAACCTGTTTACACGGGAATTTTTATTTTTTTTTACCTCAAACCTGTTGTCAGTTTAAAAAACATTATCATCCACATGGGATCATTTCCAGAAATTATTTTATCCACACAGAAACATCAGGAACAGCCCCAAATGGTAATTTTCACTCACTGGGCCTGTAAGTAAAGCTAAACATGCAGCGTAGGACATGCGCTTATGGCCTCCACACAAGGTTAGCGGTAAACATGAGCAAAATGCGAATTACGAACAACAAAAACACGAGTGGAGTGTTTCGTCCAGAGCGATGGCGAGGTTGAGCTTCTTCTCGGTCACATTGGACTACAAATCCAATAAACTTCATCACAGCGTTGACTGATAGGCACAATGGCTGATGTCTTCATTTACACTTAAAAAAAAATTTTTTTCAGCAAAAAAGTTTGTTTTATGTAAAGTTAGCATGGTAAAAACCAGTCACTTGTTCCACGCTTCACTTCGTGCAGAAGGTGTGGACTCTCAGCTATTGAGAAATGATTGCTTCCTGGAGCCGTGGACGCTGTTGAAGTTTAAAATTTTATCCAGTTGCTAAAGTTTGGCGGTGAGGTATGTAATACGCCTATTCAACAATCTGAATTTGTCTGCGCTGTAAAGAACCACCCTCTTTTGGAGAGAAGGGCTGTTAATATTAATTCAATATTTAGAAGTGTGGTCAACACGGACTGAATACCTTTGTTCTCTTCCTACGTTCTTTAGTAAAGGCTAAGACTAGCTGAACAAGCTACTTTTAGCAATAGCAGTGGAGGAAATGAACAAAGCCACTAGCTAGCTACTTTTAGCAAGCTATAAACTAGAATTGTAGTCTAGCTAGCTAGACCCTAATCTTTAGCTCCTGCCAAAAATTCTCAGATTGAAGTCTGGACTTTCTGCTCCAAAACGTTAATATTACTTTCAGTCTGCAGAAATTTGTGGTTAATATTAAAATATTTGTTTAACTGAAACTGACATTATTTTCAGATCCATAGTTTTGTTAGATCATGTGTACAGTTTCAACTCTTCTATATCCTGTATATAGATATATAGTTATGTATCCGGTATACATACAGGATATATAATTCTTACATATCCTGTATGTATGTACAAGACCAGTTTTTTGTATTCTATAATTTTTTTATGTGCGATTGTATGTGTAAAGTTGAATATGCAAATGCAGAGAACCAAATAAAAACAATTTTAAACAATTTTGATTTTACTTCTTTTTTTTTTTTACATTTTATTTCAAATAAAGATGCAGAGTGAAAATAAATGGTCCACAGATTTTGCACAGTTCTTAAGTACAGAAGCTTTGTAGGATGTTTCTTTAATGTGGGTATTTTTTGGAGATGTGGTTTGAATTCTAGTGAGATGACATATGTTCAGACTTCAGACTCTCAGGTCTGTTCTGGCCGTTTGTAACGTCTTTATTTCTGAAACAAATGTTAAATCTGACTGGAAGTGGAGTTGGAAAACATGTTAAATGTAACACTTCAATACACTTGTGAATATTTATTCACAACCTCTCTGATTCACTGCTATTAAATCTGGAAAACACAAGAAACTGAGCACGTTTCCTAATTCAAAGTGTATTATTTGTGCTGTACAAACAGCTCAAATATTTGTGTGGCTAACATTACCTTTAAAATAAAAGCTTTGTAAGTTTTAAAAAAATTAATTGTGCCATCAATCAATAAAAAATTTTAACCGGATTAATCACACTTTAGCGCTGCAATTAATCATGATTAATCACAATGTTCAACTTTCGAAGCCTGATATGTACACGTTTTTTGTTTTTAAATACTTAGAAGGGCAGTATTATGCGTTTTATGTGTATTGTGTGTTAGCACAATCAATTAACTATGTAACCTTCAGTTGTTTATAAAAAGCCATATATATCAAATATGACTGAAAAGAAATTTTATTTCCTGATATAACGCCTTTAATTTGGGCCTCTTTCTCTTTAAGAAGCTCCTACTCTTTCTGAAACTCCGCCTTCAGGAAGTCATTACAATATCGCTGTTCTATTAATCCTTTAACAACATTTTCACCAGCATTTCACTGAGAAGTAGCTCCCACAATGAGCTCAGCAGATGCTCAGTTCCACTAGGTGTTTACTAATTGCTGCTAGCTAGTCTGAAGGAGCTGAATCCACCTAATCGTTTTGCACAGACAGCTGAATGGTTGCCATGGGAGATTAAAGGATTTCTCAAACACATTCAAAAATCAAGGCAACACTCCTAGTATGTTTTTGATGAGGGAATAACATCATAACATGATGCAAAGCTCAAAAAAGTCAATTCTACAACATACACTACCTCTTTAAATTATTAATTTTCTTCCTCTTCACACATGTACAGTAGATTTTCTTGGCCTGTCACTTAAAAAAAAAAAACTCAGAATGTTTGCCAGTTTGTTGTAACATGACAAAATGTGGTTCAAGAAGTTGAAATACTTTCAAGGCGCTGTAAAGGCAGGAAAACCATTTTCAGGCTGCAGATAAGCATCAATCTGTTAACCTGGCGCATGTGTTGGATCCAGTCAGGCGCATAACGAGATGAAAAAGTGGCTCGGAAATCTGTTCTCGAACAGAGAGCTCTGTGTCGTGGGATCCTGGACGGTTTTTAAAGGAGTTTTATGCAAGCTCATGGCGAGCCATAATGAGCACGCATTTTTGGAATTAGAAACACTTGCTTGACTTTTCCCAGATGATAAATTCACCAGAATGCGTGAGTGGAATGAACGAGTCGCAGCAAAGCTGCAGCCTGGCATGTCTACCAACCACATCCTTTCAATTTCAGTGTAGTACAAGTCAGATCAAATCTAAATCCAGTCATTTGAGGAAGTTCATAGTGTCTTAAAGCTGCAGTGTGTAATTTTCATATAAAACATGTTTGTTTTTTTTTACAAATTTGTTAAAACTGTCACTATGTCCTGATTATCTGTGAGACGGATAATATGTGACAAGATCAGTCTCTAACACCTGCTCCATGAGCTAGCATTGCCATCTGGAGAAATGTGCCTTTCCAAAGCAGAAACAACCAATGAGAGCCCGGAGGAGTGGCCTAGCGCTGTGAGTCAACCTCTTGTCTGCGCTGCTAAATGTGCTAATGGTGGAGAAACAAGTTATTGTTCCAGGGAAACTGTTTCTCTACCATCATAGGTGGCTATGCTAATTAGCCTGAGCGTTCATGGCAGGCTCTGCTGCTGGGATCTAGATGTCGCGTAGCACAGAGCAAGAGAAAAGTCTGAGCAGCGCGTACACAAGCAAGAGTGACAGCACTAAGACCCTCCTCCTAGCTCTGATTGCTTGTTTCTTATCAAACACCGCATTTCGTAAGGTGGCAGAATTATCATAGTAGTACCACGAAATATCGAGATAAAACTTGACGTCAACATCACCCACCCTTATTCACCCATCCCTCTGGAAATCTGCACAATTTGTGAACGACAAACTTAAATATAGTTCATTTCATATTTTATGTAATAAACCAAGACACAGTGGTGTATTCAGTGTATTCAGAAACTAAATTTCTTAGTTTAAATTGCAATTTTAAGTTCAGTTTGCAGCCTTACAAGCATGACAACTCAAAAAGATAATTGATATGAATATAGTTAGTTTAATTTTAACGTGTGAGTTGAAAGGATATATAAACGTAGGTTACTTTGTGAGTTGTTTTAACTCCGTGGTATCAAGTTCAAATAATAAGCAGTCATTAATTACACAACTTGTACAGCTTGACTACACGAGTTCAAATGACATAAATGTAACTTACCCTAAGAATAATCTTTTTTGTTAATGGATAATGTTATACAGTGAGTAATATCAACTCCTAGCATCAAGTTGCTAAATTATCATCAACTGGGTAACTTTCACGACTTATCTTTGTAAGCTGAAAAAAAGAAGAAGCTTGAGTTCACTTACGTTTTTAAGGCAGCAATTAAACTTAAGTTACCTTAATAATTTCTATAGTTTAGTGGAAGGAATATGGACTATGGTTTTCAAAGTAAATATGCCACCTTTTCAGCTTTTTATTTGTAAAAAGAGTTTGAAAAGCACGTACACCGATCTTTGCAACATGGACATTTGTGGTGTCAGCACGACAAAAGGTGGGAAAAATTCAGTGCCTCTTTCATGCATTTCAAACTGCACATTTTCCCGCGCTAATTTTAACAGCGTGTGGTTAATCGGCCCTATTTAGGAACCATGTTGTGTTTTGTTTTGTCTTTTTATTGTCCCATTTGCCCAGGAGCCCAGCTGATTCGAGCAGGTCTGCCATATCTGTTCACGGAACACCGACTTTGTGTGTAATTGTGATTTCCATCCAGCAGGGGAAAAAAATTGCAATATATTTTCCTGGCGACTGGGTTTAAATGTTGGGTGTTTCTGCCTCTAAAATGCTGGTAATTGCCCCTTTTGTGATGGTTTCATGAAATGTTATGATTGTATTCCCGTATGCATTTTTTTCTTTGTCTATTCTTTTTCCAGGCGCCCCCCCTGTGTGTGGGGGCCGCCCCCCCCCCCCCCCACACACACACACACACACACACACACATACAACAGAGACAGTTCAAGGACACAAATCAGCAGATTACATTTCTTGACAGGTTTCAGAAAGCGCCGTGAGACTGCGGTGTGGACCCATCTGGTCCCTGTTTCCATTATCCCAAGTCTCTGGTTCTAATGAAAGTCCAGAGTGCTTCAGTTAGCACTGAGAACAAAATGTGTTCACATAAATATTCATATTCTCAACAAATTCATGAAAAATAAACACCCCCAATAAGGTCATCCTGACCATGGAGTTTAACCAAACAGAGCAGCAGCATGAGAGAGAATGAATGGAGTGTGTGTGTGTGTGTGTGTGTGTGTGTGTGTGTGTGTGTGTGTGTGTGTGTGTGTGTGTGTGTGTGTGTGTGTGTGTGTGCGTGTGTGTGTGTGTGTGTAGGCAAGCTTCCAGTGTTTTCTGCCTACTATTTCACAGCAGTGTTTTCTCAGCTGCAGTTGCCATGAGAGAGAAGAGAAAATGTTTTCACGGATGTTCTGCTCTTACGCCTCCTCATCCTCCTCCAGCTGACTGGAAACACACCTGGCTCTGGGATAAGGTGAACTCTGTGTCTGGAGGCTGAGAGGGGCTATTCATGTTTCGGAGTGCTGACACGGCGAGCAGGTCTCTGGCTGAACACTTTCACACCGATCAGCCTCACGGCGAGCCACTAGAGCTGACTTTCACCGATTCAGAGGCAAAAAGTCGACAAAAATATTGGATAAGCTACAGTTTATAGCATAATAGAAGCCCAAAAATCTGATCTCTTCATAGGCATATCATGACCGAGAAGCCAGATTTGTAATGTCCTAATCGTTACGTTACAAATCTGACAGTTATGGATACGGAACAAAAAGAAAAACATTTCCGTTTTCTACAAGCCAATAGGACGTACAGAGGCGCTCCGGTCAGAGGAGTCCACCATCCATAGGTGCTTTTACACCTGAGATTAATCTCAGAATTTTTCAGAGTTTCAAAAGTAGAACATTTTTTAATTTTGAAACTCAAACATTTCCAAAATAAAATGGAATTTTTTTTTTAATGAATCCCACATTACTACCCACAGTGATACCTGGAGGTGGAAGCATCATGCTGTGGGGATTCTTTTTTTCAGCAGTGACGAGATCCAGGTTAAATCTAGAACAACCTCTAACATGTGTTAGGTTGCCTAATGAAAAAGTTGACAAAAGGAGAAAAAGTTAAGGGGTGTGAATACTTTCTTTTTGGAAAGAGAACAATATTAGTCTAAATGTGACACATTAATGACACTGATTTCCTAGCAAAGAAAAATACACTTGAGACGCAGTAATATATATATTTTTTAATTTATTGAAGACAATTCATTAACCAGCCTCCACTTACAGGTGATCACACAGAAATCGGAAAATGGTCGATTTATTTTTATTGTAATGACGAACGGTTGACAGAAAACAGAGAAGAAAGTGTTCCTCCAGCAGCTGGAGCTGGCCATCGCTCTCCCTCCCATCTGTGTGAAAACACCCAATCAACTATAACTTAATAATCGACTTTATAGCCATTCTACCAGGTTCAACTTTTATATATATATATATATTTTTTTTTTTTTTTTTTTTTCCATTTGTTAAAGATTCTGCATACAAAACATTCCCCTTGCTGAACTTAGACGTCAGCAGATGTCTGGGTTCTGTTTCGTGCATAAACAGCGTTTAAATGTAATGGCCGCATAATTAGGAGCAAGTGTGGTTTATTTTTGAAACGTTGCGTTTTCTCTCCAAAAATAGGAGGCTGTGAAACTCACATTTGCAGATATTGAATCTTCATGAAACCCAAAACGTCTTACAACACAACTCAAATAGATCAGTGTTTTAACCAAACAGCTCTCTGCCATGTTTGTAGAAAACTGAACCCAGCAAATCAGTAAATATACATTAAACCAACTGTAAGGCAGTGGTTGAAGGGGGGAGGTGGGCGTTTTGGGCTTGTTTTGGATTTATGGATTTAACTCACAAAACTCACAAATTTCACCCACTGGTGGGCCACAAAGTCCTTAAAAGGGGCAGTGTTATGTGTTTTTCAGCCACATACAGTAGAGTCATTTTATTGCATAATCAAATAACTATGTTAAAATAATTTTTTGTAAAAACACTGCGTTTTTCAAATATGACTTAAAAGAAATTTGACATTGTAAATTAACGCCTCACAATTGGGCCATGGTCACTTTAAAAAAAAAACAACTGCTCTTTCTGAAACTCCGCCTCCAGGAAGTTATAACATGGCTCCTCTATCGACCCTTTAACAACGTTTTTAACAGCGCTGCTCTGAGAAGTAGCTCCTATAATGAGCTCAGCAGATAGTGCAGTTAAACCAGGTGTTTGCTAATTGTAGCTGGCTAGTCTGAAGGAGCTGATTGGGGGAGTCGCGGAGGAGGGGGTGTTGCATGAATCAAGGCAACACTCCAGGTATGTTTTTGATGAGCGAATAACATGATGGAAAGCTACATTAAAAATGCAAACATTTTTATATTGTAATTCTTTTTTACTTTATCTCCTCAACAATAAACAAAATTTTACAAAATCTGTAATTCATTAAATAGCCAAAACATAAAAAGGGCTTTGTACTGTTGCTTTTTAAAAAGAACAAACATTTCCAAAATTTTGAGGTCATCAGTTGTTTGTTTTTTTTGTTGTTTTTTATACCATTCTTGAATTGTGGTTAGGAGAAAAACAAAATCCTTATGAGAGCCACAAGTGGCCCCTGGGGCCACACTTCATGCACTTACAGGACACTGTTATGAGAACAATTGAAGCTCTGCTCAAAGTTGGTCTTGCAACAATGAGGAAGTGTTGTGAAAAGGAACCTGGATCTAAATTTCCCTGAATGTCAGACTGATTGTCGCTGCTGAACCATGCTAACAGATCATGCTGCCTGTTTTCTGTTCACATAACCTCTCAAAGTTTGGCTCATCTAAGAATAATGACATGATGGAACCTGTTGGGTTTTTCCACACTTCCCTCCCCGTCGGGTTGTTATTGTGAATAAGAATTTGTTCCTAGTAACTCACCAGGTTAAATAAAAGAATGGATTGAAATTATTTTTGAAGCACATCTTTTTTATGATGTCCTGATATGGAAACTTCCATCCATCCATTTTCTGTTCAACCCTCGGGAGGGTTGCTGGTCTCTATCTCCAGCTACGTGCCGGGCGAGAGGCGGGGTCACCCTGGACAGGTCGCCAGTCTGTCACAGGATATGGAAACTTCTAGATCGTTTCTTTTAACCAAACTTTAGATGGGGATCTAAACTGACAGACTAATAAAACGGACAAAAGGTGAATCTGAAATTAAAAAAACAACTCGAATTGTTAAATTTTTGAGAAAACATTAGAGATTTGTTAATAGAATTTCCCCGAACAGTTTCTGCGTTGCCATACTGGCATCCGCTGGCCAGTTGGCGTAATACAGCGGCCTGTTGCTAAGACACCACAGGATAAACCTTGGTTTTATCTAGAAGTCTCATTCAATAAATCATAATATGTCCTCCGATGAGAATTAAAAGTACAATTTTAAAATAACAATATTGAAGCAGGTATTAAACACACTGCTCATTAAGCCCAAATTTCTGGTTTTAAAAGTAGTTTTTGTTGGTCTGATGTAATGTTTTAATTTTAAATGTCATGTTTGCATTCACTATATGCAGAAAATCATCATAAGTAACAGAAATAAAGGCTTTGATAAAGCATCTGAAGAGTAATTGAACTTTTCAATAGTACTGAAACTTATGGAATTTTATCAATATTATGTCTTCTCTAATAAAATGCTATTAAGGAAAGTGATTAAATATGTTTTTAATAAAAAAAATATGCTTCTACATAAGTCCAGTTATTTAAGATAATCTAAACAGCGTGAATGTGATGTCATTGTAGGTTTATTATTTTTGTGGTGAACTCTTACATGAAGCCAGTCAATATTTTAAACATGTCCACACAACAATAATAAAAAACTTTCTTTTATACTTTAACACCATTATAGAACATTGTCTATAAGAATAAAAATGCACATATAAATAGTTAATTGAGAGAATTTATTCCATCTGACATTAAAATTTGTCTGTCAGTCTTACGCGTTTATCATAAATAGACAGACATGTTTCCTGTTGTTGTTTAGAATTGGTTCACGTCTTTTTGCATTATCATTACACCCGGAAAATAAGAATTGCATAGATGTATGAAAAATGTGACTATTAATGGCAATTGAGACCACAATGACTAGATCTAAAGTTGTACTTCTAATAATCATAGCAGTCTATCCTTCTGCTGATTACTGTCACTATCTAAAGTGGAAGCTCACAAAAATGGCTCATTATTAACATTTTTCCATTCACTGCCATAAGTTACGGCAGTGAATGAGGAAAATCTTGTGTGTAGAAATATAGACAACGATTATGTTTCAGTTATGTAACCAAATATATTTTTTAAAAATTCTCTCCCAGGAAAGACCAGAACTTACAATGTTCTCTTATTCTGCAATTAACTAAACAACTTTCCCACTTGGGAATTGTTTGACCAGGGCTTTTCCCTTTGTTTGGGAGGTCAGCATTGACGCAGCCCTGCTCCATAAACCACTGGAACCACTTACTGTGTGAGTCTTTCTATTGTTTCATGATGTGAAATGGAGCTGCAAGTTGGACCAACGCTGTGGGAACCAACCTGTTAGTCCTGCGAATGTTTGGAGGATGATGTCAGGAAAAAAAATAAAATAAAGCACTTTTCATGTTGAACGGCTGGAGATTTGGCTCGTTGCACGCAAGTTGGAGAGGAGTGATTGTTCTGGCCACGCGTTTGGTGGTAACATTTACACTGCTGACATGAATAATAATGACATATAAAAAGCCTTTATTTCCAAAACTGAAGAATAACAAAAGAGGTGTTTTCTTGTCAACGTAGCAACTTATGGCAAACTGGCGGCAAGCACTGTAACTTTAGGAGCTAGAATGCCAAGCTTGTACTGGCCAGCGATGGAGAAAACATAGTAAAAACCAGAGTATAAGAAATAAGAACTAAACACTAAACCAGAGGCTAACAATGGGCGGCTGGAGCTCAGTGGAAAGAGTTGTCCAGGGTTTCCCGCAGTGTATTATAAGCCTGGTGGCCCGCCAGGCTTTATTTGCCTCCTCCCTGCTGGGTTGAGCCACCTTTGTTTATTTCTTATACACAGCTTGTTTATACACTGGCTGTGTTTCCATTAACCATATAATTGCACAAATCTGAATGACAAAAAATAAACAAATTCATTTATTACGGCAAATTAGAAAAAAATCATGTTTTTTTTTTTAATTTAAAATATTGTTGCGCTTGAGTGAGATAGTTTCTCGGTTGTATTTAAATAGGTGTATTTTGCAAAACTGTAATGGAAACATCTTTTTTTGTTGCATCACACCAGCCATGTGACCAATGGCTGGAGGTAATCACTGGCACAAACCACGAAGAAGATGGGAAGAAGTTGGAAGGAGAATGATGGTTTTGGCCACCAGAGCTCTCACAGCAAGACACAATCATGTGTCATTCAAAAGTGTTGAATCCATAGCTAATCTGTAAAATGGCCGACTACAATTTCCCCAAAACGCCGCATACGTAGCCGCTCCCAAGTATGAGGAACTTGGCCTGAATAAGACTCCAACATGTCCTCTGATGGCAGACAGATGATGAGCGCTAACTAGCATGAATGCTAGCGCTAGCTTTAATGATTTATCGCGTGGACAAGCTTACTCATGTGTGATGTTAATTTAATTTCTTATTTTACGCAATCGTGTAATTGTGTTTTTTCGACATTACCAGAGTATAGATAAAAATTTGCGAACATATGTAATGGAAACAAAGCTATTGATAGCAAAGACTGGACAAAGCTATGTTTACAGTTGATGCTTTGAGATGGGCAGAGGGGATGCGCCGTGTGCTCATTGATTGCCAGGGCTGAGCTACCTCTCCTGAAACTCGGCACGGATCAAAGTACATCTCGCTGCAACAAACAGAAAGGGGCGGGGACGGACCAATGTCAGTCTCATACCTTTTTTGGAAATGAGACCATTGCACTCCTGAAGTGAAGGGGGCGCTATTTCCTATATTATCCGCGGCCTCCGGTTTTTATTTTCTTTTGAAATCTGGGATATATCTTCACCTTTAGGAAGATTTTCACTCTCAGCATGTATTTGAACTTCTCTCTTTTATTTACTTCAGCGCAGCTCACGGTTTTTAACGAATTCTGTAGCTTTCTGTGTACTTCTGAATCTGCTCTAGTCGCATCTTTTTGGGCCTGATACTACCTCTAGTGGTGTGGGGGTGGTAACATAATTAATTTAATTACATTACTAAATCAGAATACCACAACATTTTTATTATTTATTATTAATTCTGGCATTACTGGATGATATAGGAAATGGCGCCCGCTTCACTTCCGGAGTGCAATGGTCCCATTACCAAATAAGGTAAGAGACTGCCACTGGTCCGTCCCCGCCCCTTTCTGTTTGCTGCACCGAGATCCTTCTCCACGGATCGCGCGCGCCACCTTTTCACTCAAACCGGATGTCGACTGGGAGTGGCTTTATACGAATCATGAGAGCTACTTTTCGAAGCTGCAACAAGGTACACGTAAAGTATAAAAGCCTCTTATCAATTAACAAAAAATTATCAGCGCATAATTTTCGCCTCCTGGGACTCTATTTTATTTTTTTAATTGCAGAAACAAAGGGACGTTCTAACTTAACAACTCAAAGACAAAAGAACTCATAATAGATTACAGGAGGAATAAAACGGACATTACACCACTAACCATTGGGGGAAAATGTGTGGAGAGGGTAGCTGATTTCCGTTTCCTGGGGGTCCACATTGAGCAGGGCCTCACATGGAACATGAACACCTTGGAGCTGATAAAAAAGGCCCAGCAAAGACTGAACTTCCTGAGGGTTCTCAGGAGGAACAACATCAAGGAGAAGCTGCTGGTGTCCTTCTACAAGTGCTCCATAGAGAGCATACTGACCTACTGTATCTGCGTCTGGTATAACAGCAGCACTACGGCTCAAAGGAAAGCTCTCCAAAGGCTTGTGAATACAGCCCAAAAAATAATTGGCTGCCCTCTCCCCTCACTGGAAGACCTGCACAGCGACCGCTGTCTAAGAAAAGCACAACACATCACAAAGGACACTTCTCACCCCGGACCTTCTCTGTTCACACTGCTGCCTTCAGGCAGAAGATACAGAGCAACCAGAACCAGAACCAACCGTCTCAGAGACAGTTTCTACCCGACAGCAATAACAAAACTAAATGCAATCAAAAACAACCATTAATCATCATGAATGATGTATGTGAGAATGTGGCTGCTCTTATTTAGTTTTTTTTTTTTTTTTGCCAGTTTGTTGATTCTTGCGTTGTGTGTGAATTGTGAGACAGTTATTTTTTGTTTTTGGGCATGTGCACTGACTGATGGCACCTTTTGAATTTCGTTGTTCTTGTGATAATGACAATAAAGATTTATCTTATCTTATCTTATCTTAAAACTCACGCTTATAAAACGAGTCGGTTTGTATCTGTTTTCCATAAAAAAACATAAAACACTTTTGCAATAACTACGGCCGCTTTGCAACCGAATTTCATCTCTGTGGGACAATATCGTCTGTTTCTATCCCATTCTGTTTTTCCCCCCTTTCTTTCTTTCAACATTAATTTGCCGAGAACTCCAGTCTGCAAAGGCTGGATGTTCGTGGTAACGTCCACAAATGTCCCTGGTTGGCATCGTCAGTGGTGATTAATGTGGCAGATTTTAGTGTGACGTAATACCCCAGCGAATGTGCAGTGGAAGTACAATTTTAAATGAAAAGTTGGCATTTAATGCACCAATAGCTACAAATTAACACATTTCTATTATGAATCATTTCATAATCATCTCCAACTGCCTGAAATTACATTCAGAAAATAACTCGATTTAAACATATTTAATTTTATAAACCCATATTATAAACCCAATCACAATGTCCTCCACAATGCAAAGAGTGACACCTGCTGGCCAAATTGAGCATTGGCAAATAAAATAAATATCTTTACTGTGCTTGAAAAGTATCAGAATTTTTTTTTCAAAGAAAAATCCACACATAGTCTGTTATTATTGACTGCAGATTAAACAAATAAATTCTACTGGCGTCTACAGATATTATTCAACGTTTTAGAGACAGGAATTGAAACAAGTTATCTGATGACAAATCAATGCCACCAACCTGATGGCTTCAGTCCTAAGCAGAAGCAACTTTTATTTTTTAACATCATATTATGTTCAGTGACAGTCCTATGGATAAGCCACAGCACTACAGGAAGTAATATAAAAGTTCAATAAGACCATGGTGATTTTTGATACGAGCCAAAGATGGGCGGTTTCCCAGGGCGGCATTTGAGGGTGGAGAGAGGGGCCACACAATTAAATGAAATCATAACATTTTTCTGTCAGTTGCTCCTTGAACAGGTTTTTTATTGCTGGAAGTTCAGAGAGTTGTGAGAGACTGTACGACTCATTGAGGTTGAGGTTATAATGTAAAAAGTTTAAGTGGTGTACATACTTTTGCAAGTCAATGTAAAAAAGTACATAAAAAACTAGACAACTTGTGTAACATTGAAAAAAGAATGTTTTATTTGTTTCAATTTGTATTCTTTTTTTTTATATCAATTTGCTATTATCATAAGTGGAATTGTCAACGTATATCTTTTTTAACAAGCTGGCATCCAGAACTTTTATTCTCCATCAAAACAACAGAGCCAGTAGAGTCAAGATCAAATATAATGACACATAAAAAAGGTAACGGTTCACATTTAGGTCTGGCTTATCTATACAAAAAAATATACATATTTGTTTAAAACAAACCAAATGAAACCACAGATAGGGCTGCAAAAATGTTATTTTTAACATAAAGTTATTTCTGAAAATGCTCCTTCAGGAACATTTCAGTAGTGTGTCCTCATTTGGTTGTGTGTGCAACTGTATCAGTGACATGTACAATATTCCATACTGTCTCACAGGTTTACTTCATAGAGTAAATACAAACATTGGAGACAAAATAAAAGCAGATAAAATTAAGGCTAGAGAGTTCAGTTGATTCAAGACAGAAGCATCAGTCGGTGACTTGACCGTCTCATCTGTTGTCAACTCCTGGAGTGCTGACTCACCGAACCAATCAAATCCAAATACATTCCTTCCTCTGACCAATCAGGTTGTTGGTCTTCTATGGCACCTCTTTGTCTGTCAGAGCTCGTCCTAAAAAACAAGCAGAGCCAGAAAAATAGTCTGATTCTATCTTAGGAGACACTTTAAGCTTTGAGTTGTAACTGAAAAGATGGCTACCTTTGCTGTGTTGTGTAACCGTGGTGACAGCTTCTCTAGCCGATGTCTGATGATGTCAGCGATTGTGTTTGCGTCCCGGCTGTTAATGTGCTCCCCACTGTGTTCATACTATAGTAACAAGTACAGGTTATTATTATTCTAGTTGTAAAGTAGAACTGTTGAAACACAGGCGCCCTCTGCTGGGTGTGTCTGCGTCCTCACCCTCCGTGTTCCCAGGTTTGGGTAAAATCGGACCGTTGGGTAGGCGGTGATTCCAGCTGACTGACACGTCTGATGATGAGCCTGACAGTCCACCTTCCCAGCCCGGACCTCCCCTTTAACCATCTGAGAACACAGAGAACCTTTAAAAGCTCAACAACATTTATGAGTCAAGTTACCACACACATTTGTTTTATTTTACCAACATGTTTCTCCAGACTGAATGTAATATCTGGTTTCCTATCAGAAACAAACTACAAATTTTTAATCTAAATCTTCTCGGGGTAAGAATAATTTTGGGATGAACTGTTGATAAATGTGTCTCACCCGAGCCAGGATCTCAAACTCTGGGGCGAAGTGTTGGCAAGGTCCACACCAAGGGGCGTAAAAATCCAGAACCCAGTGATCCCGACCCGAAAGAACCTGGGATCTGAACGTCTCTGGAGTCAGATCCACCGATGCTCTGGGCAAAGAACTACACACAACACCTAACTCCATTAATATCAAAAATAAGCAGGAGAAGAAGAAAGTAGTAGAAGAAAATATGGGAATACAGAAATATACCTAAAAGAGCAAAAAAGAGAGAACAGAAGGTGGGAAGAAAAACATGTTGTTAAGAAGGAAGTCAAGCCGGATAAAGATGCTACCTGAGAGCCCATGCTCTGAGAGAATGCGAGTCTCTGTTCCAGCCATTGTAACTCCTGCAGAGAGAAACCGATCACTGTTCTTCTGTCTCTTCTCTTCAGAAGAAGAATTTGAGGCTGATTCTTCCACGGTGATCACTTACGTAAAGCGGTCTGGCTGCCTGGTGTTCCCAGTGTACAGGCGGACTTCAGGGTACGCCCTCACTCCCTGACTCTGGCAGAAGGTCTGGAAGCGCTGACAGTCCACTGAACCCACCAGGATCTGACCTGAAACCATCTGCAACACAGAGACAGAGTAAAGAGAGACAGCTTTCACTGCACTTCCTCTCCTCTCTGATTCCTCTGGTGGGAAACACACATCCATCAGTGGCTGTTTTAACTAATCATCATGCAAATAACCAGAAAACATTAGAACATGTGAACATGTCATCATTTAAGAGGAGTTGTTCAATTGAACTGTTCATAGTTATTGGGGCCACAGTCAGTGGCTTTTGTCACTGTGGAAAACAGTTCTGTGTTCATCTTCTGTATGTGTGGTGGGACCTGGATTCTCTGTTCAACTTGTTCAATATTAATTAAACCGATTTAAAAATAAATGCACCTAAATAACATGTGATTTGTATCATTACAAAAATTGACCGGTAAAAATAGTTTGTGAATGAAAACAAAAAACCTCTGACTTCAGTTCTAAAAATGTTGTAAATACCAAAAATGACTTAAAAGAAATTTGACTTTGTAATTTAATGACTTGAAATTGGGTGTATCGTCTCTTTAAGAACTCCTGCTCTTTCTGAAACTGCGCCTTCAGGAAGTCATCACAACATGGCTCCTCTATTAACCCTTTAACGTTTTTACCAGCGTTGCACTGAGAAGTAGCTCCTATAATGAGCTCAGCTGATGCTCAGTTCCACCACATGCTAGCTAATTGCTGCTGGCTAGTCTGAAGGAGCTTAGTGGGGGAGTCGCACGGGAACTACAGCTCTGAGGAGGAGCTTTGTCCTTGAAGGTGGAGCTAGGTTCCACCAGGCAATTTGCACAGCATAATGGTTGCCACGGGAGATTAAAAGATTCCTCAAACATGCATGACAGAATCAACAGTCTGGGGATGTTTCTGAAGCGGGAGTAATAAGATGTGAAGCTCAAAAAAGCAAATTTTACATACTACCGATCCCTTTAACCTCCTTTTGAATTTGTGTATTTGCCGTCATACCCGAGCCATGCGTCTCCACTCAGGCATCATGGCCTGACAGGGACCACACCAAGGAGCGTAGAAGTCCACTGCCCAGGTCTGCCCTGCAGCTCTGCCTGCAACATCACCACCCAACATGGTTAAAGCTTACATTGAACTGACACTGATGCATTTCTACCAGAGCATGCTGAAGGAGTTTTAAGAGGATCTGAAAATGTTAAAGACATATTATTTTTGCCCCTCTTGTCCATATGACTGAACAATTTTCCTTACATTCATTTAAAGTTTGTACCTTTAACTTTCTCTGTGAAGCTGGAGGGATCAAGGACCAGCACAGATGGGCTGACCAGATCCTGGAGAAGCAAAAATAAAAGAAGAAAAGAAATCACCTTTCTGGTTACTTTCATAAAAGTAAAAACCAACACAGAACCCAATGGAAAGTTAAATATGACCTGTATGAACTCCAGGATGCCGTCCGCTGAGTGGTGTCCTTCGTATTCGTGCATGGAGGAGCCGTTAAAGATGACCGTGGTGGGATACGCCTGGATGTTATACTGAAACACAAAGAGGGTAACGGATGACCAACAGATTGATCCCTCAGCACAAAACACCCAGAGGGTCTGAGCCTACCGTGGAGCACAAGTCATGGTGGATGGTGCAGTCCAAGGTGCCAAACTTCATCTGTCCAGCCAACTGGATGGAAGCTTTTCTCAGTTCAGGAAGCAAGGCTCGACATGGAGGACACCACTGCAACCAAGATGAATATTTTTAATCCACCAAATTGTGTAGAAACTATTTTGAAACGGTTTTAAAAATCTCCAAGATTATATAAAAATCTAGAAATATATTATAACACAAATTATCAATTTGTTTTCCCAACCAGGTCTACTGAAAATAAATATTAATATTAAATTTCCTTAGTATTTTTGAAGAATTGCCATTTAAATGCAAGGCTTGGGCCAAACGATTTGGGTTTCCTTCCTTAAGATTATCACAATAGTTCCGTAGAGTTCTGGCCCATTCCTCCTGACAGAACTGGAGGAATGGATCAGGAATGGGTTTGATCAGGTCTGTGGGCTGCCTTGATCAAACACACATTTTCTATGCAACTGAGATCAAGGTTTTGTGTTGTCCTCTCCAAAACATTGAGTTTGTTGTTCTTCTACAACAGGATCTTTGCAGTCTCCTTTGGAAGCTTGGGTCTTTAAATGTTGCTTCATTTTTTAAAAATTTTTGTTAAACATAATTTTCAATCCCTGTTCAAGAACTAACTAAGAAGTGAACTGCATATAATATTACCCCTTCCCTTTAATAAATCGGAATTTGATCAAAGTACAATAAACTCCCTAAAAATATTTCCTATCTCATTATTTTTTGGCATTTAACAAACAGAAATGATTTCAGTCTGCAGTTCCAGAAGGTTTTACAAACCGGAGCAAAGAAGTCAACGAGCCAGGGCTCCTTCCTGTTGGAGGGGAAGTTGTCTGGCCTTAGCGTTGTCACATGGGCGCGAACGCTGTCCCTCGCAAAACCTACGATGTTGTACAATACGTCTTTCCCTGCATACGGACACAGGACACCACGGACATTCAGACACTCTGAAACAAACTGACTGCATTGAAAGAGGCAAACGGGCAGTAATAGGATTAAATAAAAGAGCTGCGGTACTGACCATGGTGGATCTCAAAGTCGTGAATTCCCAGTCCTTTAAAAACGGCCACACAGGGTTTGTGGATGTACAGAGTCTGACACAGCTCAGAGTCTGCGACACAGTCCACTCTGCCGACCTGGACAGACAAACGGCCGGTTGGGACCGTCAGGCTGAGACTAGAAGCTAAGCAGAAAGGCTGCTTACCTGTATGTGATCGTTTCGAAGTAAAGCTTGAAGCTTCTTGTATTCGCTGGAAGCCGATCGGCCACTGAACATAAAACTGATCAACCAGCGATGATGGGCCAGTTTCTTCTGCAAATAGTTACATTTCAACATTTACTGTATGGTACATAAAATCTGATTACGCAGCTGCTCTTGTGTTGTGATTCTACCTTGAAACTGTCACTCATCAGCAGTTCCAGATCAGGCAGATGATTGATGACCTGATTGTAGATCTCCCTGCTATCCAAAGTCTTCAGCCACTAAATTACATGAACATGAACAGAATCATCGACATGAACCGAAGTATGACTCACTGCATTTCCACCAATACGTCAGTCAGATACTAGCATGTTCTAGCATACCAGTACGCTGCCTTGCTTTTTCAGAGAACTTCCAGGAGGGAACAAAGCAGTGGCTCCACTTGTCACCTGAAATGGAAGAATAAAAAAAAAAATCAACTACACGAACCGTAAGAAACAACATTTACTTCATGTCAGCGGTATGTCTTACTTGAAAACTGTCGCAGAGCTGTTGCTGTGTAGTGCAGTCCATCCATCCCACCTTAACAAGACCGTCCTAAACGCAAACAACCGTCACTCAGACCAGAGATCTCTGCAAAGATTTTCGTGGGGTGCCACAAGGTTCAATCCTTGGATCTCTATTTAATATCTGCATGCTCCTGCAAGCTCTGGTTCTAACAAGAAATGAGATTAGTGAACTACGCAGATGATGCACAGCTCTACATTACAATGTCAGCAGGTGACTCCGAACCCATCCAAGCACTGACTCGCTTAGAGTAAATTAATGTGTGTATGTGTGTTAACTTCCTCCAGCTGAATAGAAACAAAACTGAAGTTATTATCTTTGAGCTTAAAGAGAAATGATCTCGAGTCGGCACAGTTATTACAGCTGTGTGGGTGATTAGTACTGTAGAGGGGATTTAGAAAATATTCCAAGACCACAATAAATGATTAATTTGGTGGTGAAATTAGTGAGGAGGGGACTTTATAGAGCTCAAGTATCATAGAACACCTTCTCAAATGAAACAACTTCATGTACACTTGTTGGAATAATGTCAAATAGTGCAAAATGATACAAATGTGTGGTTGTACTAGGAAGTTGCTTGATGAATAAAACTACGTTTTTTAATCATTTCAAAAAGATGGCTTATATCCGACTGAAACACACTGTTATGACTGCTTATCAAGGTAACCTAACATTACTTGTCTGCAGGTTTAAAACAATGACCAATTCAAGAATTTGGATATACCCCAGGCTGACTGTTTTGTTGTGTCTCCTTTTTTTCGGCTGATGACGTTAAAATCTAGCCAATTCAGCTTTTTTCTCACCAACATTCCGGCAAGCTTCTGTCGTGTCCTGGGCTCCAAACAATCTGAGAAACACAAGACACGTGTCAGCATGTAGAGCAGGAATTTACAAAGTTATTAATGACATTTTTGATGACAGGAGTGTATATGTGTGTGTGTGTTATTAGCCTAATATTTTGCATTGACAGCTGTGTCCAGTAAAGTCCATGTTACCTCCAGTATCAGAGCAGAAGGTGATAAGCCAGCCGAGTCCTGACGAGAACGCGTTCTCTATCTCAGTGAACACATTGCCTGGAGAGGAAGAGGGAGTAAGAGGCTGAACAGAAAGAAACTCCTTCCAAGGTGTGTACAGAAGTGGTTTGAAATCAAAGAAACAAACTGTGAATTAAGAGAGAAGGGTTAAAGCTGACATCAGCAGGACAAAACGTTTCAAAAGCCAGAAATTCAAAGCCACAAAATTCTGACCAGTTCATCTTAGAACAACAAAACAGAAAACCTGCGTGCAACTTACTAAACGAAAGCAGTATAGAATTTACAATAAAGATGCATACTGTGTTATTAATGGATGGTTGACAGAAAAGTTGGCAGATTTGAAATGTTTGGTCTGAAAATGGATGAAGGATGAGCTCACCCTGCCACAGCTCAGTGACTGTTGTAGTGATGAACTGCATGGAGAAGCGAACCAGGTTGTCTCCGTTCCTCTCCCCCGTGAATTTCTCCGGCCTCTGCAGAAACACACAGATGGATCAGAGGCTGGTCCTCACAGGATGAGCTCTGCTTGTGGTGCATGTCAGTGAGAAGCAACTCTGATCTGGAGATTCACAAATCAGCAATGTGGCGTCTTCCCAGAGGCCGTCTGAAAGCTGGTGATTTTATTGGGACATTATAACCAGCTGCTTTGAAACAATAAAAACAAACATTACTTGAACTATACTTGAATGGCATGTTCTGACTTTTTTGGTTTTGATTGAGAAGTGGCTAAAAGAAATGTGCCTCTGTAGTCACGCTTTCATTGACCATATAAATGAGCAACTTGATATACCGAAAATAAATTAAGTTTAATGGACACACCTCAATTTCGAAAAAAACTTTCATCGTTTGATAGCATTTTTAATTTAATTAATATAAGTTACAATGACATTTAAATTCCCTTTGGGATCAATAAGGCATTTTTTAATTGAACTTTGAACTGAATTGAAAAAGTTTTGGCACTAAGATAAGGAGGTTTGTTGGCCAAATAAAAATTGGTTTATTTCGCAAAACTGTGATGGGAACACTTTTTTCGGATGTTACTACTAGCGGGAAAGACAAGAAAGATGACCGGGAGTGGTCGGAGGATCGTGGTACAACATGTTTTTTGTTAATAGCATGAACAAAATCACGTGTGATTTTAATTGCACTGGAAACACCACAAATTTGAAATTGTGTTTCTTCGAACATTAATGGAATATTGACAAAGTTTTGCGCACATTTGTGATGGAAACGCAGCTTGTGTTGCATCGTATTCACACTCCCTGGAAAAAGGGAAGTTGTGGATGACTGATAAAGATTTACAAGACACTGTAAATCTTGTACATCTCCTTTGATTATTTTAATCAAAGGAGTTGATTAAAATAATTTACAATATTGAGTATGGTAGTAGTATAAATAAGCATATATAAAACAGACCTGTCCTGCTCTATAGATGTACAGGCTGGGATAGCTGTTGATGCCTTTCCTCCTGCACAGATGGTTGTTGTCTCCACAGTTCACCGCTCCAATCCGGATGACTCCGTCCATCTCCTTGGCAAACTCCCTCCACTGCGTCACATACAGAATATAGAAAACAATGTTAAGAGTTTGACGAAAGAAAGATTTACTTAATGATTAAGTTTACAAACACAGCATATCTGCCTTGTGTTTCGTTAGAATTCCAGCTGTAGTATATGAACCCTGAACTTGAGCCAAGTCAGCCACCACCGATATTTGGAGATTCATGAAAGGCTTATTGCATACACACTCAGGGTGCATTCCCTGTTTAGTCTCCTTTAATAGAACTCACTATAAAGTTTGGTTTGTTTGGGGGAGGTGTGAATGTGCAATCAAAGTCTGATGTGGACCAAAAAGCCTAACTCTGGTCTGTCTACAAACCTAGGTCTCGGTTTGGTTTACGTGAATTCTGCTAATAATTGCTTGACCATATAGTGGCAGAGCTTTCATCCCCAGATTGTCTGTTGATAGATAAGCACCAAAAATAAATAAAACAAGACTGTGATGTCACAGCAAATTAAACATTTTTCTTTATAATAATGTAAATTCTACTTTCTTTAGCCCAAAACAAGTGCACCGATCGAAACCACTAAAGTTGGCAAACTTGTAGCATCATGAAAATGTGGCAAGTAAACAGATTTGTAATGCCAAAATCAGCATATTCTTGTTTGTTTGTTTCTTTTTTTTTTAACAAGAGTCAGCTAGAAATTCAAGTGTGTTCAGAAACAGCAGACAACACACCTGAATTTCCCCAAGACTCCAGAGGCGTGTTTAGTGTGTCTATTTGTGTTGGTGTTTTATTACCGTTGGAGCCAGCTGGTGGCAGTGCGAGCATCGTGGGAAGTAGAAGTTGACAAACCAGATTTCTCCAGAGTTCACTGCTGCTTCTAGAACACAAACGCATAGACGTTTACTCACCATTTTTAACCCACATGCTGGCAGTTCTCACCACTTTACTTGCAACAGTTTACTTCCTCATTTACTGCTTTTCGTTGTTGCTTTCTTTGTTAAAACCTTACCAAAGTCGCCGCTGTCCAACGTGATAATCTCCAGATCATCATCGTAGATACCTGTAACAGACAGACCGATACATTAGTCGCAATACCATACAAACATCATGATAGGAGGAGTTGGTGGTTTAGAACAAAAACTATTTAAAGTGCTGGTAAATGTAGATGGGAGTCTTACCAAAGTCGTAGCGGTAGAAGTTCCAGCTCTCGTAGCGTCCTCCCTGCTGCTCGTCCAATCCCTTTTCTCCATATTTATCATATTTCTTTCTCAAGTCTTCATCTTTCAGCACTTCATACGCCCGATTCACCTTCAGGAACTTCTCGTGAGCCGAGGAGTCACCCTAAGCAATCGTTGGTCAGCATTAACGATGACAAGCAGACTCTAATCTACCAAAAATGTTTGAGATTTTTGGCTTTTCCTGTCTGTGACTCACAGGGTTTTTGTCGGGATGCATGGTGAGCGCCAGCTTCTTGAACGCCTGTCGGATCTCTCTTGTCGTCGCTTCCCTGCTGACCCCCAGCAGCTCGTAGTAGTCCGACTCCTTAGCACAAACCGCCGCCAGCAAGATGGCAAAGACGAAAACCAGCGACAGCGTGAGGATAACAGGCCTTAAGACCCTGTGGACGACTCTGGGCCCCATCTCTGGTCCTTCTACTGTAACCCCTAGAACCTGGTACTGAAGGAGAATATCCTCAATATTAATTTCCGTCATACAGGTGTCAACATTCTACCACCACCGCATGACTATATGATATTCTTCTATAATGTATAAACCCTCCAAGCAGATCCACTTTTGTCTCACTAGTCCAAAGGATATTTTTTCAAAATGTCTTGAGAATTATCAAGATATTTTTTGCTAATAGGATTCAACTGGAAGTGGATATAATTAAAACTGGTTTTCAACAAAGGACTGCCGCCACGGACATGTGTAGTATTAATATTTGACTTGCGTTTTTGGCAACATGGGTGGAAAAAATAATAATAAAGTTGGTTTCTCGTGCCCAGGACAGAAAAATGTGAAATTAGACAAGAGATATAATCTACCTCGCCTTCCGTGAGTTTTTGAGTGACATTATCACATATATTTAGTGTTTTCAGAAAATTTCATTTACTTTTTGCAACCATTCTTTACAGTAGTAGTTTGTGAACATGACTTGGTTGGCTACCAAAAGTATCTGTTGCCCACCAGAAACTGTACGCCCCATTTTTTAAAGACAAACTTTACAACTTTCAGCTTCCTAACTGAAGAAAATACACCGAATTCTACATCACAAAAAGGCAAACAACGTTTCTTTTAATCATAAACATCGCTCACAACTAAATGAAAACTATAAATCTCCACCTAATAAAATTACTCGCACAAGAATAAAACATACCAGTACATTCGCTACTTGACCAGTAACAAGTTATAGAAAGAAAATGCGGTTATAACGACAATTCATTCCGACCCAGTTTAAATTCAAACTTTTGTTGAGGACAATAAATTTATCAACTTTCAGAAAAGCGTTATTTTCACAGAATAAAAAGCCTTCTTTAAAAGGCTAAGCTAAGCTAACTGGAACAAGAACTGCTTATTATCTTAATATCCGGTTAACCGCTACAGACAGGCACAGACGGTGCGGAATTGTGGTTAAAGCGAATATTTCCTCTAATGCTTACAAACGTTTTTTTTTTTTACGGGAATAAAACCAAAGCTTTGTTACCTCCGAGGAGATTCAACACCTTTCAGCCTGCAGATGAAGATCCGCATCAGCATCCGGCTCATGCCGGTATCAAGTTGTTCACGCTAACGGGGCCACTTCCGTCTCTTTTCATTCAAAATAAAGTCTTGCGGATAACCGAAACGTTGAAAACAAAGTCGTGACTGCGTCGTTCAGTTCATAGTTCGTTGCTTCCCATCTAAGAGCCAGTAAAAGAAATGGCTAACGTTTCCAAATAGGCACGGCTGAATTTGAACTTTTATTTTGACACGAGAACCTTTAAACTCACGGAAGCTAGCTCGAATATTTGATGAAATTTGACGCTTCGCAACCACATGGAGATGACGTAAAGTATGGTGCATTCGAAAATTGTGCCGTTTATAATTTCAGATTTGGAAAACATTTTACCGTAAATTCTGATTTATCTGATACTCAACGAAGCATACACCCATTAAGTAATTATGTCTGTCTAAATTAGAAATTAAAGACATTTTTACAATAAATTATTTTTTAATTGTGTTTCAAACCCATGGCCAGAAAATGATTGATAAAAGTTAAGTGTTATTTGTCATGTTTGCCAGGTGGTTTAAATACCTTGGGCAACTAACATAATCACAATTTTTCAACCGCAAATGGACTTTGAAAGTCTTTAAGATTTATTTCTGCTTTTAGCTTAAAAGCCAACATATTCAAACAGGTAGAACATATATTATATGAGTACTTTAGGTTTGTATTATTATTATTACTTTACATATCATTAATTCGGAAAGAATTAGTATATCTTACTGTGCCCGGAAACACATTTTTAACATTTCTGAATATTTAAATTGTACGGGTACGTGTTAAAAAACGATGCACTTGAACGTCTCACCGATGCCATCAGTTACATGCGCCGGAACTTTCTGTAGGCGAACCATCCGCTCACTCCAGCAATAATTTCAGCCCTCCGTGAACGAGCTGTGGTTCTCTCAAAAAGCGGGCATTAACCCGCTCAACTTCTCCACATTAGACCATTTAATAAAAAGAACCCATCAGAGGTTTGTGTGACAACAACAGGAAGTTACAGTTAGTGAAGAGCTAGCTCTGAGTTTGTTTGCCACTGGCCTATTTTCCCCCTTTCGTCACTTCCTACTTTTGAAACTCGCGGCTGTAGAAAAAGAAGAAAATGGAGTTACAAGGTACTGTAACTTTTGTACAATCTTCATCGCGCGCTCTGCTAGTGTTAAAGTGGTTTTTCACTTAATGTTGTGTGCTCAAGAACACTGAACGTAGCTTTATGTCTTGCTTTGAAACATACAGTTAACCATCACTCGTTCGTTTGGGATATTTTTGCTTTCTACCGTAATTGTGATCATTCCGCGCAATATATTTAGCTTTAAAATAACTCGGTGGTGGTTAGAAATGTTACTGACTTCCTTAAGTGAGGTGAGTATATAATATTGAGCCCCCTACGTCACTACTTTACTCTGTGTGGAACCATCATTGGCTGAAGTCACAGCAGCTTCAAGTGTTTGGTTCTACCGTCTATCAGTGAGTCTGATTGGTTTCCTACATTTGCTTTCAAAAGCACTCATGTCTGGACATGCTCAGTTGGAATTGGGTCTTTGATTAGGCCATTATGACATGGTTTTGGTCTAATGTAACCAGATCACCTTCCACATGTTTGCTCTGCTCTTTAAATGACTTAGAACAAAGCGTGAATGAGAGTCATTACGCCTTTCCTCATGACTTAACCCTGCTTTAGACTTGTGGTTGCCCTGGATTTCATTTAGAGACAACAGAGTGAAGGGGGCAGCATACAAATGCATGTGTGACTTTTCAAATGTGTGTTTGCATAAAGATTTACACAAACACTCCTTTTTGTGACTACAAACATTTTCACAGTGCTTATGTTGGCCTACCAGAGGTAGGTGGAGTACCTAAAAACTATACTCAAGTAAGAGTAGAACAACTTCAACATGTTTTTACTCAAGTAAGATTAAAAAGTAGCCGTCCAAGAAGTCACTCAAGTAAGAGTAAAAACATTTGACAAAAACGTCTACTCAAGAAGAGCAAGTGATGAAATTATCAATCATTTAATATTTAAAAATTACTTAGACAGACCAAAATATGAAGTTGAGTGGAAATTTTGGTATTTTAAGTATGAAAATAATTCATATAAGTAATAAGAAAATCAGGCAAGAGAGAACGTTTCCAAATCAGTTTCTTCCATTAAGAACTTTAACAAAAATTGGGTGAATTTTTGTTTTTCCATTCAGTTGGTAGAGAATGCAGAAATTTCACTCAAGTCAGAGTGGTGATACTTCATAATAAAATTACTCAAGTAAAAAGTTCAGGGTAGTAAAAATACTCCGAAAAGTAGATTTTTTTTTCTTCAAAACAGTTACTGAATTACTAAACGTGAGTAAATCAATCAATCAATCAAGTTTTATTTGTATAGCACATTTCAGCAGCAAGGCATTTCAAAGTGCTTTACATCATATCAAACACAGAAACACAAAGCAACATAGAATCAACAATCAAAACACGATATTAAGTCAAGTTCCATCAATAAATTTGTAATTGATTACGTTTCAAATACAATTCTAAACAGGTGGGTTTTTAGTCGAGTTTGCATCCATAAAGATTTACACTCCTACTGTAAATCTAAATAGTTATTACCCAACTCTGTGGCCTACCAAGTTAAACTTCAACGGTATACACTGAAGTTGCATTATTACAAAACATGAAAGATTCCTGTGGAATATAACCCTTGGTAATCATCCTGCTGTTGCTGTCTTCCAGTGGGCTCTGAACCGATGACTCTGGGTTCTCCCACCTCGCCAAAGCCGACCTCCGGAGCTCAGTTTCTCCCCGGTTTCCTCATGGGTGACCTGCCGGCACCGGCCACCCCACAGCCCCGCCCTTTCAGCCTGACCTCGCCCCTCGCAGAGAGCCTGAGTGCAAGTCGAGGTCAGCAGAACAGCGCTGGATGTTGCTGTTGTTGTCGTGGTGGGTAGGCTGTGTGTTAATCTGGAGGTTTGTTTCAGGAAGCGCCAGTAGTGGAGGAGGTTCGGCCCCGCAGCCCGTCGTCCCCACGCCAAAAGATAAGAGCGGAGCTCCCCCTGTCCGCAGCATCTACGACGACCTGGTCACCATGGGAACGCCGCTCAGTGCACTCAAGCAGGTTTGTACGCAGCCAGGTAAAAGAGTAGGATGACGAGACATCCAGGTGAACTGGAACAGAGCAGTTAGCAAAAAAGGCTTTAATTTGGCTAATCTAAGATCAGCTGCGTTTCCATTAACCATAGTGATGCGCAAATTGAAATTTGCTTAATGGAAACAAAATGGAAACACATTCTTTTCTAAATAACCAATTTAGAAAAGTATTGTGTTTTAAAAGAGGGGGCTACATGAGGTGGTTTTTCGAAACAGAGGGTGTGCTGTGGTGGCGCAGAGGTTAAGCACAACTCACATAAGGAGGCTTAGTCCTCGACGTGGCCATCGCAGGTTCGATTCCCGGCCTGGTGATCTTTACCGCATGTCTTCCATTTCTCTTTACCACCTTTTCGGTCTTAGCACTTTCAAATAAAGTGCTCCAAAAAAAATGCAATGGAAAGACTTTTTCCGCTTCACACCAGTCAAGCAGTGCTGATCCGACTGTTACTAGTGAAAATCACAAAGAAGACAACAGGAAGTGGTCGTCTTTGTAGTTTGTTGTTGGGTTTTTTGTACAAAGTTTACGTCTGTTGCTGCCATGATTTTTACTGACTTGTTGCATGAACAAGCATCTTCACAGGTGATTTTAATATGAATTTTTACAAAATTGCGTTTTTTCAACATTAGCAGAATATCAACAAAGACTTGCACAAATTTGTAATGCAAACATAGCTGGTGTCTGATCTCTTAAGACATAAATGGCATAAATGTCAACATTGGGTCTCTGTTTCGTTTCAGTCTTTTCCAGTCATGCAGTCTCCCCTCTCAGCACGCCAGGCCTCCACTCCAGGATCAGGTGCGTACTGATACACCCCTCACTGACTCAGTAATTATAAAGTGAACCCCGGCTTGACCCCGGCTTCCTGTGTCCAGTGTTCCAGCAGGGGTGCCTTTCTCCGGCGCAGGTGGATCCTTTCTACAGTCAGGGGGAGTCTCTGTCATCTGACGACCAGCTGGACCAGACCTGGGTCACGGTCTTTGGGTATTCATACTCGACCTCGTTCTAGCCTTTTAGCTTTGCAGTCGCTTGCAGAAATCACTGGAAAGTATTTTAATATACACCGTTTTTGGTCATGTTACGGTCATAAAGAAAAACAGTATGAAAGCACTTTGACTGCAGCAGTATAGTAAGTCACTGATGTGTGTTTCAGTTTCCCTCCAGCCTCAGCGTCCTACATCCTGCTGCAGTTCGCTCAGTATGGAAACATTCTCAAACACACGGTGAGAGCAGCTAGTTACTGGTTTTAGTGGTTTCTCTCAGCTACAAACTGATTGACTGGCACACACACAAACTGGTGATGTGTTGGCAGATGGCGTCTCCTGGGAACTGGATGCACCTCCAGTACCAGTCCAGACTGCAGGCCAGGAAAGCCCTGTCCAAAGACGGGAAGGTGTTCGGAGATTCCATCATGGTGGGAGTTAAGCCCTGTATAGACAAGGTGCGTTCCTGCTGTTACCCAGCATGCCGTCTGTTTCTGTTTCACTTAAATTGGAGGTTTGACCCTTCATCGTTTCTCCCAGAGTGTGATGGGGAGCAGTGAAGCCGTCTCTCCGCCCCTCTCCGTCTCCTCCTCTGCTCTCCCCTCCACCCCTCGGTCCGCCATCCGGCCCCTCAGCGCTTCCTACAGGAGCTCCGGCAGCGACTACCAGGTGACTTCACATCTCCATCTCACTCTGTCTGCATTTCCATTCACCTTAAAATTGCGCAAGTTGGAATTACGAAAATGAATTTGCTTAGTGAAAATGTGTTTTGTGGCTTTCCTATGTCAGTGTATTAGGGTCATTGTCCATTGCCGGAAGCCCGTTGAAAGACTGTTTACATCGTTTTAAACTGCGTGATTGTGAGCGTGAGTGGGAATAAAAATACCAATAGGTATTTCGTTCCATATAACAGTGTAACCGGAAAACCTTTTATGGATGCAAAAGCAAGAACTTGCTTGATGACTTTGTGTTTCTGTGTTTGATATGATGTAAAGCACTTTGAAATGCCTTGCTGCTGAAATGTGCTATACAAATAAAATGTGATTGATTGATTATACATAGAAAAAAAAAGGATGAGTATATATCAGCCAAAAATATCTCAGAAATCTACAAAAAACAAGAAAATCTCTGAATTTGAAAAGTCGAAAATTTGCTAGAAAGAACTCCGAAATGAAGAGATTAGTCTCAGAAATTTTCTAGAAAAAAAAGTGGAAATTTCTGAGTTTGAAAATTTGCAAATTTGCTTGAAAAAAATAAGAAAACCTAGTTTTCTTTCTAGAAAACTAAAAAAAACTTAGTTCAAAATTTCTGAGTATTTTGGTGAAAATTTACTACCATCTACATCTATTTCTTTCTTTGTTTTTGTCTACTACACCGTCATATTTTTTGGCCATTATCAAAATTATTGTATTTTGCAAAGCTGCAATGGAAACACTTTTGTCACATCACACAAGTCATATAATCAACACTTGGGTCAGCAAAGGATGATGGTCCAGTTTTAACGATCTGTTGCGTGAGCAAACATATTCACGTGGGATTTTCATTTAATTTCTTATTTAACGGAAACACCGCCACGCCAAAATTGTGTTTTTCGACATTAGTTAAACACCAAAGTTTTGCGCACACTTGTAGTGGAAACGCAGCTTCTGTCTCTGCATGCAGAATCGTTCTCAATCGCTTCAGCTTGAACATCTGTGTACATCTGTCCACGCTCAGGTGGTGACGGACAGACAGACGCCCAGGAAGGACGACAGCTTTGTTTCCAAAGCAATGGAGTACATGTTTGGCTGGTGATGAGAGAGGAATATATGCAGATAGAGAACAGGATTCACTACAGTGTGTTTGGGTGTGTGCGTGTGTGTGTGTGTGTGTGCGAGAGAGAGACGGTTGGAGAATCTCTGTCTGCTTATTTTTTATCATGATTTTTTTAATGTCTTTTTCTCAATAAAGTTTGTCCTTTTCTTTAATCCAGTAGAGTCATTTCATTTTAATTGGGCACAAGGTGGCAACGCAGTCAAGGTGACCGCTGGAGACGGACACCAGCCCCCACATGACCAGGCAAAGGGATGGACGGACAGACGGATACATGGATGTAAATAAGATGGAAAGATTAGAATTTAAAAACAAGAAAAATCAGCTTTTTGTGATGATGATGCAGGTTTTATCAGGTAAGGAGAGATTCTAACTGCTGAGGGAAAACATGTCTGTTGCCGGGAGTAACCAGGCATGTGTCGGGACAGGGTGTCCACACATATTTCAGAATAACTCAGGTTCACTCTGACATATTTTAGGCTGTATAATGGAGAACTTAGACCCTCCTCCTGGCTCTGATTGGTTGTTTCTGACTGAGCTGTATATTTTTGCAGTTTGCATTGGGGGAAGGCAAAGACTACCTGTCACATATTATACGACACATTTTATCTGCTTTTTTAATTATTATTATTTTATCCACATTCTTTTCTGATTCAGTTAGTCAATTATTTCCTTCTTGATTTTTACTTGTTTTTAATAGATTTTTAATCTCTTACTCTTGATTTTTCTGTAAAGCATCTTGAATAGTCTTGTACACGAAATGTGTTGCACAAATACATTTCCCTTATACTGTCACGACATAATCACAGTTATATATGTATTTTATTTTTCTTTCTTTTTTTTGGGAGCTAAAATTCTAGATTTTAGTATATAAAGATCTAAAGTGGTGCTGCAGTGATTATGTGTTTTTAGCCAACGGTGCAATTCAAGGCGGGAGAACAATAAATCGCTCAAAACATAACTGAAAAAAAAAGTCCCTGCAAAAAAAAGCAGGTGTAGCAGATTCTCCTTTTAATTAGAAAGAGTGATGTGTCCAGTAGATGGCGCTATAAACTTTATGACACGTTCTCCAGGCAGTTAAGAAAACCAGAGAGCTACATGTAGGAAGACATCCTCAGAAAGGAACTTAGGAAAGTATTTTCACACAGAATAAATGAGGTTCTTAGAGAAATAGCTGAAAATAAATATTTAAATTTAAGAAAAAACTGAAGATTATAAAGCAAACGAGCTGGCATCACACCCTCTGTTAGCTTTCATAGCGAGTTGAGCAACATTTTTCTCACAGGGAGGCGCTCCTTTGTGCTCCAACTGTTTATACAGACACATGTTGTTTGGATGGATGACTAACAGAAGGTGAGTCGCAGCTCGCTGATGAATCTGCTCACAGTGTGGAAGTGGCTTAATCTCGTGTCTTTACGTCTTAAAGCGTTACATGTGAGTAATTGGATCTCTACAGCTCCTCCAGAGTTACCACAAGCCTCTTGTCTTCTTCTCTGATTGATGTTGTCCTCATCAGGCATGTCTGTGTGAGCGGATGGATATATGTTTTGATGGTTTTGCGGTTGTGACACGTTTTCGGAGCTGGGCCATGGTTTTCATGGCAACCCAATTTCTAAAGTAGGAACATTACAACCCAAGTAATAGAAAGAAACCATAACAAATAATTTCAGAAATGAAGTTACGCGTAATAATGTGAAATGACACCAGGAAAAAGTATTGAACACTTGCAAAAAAAGGGGGAGTAGGCCGAGACGCCAGCTGAGATCTATCAGTGATTAGAAAACCGTCCAGCTGGTTCGATCCAAACGGGTAGATGGATGGGTACTTTGACTAGGAGCTGCAGCTTTGTGCTCAGGCATCTGGAATGTTTCGAGATCAGTCCACAACCTCAGGTTTCACCGTATCTATTACGGCTCATTCTAAAATAAACTGGAGCAGAGGTATGAAGGTCGATGAGTCTGAAGTTCCTGTCGTAGTGTAGAGAGGATGAAGGTGGGTTGCAGGGCGGATAATAAAGCGTTGGATTCAATACAGATTCCTTGACTTTGCATACACACACATACACACACTCCACACTAAGGTCATCAAACGCTAAAGTCTGACAAAGAAAGCATGTGTGAACACAAAAAACAAGCAGTTTTCAAATTACAGTTTATGTATGACGGGATAAAAGCTGCCCAAACCTACCCGGCCCCGAGACGTTGTTTACGCCCTACACCTGCACACTGGCTGTCTCACCCTCGGCAGCACTGTGTCCATGATGACCTGCAATGAGCTTTTTACATCTCTGCAGAGAAACTTTGACCCACCAAGCCTCCATTTTGCTCAAGACGGTGGCAAATATTCTGTCACCCCGAGGTAACGAAGCCCGGTGTTTTCTGGGAAATGTGAGATGGGTCTTTGGCTGTTTTTTTTTTTGTTTGCTCAGCACATGTTTTGGCCTCAGAACATTACCATGAACGCCATCTCTGCCCAGCCTTCTTTTTCTTTCTTCTTCCCCACTGTTTCATGTTATCTCCATTTGTAGGTAGCGGTTCACACTGTGGTCCATTGGAACCCTGAAGCTTTAGATATGACTTTGTAAAAAATTTTACAAACTGATGGATTTCAAAGACTTCGTTTCTCATCTTGGATTTTTTTTAAAGCTGCAGTATGTAACTTTTTACACATTTTTTACAGTTTTTAAAACTGTCACCATGTTGCGACAATATGGTATGAGACAGATAATCTGTAAGTCTCCTCCAGCTACTGCCTGAGCTACTATTGCTGTCTGAAGAAATACATCACTCCTGGCCAAAAGTAACCAATCAGAGCCAGGAGGAGGGGCTCAGTGCTGTCAATCAACCTCATGTACTTGCTGCTAAATGTGGTAATGGTGGCGAAAGTACTCATTGTTTCTGGAAAACTTTATGCCCCATCATCAGTGGCCATGCTAACTAGCTTTAGCACTCTTTGCTAGCTGCAGCGTAGCAGACAGTGGTCGGCAGCGCCACACAGAGGGTGATTGACACCACTAAGACCCTCCTCCTGGCTCTGATTGGTTGTTTCTAGATAGAAAGGCAGAGGAGCTCGATTTTTTTTTCACAAATTATCTGTCTCATATCATACTGTCACAACACAGTGACAGTTTCAACAAATATGTAAAAAAAAAAAAATTTTAATAAAAGTTACATATACTTATTCACAGTGTATGTGTTGAACAGGGGGGGCAACTACATTTCCACATAGGATGAGGTTGGTTTGGAAAGCTTGTTTCTAAATGTTACCATCGTTTGAAAACCGATGGCCAGTATATTTCCTGAACTTATCTTCGACTCATATTAAAAATTTGTACAATGAGCTGAAGAAACACAAAACGAGAGGGAGGAAAAAAATCTGAAAGCGGACAAAGACAATATTAAAGGTGGTACATTTCTTCAACATCACTGAATATGTCACCCGGCCGACCTGCAGCCCTGAAACTAATTACAGTTGGTGTGTCTTATCCCAAACAACATATGGCCTCCTTTTGGTCTCTGCAGCAACGAGTGCGGCTCAAACGATTAGAGCAGGCCACTCAACCTGTAACTGCTCTCCACTCGGAGCAGAAAGGAAGCTGGCAGAGAAACAACAGACGGGGGAGTTGGACCTCGCCTGGCCTGACAAAAACAGGCAGACGACAGGGAAACCACCCTGAATGGCCTACTTTCAACCCAACCAGAGCAGGTTGAGTTGAAAGTAGGTCCTTTACGTTAAAGTACACCTACTCTGCAAGTCAAGCTTCTGTTTAACTAAATCTAGGTAAAACACAACTAAGGACAATCCAGAATGCTAAGCATTTATCTAGAAACAATTTGGTTTTCTCAGAATAAACCACATGGCATGCTGCAGGTGCACACATTTTGGTATTAACTGGTAGGTTTGAGCTCTTTATACATTGTTGGGACTAATCTGAAGGGAATGCATCGGGCAGAAGAAGAGTTTTATAAAAAAAAAAAAAAAAAACCTGACTAAAAATGAACACTGTGGATTGTTCATAATAATGAAATCAGAACATTTTAGTCTGGGCTGGTCCTAGTCATGACTTTGATATTGGGAAATTTCTCCTGCAATCTAAGCTTTGTTGTGTCGTCACATGCGGCCTTCAGTGTTTTTGCTGGATAATGAATGAAAGTGAAAGAGGAATTTACAGGAATATTGACACCAAATGAGCTAACAAACAGAAAAAATCTAGCATAATATGGTCTTCTCTTAATTGACAAACTATATTTGAAGTGAGTTTTGTTCATTCTACCGAAAGGTCTGGTCAATAGGTTTATCTTAACTAAAACTGTGGCATATTAAAATCAAAGATTATGTGTACTTAATCTAAAGTTGTAAAACTCCACTGTCTATAAATCAAAAACTATATCAGATGTGTCGGTCAAAGCCACGAAAAACCTGTTCTATGTTTTGCCTCTTTAGTCTCCTGGACATGTAAAAGGCATCGCGATATTTAGTCATCAGCCCGCCGGCCTGAGGTTACAGAGGTGATATCTCGCGCTACCTGAACACTCGGAGTCTCATTCCGCCACGGTCCAGCCTGCCGGGAGGGGGTTTCTGCTCAACAGCTCCACACTAGTCTTTTCATTTGGAAATAGAACCGAAAGTTTATATTTGTAACGATCAACTTTTAAAAAAAATTTATTTAAAGTAAATCAACCGGTCTACGTTATTTTACATTTATTCGTCGTAATTTGTAGAGGGAAAAAAAAGCTAATTTTGCCGTTTGAGATCAGCCGGTGGTGCTAACAAAGAAAATTGTTTCTCTTCAGTAATAATCCCCCACTATTCTCTTTAGTTATGAGTCATGTGGTCGTTGATAATCCACACGGTCTAGATCAGCAGGTGAGTAATTTCAACTTGTTCTTATTTCTTTCGGGAAGTTAAGAGAATTTTTGTCCTGTTAACCTTAGTTTCGACGGAGAAAAGAGGGGAGCTAGTTAGCTAAGCTAACGCAGCGGCTGCTAAAATGGAGGCTGTAGTCGCAGTGGAGAGGATTGTGATGGCGGAACATGATGTTCCGATGTGCTAGCGAACAGGCCGGCTGAAGTCCTCCTTGAAATATGTGACGATGCTCTTTTAACATTTAATTTCTTCACCTTTAATACATAAATGTATTCGAACGCAGTTTCGTTTGACCGACTGCTGCTTTAAAAGCCAGTGGAAAACTACTAGGTTAGCTGACATTTTAGACCCGGCCGGCATTCTTCCACTAGGCATAGCGGCGCAGCTAATGCGGCCTGCTCAGCCTGAAACGTGGCGCAGGAACAAAATGTTGGCGTCGGGGTTTAAACAACCGTGAACGACCTATTTTTTTCTCCATGACGTGTATTTACACATTTCCCCCCCAATAAATATAGTTATATCCAGTTAGTAAAGTTATTTGTGTAACATTTTTATGTAAATATTTATTTTCAAAATTTTTATCCGATTAATTTAACACCGCAAATCGCACTTTTACGCCTAATGGGCGCTTTGTGGCTCTCGTTCCCTTGACCTAAACATCGTATCGCTTATTGAGTTCCTTTTAACAACAGTGACGTTACGGCGACAAAACTAGGGACTATTTCCTAAAAAACAGAAGCGTTTTCTTACAGACGTAGTAAACACGGCAAACGGAAGTAGTTTTGGTAACTAAATTCATAAACGGGTGTCTAACATCTCTTGAAAGATTTGTTTTCTTCATCTCGAGGGAGGGCAAAAAAAAAAAAAAAAGCGTCGTCAGCTCCAAAGTTCAAAAGCTCAGCTTGGCTACATTTCTGTTTTGATGCCGACTTATTTTAACTGGGACAATTTGAATTTTTTTTTTGTTTTAGCAAAACTAAGTTGCACAACATGTAATGTTTGGATTATTTTATTGTGGGCTTTAGTGCTTAGCCGCTGTTCTTGCCTTTCTTAAAATGAAAGTTGGTATGCCAGTCAGCTTCTTCATCATACATACTGTTGACAACCTGGGATTTAAAATATTCCACTATAATCTGCTCTGCCTTTCTTAGTGAGGCCATGTTAGTAAGAGGTCGCTATTTTGGTTTCCATCAAAGATGATAATCTTTCCTGTTAGAGTTAGCCGTCCTTCTTTTTCGCCTAGTTACAATAAAAGGAAATGTGACTTGCTAAACATTTAGAATACAAAAATGAGTGATTTGAGCGCCAACACGACCATACTTGGATATTCTGACCACTGATAATTTGTCGCTATTTTAACTTTTCTGTTATTTTTGTTACTGTTAAAGTATTTTAAATATTACACAAGAGTTTAATTAGCAGTCAGTATTTCCATGAGTTTTATGGTTAGTCATAAAAATGTTCATATTGTGCATGTGATTTCATCAACTTTGAACTGCACTCGGTTAATATGAAACATGGCATTAAAATGAACTGAACTCATCATAATTCAAGTCAACGGGTTTTAAATTTGTACATTTTATAGTGACAAAGCACATTAATGACAGGAATTAAATGCTGTATTATCATTGGCTTCCGGTACTTATGAGAAACAATCACATTCTTAATTTGTTTTATTTTGCACTTGCAGCTTGCTGCCCTAGACTTGAACCCTGACGGTCAAGGCGGAGGAACTGGCAGTAAGTACCAACTTTAACTGTTTATATATATATATATATATATATATATATATCACTTTTTACAAACTACTTTTTTCAGCTTTTAAATTGAAGGAAAAACATTTGCAAAACGAGAATAGATACATTTTCTGCTGTGGGATGTTCATAGAAAATGATGCAAACAAAGCAGTTTCCAACATAAGGACAAGGAAAAAAATGTATATTACTGATGCTTTTAACATCAGTCTTTTGTGGAAACTTAATGCAGAAAAAGTAAACTCCTAAAATCTGCACTTGTTGCACCTATATTAAAAAAAAGTAGCTCCAGAAAGCCACAGGTTGCAGTGGCCTGGACCAGATCAACACACCTGAATCGGATAAACACTCAACACTGAGGAAATGCAGTAATTTGATTCAGGTGTGCTGAAGCAGGAAGGGTCCAGTGTGGTGGCTCAAGAGGACTGAATGTAGGGTTAATGTTCTAATTTTTAAAATCTTTTTCACACTTCTGTAGATCCCCATGTATTCACAAATTTTTCTGTGGAACATAATTTGAAATTCTTCACAGAAAATTCATATACTCAGATTTTTTTAAGAGCATATCTAAAATACTCTAATGCAGTGGTCCCCAACCACCGGGCCGCAGACCGGTACTGGTACCGGGCCACGCAAAAAATAATGAACTACTTCTGGGTCTTTTATTTTGAAAATCCTAAACCGGATTTTACCAGTTACGTCTTGCCAACTTGCCAAAATTGAGCCAACTTGCAGCAGAATGAGTAACAACAGAACATCGGAGTTCTGTGCACACACACGCCGAACAACGGTATCGGACTCGATACTTAGGACGCCCCCCGCGCAGTAAAATTGCGAAGGGCTGACCGGTCCGCGCGACTAAAAAGGTTGGGGACCACTGCTCTAATGAACATGCAGCTTGGGAAGCTGATTTTCCTCAGTGCAGTGCTAGTTGACACGCTATTGGCTGGTGTTTTGCGAAGTAGCCAATCCAGAAGCACTTTTTATTCCCCTTGGTGCTGATTGGCTTATAAGGAGGCTGTAGATGTTAGCTTCTGCAGTAGCTCCAAGACAGCGTGCACTGTGCGCATTACTGCATTTAAAGGTATAGTTGTTGTTTGAACTATTAAAATAGGCAGATAATAATTGAGGTTTCAAAATATATCGAATGGGATTCTTCTTTCTTTTTTTCTTTTCTTTTTTTTTTAAGTGTCCCAGTGTTCACCAGTGTGTTCTCTCTACCCAGGACGCTACATTCCACCTCACCTGAGGAACAAAGATGCTGCAAAAAATGGTGAGTTTGTCAAACGTTGTGCCTGGCCTCTGAGAAAAATCATAACAAGTTTGATGTGCAAGTTCTGTTAATGAGAAAAGCCCATCAGAGCATGGTAAAAGCAAACACAATTGAGAACAGATCAGAGGCGTTCAGCAGTATGTTTTAGTAACGTATTGATCTTTAAGCCAAAGGCTTAAACCTGTCTTTTGTCAGGTTTAAAATTTACTCGGGACCTTTCCATCGCACAGAACGAACAGAGGACGCCGTGCGGAGTGTGTTTTCTTTCTGTGCTGGACGGGTTTTCGGTGCTCACAAAGTAGGTCAAGTGGTATCGTATGTCAGCCTGAGCCTTCAGGTTTCACCCCAGACTGCTCGTACGTGTGAGGATGGGGCCAATTCACTTTAATTTAGCTCAACTATTCAGCAGATCCATTTTGTCCCTCGAACTTCAAGCTCTGGTTCATTCAGTCTCATGTGTGAAAGACAGTGCTAACTGTTGGCAGCTCTGATAAAGGCTGAAATTGGGAATGTCAAATTTTGAGATTAAAGCAAGCTAAAAGTCATGGTACTGTGTGGCTGCACACTTGACCCTTATTTCCCCCTTTCTTCTTTTTTTTTTTTTTTGTTATTCCACAGCAGGAAATTCTTATCCCGCTGGTAAACAGTGCGGTTATTCAGTGGCACCAGTAAATTTCTGTAAGTCCCTTCTGTCTGCTTTTGCTGATGGCAAATGGCATTTAGAGATGCATGAAATAACAATTTCACACACCAATAAAGCCAGTTTGACAGAGAGGAAGATTTTAAAACTATTAATTCAATAGTAGAGATGCACCAATCCAATACTGATATCAATCTTGATGAATAAATCTGGTATCTGTGACGATGCGTCTTCTCTACAAGGGCAGATCTATTTGGCCTATTTCTATGCTTTGAGCAACGTCATGCTTTATGTATTCAACATTATATTAAGAATTCCTAATTGCATCTTTTGAACCATTTGAAAGGTTTGTTGCACTTGATCACATGTTTGACCAAGGTAGTCGGTTTCTTTACCGTTTTCCATTTTCTGTTCTACTCTTAATTGCAGTGAGTGAACAAATTCAAGTTTTTTCACTCGCTTGTTTGACCAAGCAAGTTGGTGTCTTCAAGTGTGCTGCACTGGTGTAGTTATTAAAAGAAATGTAATTTGGTACATTTAAGTAAAATAAATAAATGAAGTTGCTATAAGTCGGCACTTTTTTCAGTATCAGATCAGTACCGGCCGATGCTAAACTTCAAATATCGGTATCGAAAGTTTAAATAAAAAAGAAAAGTGGATCGGTGCATCCCTATTTAACTTAATTGTTGCGCTTCTCTTTGCTGAAATGCTTGAAGTTGAAGATAATTTTCTACGGCAAGATATTTGTCATTTGATTATTGGCTACCTTTTTGTTATTCCTGGTTTGGTTTTTTATGGACAATATGGATTCCCCCCACACCCTCTTCATACATATCAATATTGATGTCGTTTATCTCGCCTTCAATGGTCTCCAAGACGCCCCTAAGCAGTGCCCCCAACCATGGCAGGCTGACTGCCAGCCAATGCAGGGAGCTAGCTGTCCTTCAGTATGGGATGACTGTACTATGGGTAACTATTGTGCAAAGTCAAACCCAACACTTAAAAACCTGCATGAGCCAGTACTCCCCGAGGGTGGGGGTGGGGAGTAGCGGATCTTAAAGCTTCCCTACTTTTTACTCAGGTTACCCAAGACTGGCCTCTCAAGAGCTTGCCTTTTACCATGCCTACGGTGGCGGCTGGCGAAACCGATGCGGTACACTTTGACCTCTGCGTGCATGCTGTCCCATCTACCTGTTGGCACACTTTGACGGTGTGTGCAGCTAGCTGAAAGCCTTAGCACAGTTGCTAATGAGCGTGATGATGCTGCATGGCAGCGATGCATTGGGTCACCGGCCATCACCTGGGCGGCTGACGATTTACTCTGTAGGGAGTGAAAGGGATGCAGAGCAGGTTTGTCTAGTAGAATCTGGGTGAATCTGTGCTGCCATTGGACCCGTTTTATTTAGCATAACTGCACCGGAATCCTGGATTCAGCTCTGCTCCGACACACCAGAGTTAAACAGATTGTTCAGGATTTTGTGTAACTTTAAATGGGAGGTAGGAAAACGGTAGTTTTTTCATTCAGGTGTGTTGGAGCAGGAAGGCATCCAGAAGTTACTATACAGAGGCAGCAGACCGGAGAGGCAGACCCCTGCTATAGCATCACCCCCAATAATGCGCCCCTACCACTTTCTTCAAACTCAACAAAAAATGGTGTTCAGTTAATTTGAACACCAATTTCACACCGGTTTGTTCATTTGTGCCGCTCTCATATTAATGTTATATTTTTCCAGCTATCATCAATGGTCAACAAGTTACTTCACATTTACAAAATCAAATTAAATGTCTTTCAACTATGCTAAAGGGTGCTGCAAAAAGGTTTTGTTTGTGCCATTATTTTGTAAGCTTAAAAAAGGAAAAAAGAAAGTTTGCAGAGATCAACCTTGTGACGGTTTGTGCAGGGAAAATATTTGTAGCACAGCTGGTTGGTCACAAATTTGCTTGATTTTTGGAAGGTAGTTGACCTTTTACCTTTGGAAGCATTTATTGATATCCTTAATGTGATGGCGGCACAAACAAACATCTTTGCCGCACAACCATTTGACCCCAATTTTGGGTAATTTGAATGGAGAAGGGTGGAAGCGCGCTCTTAGTTCAGGTCTACAAACTGAACAAAGTGCTGTTCAGATATCAAGTTATCACGTGAAGTTTTTTTTTTTTAAACTCACTTAAAAAATCTGAGCTTGAAAAAAGTCAAATTAGTGTGCAACAAATCCTAGGTGGCTAATTTGTTTTGACAAATTTTTCTGATACTTAGTTACTGATTGTTTCTGATTATTCCCATGAACTCTTAAGACTTTAAATGAACATGATCGCTAGTAGCTGCCTAATTTTTCAAACATTTTATTAATTTCTCAACCTGAACATTCAGTGAGCTTGGCCTTGAACACAAACTTCTTTGGCTCATCAGTGTCTGACTAGGGATTGTGATCGCTTGTGTTGGCCATCTCTGTTGTGCGCTTACTAAAAGGCTTGTCGTGTGCTTACTAATGGTTTCCACAATGGAGGATTTTGTTGACTCCCGGGTTTAAAAGTCTTATCTTCAACAAAAGACCTTGGAAGTCTGCCAAGATCCGTGTGGCTGTTCTGCTCTTGATATTTGGGCTGACGATGTTTCAGCAGAACGCTCAGACTAACGGTCGTCATTCCTCGTTTACCGAGTGTGGCCACCAGCGGGAGCAAAGCTGTTGAAATTGGTGCTACAGTCATTTTTACTCTGTTGCTGAACAATAGTGTCAAAGGGGCCTGTTTCTACCTGCCTGCTTTGGTATGTTGTCTGCAGTTCAGTTGTGATGGACCTAATCAAACCTGCTGTGTGTATTTGAAGTGTTAGCAACTGGACATAAAACCATTTCTAAATCTAGTTTTTGATTTCTTCCCCCCCTTTTATGTGAAGATTCACCTGGATGGGACGGAGGACGCACCAACGGATTTGTGAATGGTTTCCATGACAACCGTACAAATGGGGGTTTTGGAGGGCGCGGACCCCCTCGCAATGATAGAGGTGGGCGTGGCGCCTACCGTGGTAACAGGGGCGGAGGCTCGTTTAATCAGCCATTGCAAAATACAGGTGGGGAATTCCTGTTCTCTTAAATATCTAACTGTAGCCGCAAGTGTAGCGTAGCTTTAGCCGTAAGCCCTCCCCCCACCCATTTTTTAAAAAAGTATCTCTGTTTACATTCTCTTGATAGTAGCCATGCATTTTTAAACTTGCATCCCAGTCTGTTAGCTGTAAGGATAGGTCAGGAGTGAAATAAATTGACGGTTTAACAGGACTTTTGCTTTAAGGAAAACACACAGCTCCAGCCTTGGTAAGCAGCAGACATCTCTGGATGTCTGACAGCTGATTGTGCCAGAACAGTTTCAGAGTTCGTCAGTGACGGGGTTTCGCTTCCCTCGTCGCAGGTTTTGGAGGCTACGAAAACAAAGACGGAGGCTGGGGAGGAGCTCCTAGAGACGCCGCCTACAACAGCTTTGGAGGGCGCAACGATCGGTCCAAGTCTGCGTTCTTCAACGACCGTGGGGCTGGCTCCAGAGGAAGGTGTGTGTCACACTTCCAAAAGTCTTACAGCAACCCTGAAATATCAGAGGTTTTTTCTCTTCAGTTTTACATCTAGGTGTCATTTGTGCAGAAAAACTTCGAAATAAGCTGCTGATGCTAAATTTTAACTGGGGTTTTCATTATAGCTTGGGGCTGAAACAAGTAAGCAAGATGAATCAATTATTGGAATTTAGTAAACAAGTAATCGCTAGCTGGCATATACGGCATTTGTTGAAAGAACAGAGCAGTAATCAAGCAAACGCTGAACAAAAATGTATATATTTTGGATTTAAGATGAAAAACCTTGTCTGTAAATATGACCTGGAATTCTTCAGATGGCAGATTTAGCTTCATTTGGTTCAAATTCTGCCATTAAACAAAACTTAAGAACCTTTTTCATTCCATTTTTAACTGGTTAATCAGGATTATCCACATCTACTACTCTGCCTTAGCTGCAGGTGCATGCTTTTACAATTGATCAAGCATACGTTAAATGAAAACTTGTCACATTTTAGACACTTAAGTTTGTATTTAAAAAAGTCATTTGTTTACAACTTTTATGTATTTTTGCCGTTTTAAATTTAAGTGGTTAAATGAAAAATCGTCAAAATGTGCCAGTTTGTTTTAGGCAATTGTCAGAATAATCTATAAAATACTCACTTGCTAAAACAACAGTTTGCTGCAGCAGTATTATAACGGCACGTTTAAACAGAACATTTGCATCTGTTTCCAGATATGAGCGCGGGGGGTTCGGTGGTGGTGGGAACAGCCGCTGGGTGGAGGACTCCAGAGGAGAAGATGACTGGTCCAAGCCTACGGCACCCAATGAGCGTCTGGAAAAGTAAGCAACATTAAGCTTATGGTTGGATATAATCTGTCTGTATGTTGCATTCAGACTAATCCTGACTGTATCCTGCTTGCAGCGAGCTTTTCTCTGGAAGCAACACGGGGATAAACTTTGAGAAATACGACGATATTCCCGTGGAGGCGACTGGAAGCAACTGCCCACCACACATTGAGAGTGTAGGTGTCCCTCACTGTCTCTGTTCCTGTTTTTAGACAAAGAGCCTGGTGACTAATGATTGTTTCATTGTGCAGTTTCATGATGTGGACATGGGGGAGATCATCATGGGGAACATCACCCTGACCCGCTACACCCGACCAACTCCGGTCCAGAAGCACGCCATTCCCATCATTAAGATTAAGAGAGACCTGATGGCCTGCGCCCAGACGGGTTAGTGTCCCTGATTTCAAATGGGTTAGCATTTGGTCTGACTGGTTAACATCTATAGCGTTCCTTACAGACAGTTGAAGTAAAGTTCGTTGTCTTAAGATGGTTGGTGGTTTTTGTTTACATCTTTATTTAATAGAGCCCATGTGTGTTTCAGGTTCTGGTAAAACCGCTGCTTTCCTGTTGCCGGTTCTGAGTCAGATCTACACAGAAGGGCCAGGAGATGCACTGCAAGCCTCAAAGAGCAGTGGACAGGTAAAAGCAATAATCCATAAAGTTGTATTCATTCCACACAGAGTTGGGTTGGTCCTGAGTTTTCCTTCAACTTCCAGGAGAATGGACGGTACGGCCGTCGTAAGCAGTACCCCATCTCCCTCGTTCTGGCTCCTACCAGAGAACTGGCTCTGCAGATCTACGATGAGGCCAAGAAGGTGAGTTTGGAGCTAACAAATACTTTGTCATTTCATATTTTACACTGCTGTGACATCAAAAGACCTCCTATTCGCTCCTGGTGTCCAGTTCGCCTACCGCTCCCATGTACGTCCCTGTGTGGTGTACGGCGGCGCCGACATCGGCCAACAGATCCGGGAACTGGAAAGAGGCTGCCATCTACTGGTAGCCACACCGGGACGTCTGGTGGACATGATGGAGAGAGGCAAGATCGGTCTGGACCATTGCAAGTTAGTATCTGACTCACTGGGCTGTTGAAAGATCAAACGTTTGAATTCAAAGGTTCGACCCCAGGATCTATCAGTGGCTAAACGCAAATCATGTCTGCAGCTACCTGGTTCTGGACGAGGCTGACCGCATGTTGGACATGGGCTTTGAGCCGCAGATCAGACGCATCGTGGAGCAGGACACAATGCCGCCCAAGGGCGTCCGCCAGACCATGATGTTCAGCGCCACCTTCCCCAAAGAGATTCAGGTGTGACAGCAGCTTTACAGTGTCGCTTTGGCGGTGCGTTCAATGAGTCTGCTCATCTCATTGCTGGCTGTTGTTGATCTCAGATCCTTGCTCGTGACTTCCTGGAGGACTACATCTTCCTGGCAGTGGGGCGCGTCGGTTCCACATCAGAGAACATCACACAAAAGGTTGTCTGGGTAGAAGAGAACGACAAGAGGTCTTTCCTTCTGGATCTGCTCAATGCCACAGGTAAAAAAAAAAAAAAAAAAAATGTCTTCATTCAACAACTGTTTTTATTTGTTGAATGAATCTCATTCTGTTCAAGTCTGCAATGCTAAGCTAATGTCGGCCTCTGGCTGTAGGGTCTAAAGATATTTCAGTTCAGGGTTTCCCCCAGAAAACCTGCTAACCCCGGTGGTTGGGGCGATAGTTCAGTCATTCATTAAGCAACCTGCTGCGTTTTTGAGTTAAAACATGTTTAAAGTTGACAGGAAATTTGAAAATATCACTTGATGATTATGTATTATCGAAAGATCAATGCTTGAATAATGACTATAAAGTCTTACAAAATGCAAACATAAAAAAATAAATAAGCAATGCTTAGCCTGGTGGTCTGCCAGGCTTATAATACACTGAGGGAAACCCTGCAGGAACATGACCAGGTTACAGAAAGCTTCACCTCATACCAGAGTCATGTAACTTTATTCATATTCCTAGGAATTTGATTCAGTGTTTTGTCTTAAGTGTGGAAATACAATTTATACTGGGTTGGTTGTGTAGCTCTGATACTAAATGAAGAACTTATTTAGCACCTCCATGTTTTAAGGCTTGCATGCCTGGCTGTGGGGGAGGAGGAAGGTTGGCCTGTTTTCTTGGTACTGGAGTGAATGCTAAGAAGACTATTTTTCAAAGTTGTTTTACTGGCCTACATAATTAAATATCTGAAGTTTAACCCAATAACCAGACAGTCTAGAAACATAGCAGATATTATGTACTATTTAAGTAATCTTTGATTTTTGATAATCAGTCAAATTAAAAGAAGTACAATAAATGTCTCAGTAAAGAGGAATTCATCACCAGGCCTTTAATAATCTTCCTGTTGCGTCCTCGGTGATGTCTTCAGTTCTTGCTTCTGTAAAACATGTTCAGGTTATATTTCCGTACTTGCTGCATGCGTGTGGATTTTTAGCACTTCACAGCCCACTCATGTGGCTTCCTCATGGCCCCCCAGGTAAAGACTCCCTGACCCTGGTGTTTGTGGAAACAAAGAAAGGAGCTGATGCTCTGGAAGACTTCCTGTACCGCGAGGGCTACGCCTGCACCAGCATCCATGGAGACAGATCTCAGAGGGACAGAGAGGAAGCTCTGCACCAGTTCCGCTCTGGACGCTGCCCAATCCTGGTGGCTACTGCTGTAGGTTATCCATAGTTGCGCTACATTTCTCTAAATGTAATAATTCCTGAGTTGCCAAAATAAACGTTGCTGATGCATACCTCCTGCTTAGCTTTGAGCTTGTAAGGAACTGAGGAACACCAAATAAATTTCCTTCCTTCTGTCCAGGTGGCTGCTCGAGGTCTGGACATCAGCAACGTGAAGCACGTGATTAACTTTGATCTGCCCAGCGACATTGAGGAATACGTTCACCGTATCGGCCGTACGGGACGTGTGGGCAACCTCGGTACGATCCCGCTCTCAGTAACGTCAAATGATCTCTTTGCTTTAAAGAACAGCGGTGTAACATAACTTGTGGACTCTTGCTCAGGTCTGGCCACGTCGTTCTTTAACGACAAAAACAGCAACATAACCAAAGATTTGCTGGACATCCTGGTTGAGGCCAAGCAGGAGGTTCCTTCCTGGCTGGAGAGCCTGGCCTACGAGCACCAGCACAAGAGCACCAGCCGCGGACGTTCCAAGAGGTAACACTCCAAAATCTGGTCCCATGGCAATTCTTCCAGAAAGAGGTCAAAATGAAAATAATTCATAGAAAATCAGACAAAAGAAAAATTTTTCCAAATCTGTTTGATTCGGTGTATAAAACAAACTATGAAACTTTAGCAAAACTGCAGGTGTGTCTGTATTTTTGGTTGAAACAAGCCTGTTCTTCATTCAGTTCAGTGCATAGAGAACCCAGAAGTTTTACTCAAGAGCAGTGCAACTTCATAGTAAAATTACTCAAAAGTAATAAGTACCATGTAGTAAAAATATGTTTCCTAAAAGTTGCTAAAGCAAACGTAACTAGTTACCTCTGTTCTTATGTTCTTCAGATATCTGTTTGGTTCCCATGTGCAAACACTTACTGGTTTCTCTCCTGCAGGTTCTCTGGTGGTTTCGGAGCCAGAGACTACCGCCAGGCATCGGGAGGCTCTGGAGGCTTCAACAGCAACCGCTCAGGACGCAGCGCTGGCGGTCACGGAGGAAGCCGTGGCTTTGGTGGAGGTACGCGAGCTAATGTGGCTCAGCTTTTAAAGGGACAGTATCATGTAAAATCAATTTTATTTATTTATGCATTTATTTTTTTTATATTCCCTCTTCCAAAACATAGCTAGTGTTGCCATGATTCCTTGATTCTTTCTTTTGATGAGTTTAATCGCCCATGGCAACCATTCAGCTGTTCAAAATGCCTGGGTGGACATTGCTAATTGTTTCTGGCTGGTCTGAGGAGCAAACAGCTGGTGGAACTGTGCCTCCACTGAACTTATCCCAGCTGCTACTCAGAACAACGCTGGTAAAAACGTTAACAGGTTAATAGAGGAGCGAAGTTGGGATGACTTCCTGAAGGCGGAGTTTCACAAAGAGCAGGAGCTTCTTAAAGAGACAGATGTCCAATTTTAAGGTGTTAAATTATATTTGATATTTATATCAAATAAATGTAGTTGATATAAATAGCATTTATATAACATCTAAAGTTACTTGTGTTATAAAATGCCTCTTTGTGCCTGTAGGCTACATAAAACTGCCCCTTTAAAGTGTTTTTGTACTGCTGTGACTTTCACCTTTCTGTTTCCCAAACTAGTCATTTCCTCTGACCTCCTGACTTTCTCCTCCCAGGTGGCTTCGGCGGCAACTTCTACAACGACGGCTACGGCGGAAATTACAACCACTCTAGTAGCGTAGATTGGTGGGGGAACTAAACACCATAGGAACAGGTTGTCATGCCAACCTGCTGGAAACCACATGTTAACCTAAGCCAGACCTTAACAAACCCTCCCTGTGTAGCTCCACTGACAGACAGTACATTACAACCCCAGTTCTCTGCCACCGGCTTCTTTCCCCCCAAAAGGAAGCGCAGCACGACGCAAAGAAAATCACCAGCACGTGCCGACCGCCAGGGGGCGCCGCAGAGATTTTGCACACCTCAGAGCGAGCATGGATGCTTACATGCACTGTCCGACCGCAACCTCGGACTTTTCATCGTTCAAAAAAAGTATTTTTGTTCTCACTGCGGGGCCCGCCACCCCGCAAACTGGGTAACCTGAGGATTATTTGTATGTTGATGTACTGTGCCTTTTTGAATTTAACCAGGAAATATATGTTATTTCACCAGATGAACATGGCCAAGAGCTCAAAATTTGTTTTAAAGATTTAGTTTGGAAAAAAAAAAAAATAGTCATAAAAAAAAAAAAAAGAAACTAGAAAAGTTGAAATAAGCTTGGACTTAAACCTTGGCAAACTCTTGGGTGTTGTGGCTCTTGGAGTCATGATTCCATTTGAACCTCAAATTTCTAACATCATGTAGCCTTTTTCTATTGTCAAACAGCTAATGGAGCCATTAGTTTCTCTAAAACTGGGCCACTGTGCGAAGCTGCCGTTTTAATCCAAAGGGGGGACAAAGTTCCATTAGTATTTTTTCTTTCCTTATTTTTTTTGTTTTCTGCTCACTCTATCCTAGACAGGCTCTGTTTAGGGACATGGTTGTTTTTTTTTATTTAGCCATTCCTGACGTAATCTTAAGAAACACAGCAGTCGTTAAGCTCAGTGCCAACAATCGCTGAGGTACAAAAACCAAGAAACCAATGCTGGAACTCCACGCTTTGATAGACTTGACAGTGTTACGGCAGCTAGTCTGTTACCAAGCGCTAGCTACTTAAAAAAAAAAAAAAAAAAAAAAAGAACAGTGAACGTTGTTTTTTTGTTGCTTTTTACTTGAGACGTTCTCAGAGCAGGCGTATGCAAATTCTTTTGGGAAAAATCCCAGTCAGGTTTTTTTTTATTTTATCGTTTCTCTACAAAAAAAAAAAGATGTATCGAAGCAGTGCCTGCCATCTTGAAAGTGAAGTTCAAAATGGCTGCACAAAAGGACCACAACATTGGGTATTTTACGCTTGCAAGTGTTTTTGTTTTTTGGTCAAGGGAGAAAGGACACGTGAACTTGAGTCGCAGGCTTAACTTAATTACTAACATTTTTCTCTTTTTCAAGCTGCGTTGGAGGCGTGGTTCATCGTTAGGAGATGGGACATTTGGCGTAATCACTGAGGTTTTCAAATAACCTGCAGGCAAAATGGGTGGGTGGGGGTGGTTTACGTTGGGCAGCAGCACTCCAACCACACAGGACGGGGGCGGGGGGTGGGTGAGGGTGCGGGGCGAGACTTTTTTCAGTGCACCGCCGTTTGGTTTACACACAAAACTGAAGGTGGCCAAAGATCGGAAGGTGGTCCTACCTTCTGTACGGAACATTTAGGTAGTATCAAGAAGAAAAAAAAAAAATCGGAGCAGCTTTTCCTCTAGAAGAGGAGCAGGAGAACACGTAATGCTCCCCAGTCCTCATCAGGTGTGATGTGCCTTGAAACCTTTAATTTTTTCTTTTCTTTCAATCTGAAAAGCAGATGCACTGACAGTATTGAGAGATTGAATGGTGCTACTTGATATGTGTGTAGGCCCTCGTACATCGAGCCCATCGAGTTTTACTAAAGTTGTTTTATTGCACATCTAGAGTTTTATATAGATATCTCTGATATGTGTCCTTAAGCTTCCAAATATTGTGTGTGAGGAGTTTGTGGAGAGAGAAAGAGAGAGGGGCGGGGGAAACCCACAAAAAAAACGCAGCTTGTTTACAAAGGGGGAAGGGTTCTCAACGTTGAAATCCAGGATTTATTTGGGACCAGGGGGATTTAGCAGTCTGGGGGGGGGAATTTAGCCATTTGCACAGATTTCTAGATTCTACTTTTGCTGCTAGTTTTGTGTAATTTATTAAGCATTTTTGACAAATATTTATTTTTGTAAGCCTCCAAGTGATTCTCTGAAAGTTTCAGAAACTTGACCAAAAGACAGTACAAAAAACACTGGCACTTGAATGTTGAATGTCAACTGTATGCGTGAAATTTATATATTTCGGGGTAGTGTGAGCTTTTTAAATGTATACGATCCATTGGACTCAGTTTCTAAATATCCACAGCTGTTTCCGAGGCCTCCACATGGCCAGCCATCTATTAGAATTTCCCAATTGGTCATCAAAATTCAAAGTGGATTTGAGCAAACATGCCAAGGTTTGGAGTAAAGCTTTCAAAAGAGCAAATAAATTTCCTAAGCATATCAGTGCAGAAGTGTTCAGATTCTCCGACTGTGTGCATTAATCCTTCAGTCTAATTTGACCCGATTGTTTTCTCTCTTTTTTTTTTTTTTCCTAGTCAATGTCTGGCACATGGCAATCCTTAAAGAAACAAACATGTGGTTTATTCTCCTTGTTGTACTTTTGCATATATGATGCCTCTCGAGTTCTCCCGTGGCTGTGGAACAGGTCTTCAGCTCTGAATCGCAAGCAGAACCCGAGACTTGTTGCTCAATCTTTAGAGAAACCCCAGAGCTGTTTAGATGTAGACTTTGCTTTTTTTTTTTGTGTTAGCCTCTAGGCTGCTGCACTGCATGGAGGAAGTGGGGGGGGAGAGAGAGTACTCAGCTGTGCAACAAAAAAAAAGAAAATGTAAGATTTTACCAAAATAAAATGTTTGAATGCAAAAAGTTTGTTGAAAAATCAAGCATGTTTTCTGAGAAGTTGTTTACTGTAGATGATGCTGAGAAGACTTGTAGCAAGCGGCCGGCTGCTTTGTGTGGGCGACAGGCGGCGAAAATCAGTTTGTGGATTGGATGAGCTTCATTTGTTTTGATGAGGAAAAATGCATAAAGATTTCATTTGTACTTTCAACTGTGTCATGTCTGTGTTTTTCCTTAAGTTGATCGGCTTCATTTCTGCACAATACCATGCGAGTACATGCGCGGCAACGTCGACCTCATGCTGGTGGGGAACCAGAGCGACCGCCACCGCCTCGGGGCCGAGCCCACCGACGAGGCTCCAGCCTTCGCGGAGAAGAACAATATTCTGCTGACGTAAAAACAACTTCGCTATCGTCTTTCCATTAAATTAAAATCACGTGAACAAGCTTTTAAAACGGCTCAAGTCATGGCAGGTTTACTTATTTCAACTGGATCTATTTGCATTTCAGCGTTTGTGTCGGTGAGGCTTCGTTTAGAAGTCAGTATTGATGTTCTGAGACCATTTTCAAGTAATATGCTAAAGGTGAAATGATGCAAGAGCACATTTTCAAAGAAACTTTAAATTCTAATCAGCATTTAACACTGAACTGGAAGACATTTAACATCAAAATAAAGTAAATTAGGTTCTCAAAAAAAGGGCTAGTTAAGACCAAAGTACCAAACTGAAGACTTGTCATTCAGTTTTTGGTACAAAAAAACAAAATGGAGATTGAACTTGTTTTAATTTATTATGCAATTAATTCATTTATTGCTTATTGCCACAGGCCTCTGTGTAGTACCCGAAACTCTATAAACTGAACAAATTAAAAGTGTTTATGCAAAGTGAAGTTTAAAATGATCAAGAGGTACTGCAAACAGGATGTTGCCATGGTGAAATCCCGATTTATCTAAAACTCTGCTACCTCGTCTCTACCGTCAAACCCAACTCGGAGTTCAGACTTCCGAGGTAACTGGAACGCATCGTAAGACTTCAAGGTGAGAGGCTAAGCTAGAGTGAGGAAAATCTGCCCCAGCAACAGTTGCTACAGTCGTGTTGCCGCCAGTGTGGCTACAACGTCTGGATAGCAACATTTAATCTGAATGGTTGGCAAGGAAGTTGAGGAAAATATGAAAGAAGTGGTTTTTCTGCAGGAAGTTCAAATATGGAAGATTATCCCCTCCACTATTGTCAGAGAGCTGAATTTCTAATTTGACCCATTTATATGTAAACAAACTTACAAGTAACTTCTCAGCAAGATTATCGATTGTCAATAGTTGAATATAGATCTAAAGTTCTAGTTCCACTGGCATATTTTTTCATATAACATGTTTTAAGTGAAAAAATCTGCCATGGATGAAAGCTGTGTTTTTTATATCTATATTAAACTTCTGTGATCACGTGAAACCTGCTCCTGCATATTGCAGAAAAGTCCAGCCAGTCTCCTCTGGACACTCGTCGGTGCATCTGGAGCAGGAAAAATGCAAACTTGTGGATTAATATTCCAGTTGAATGAAAAGCATGTTTTAACCCACTTTCTGAATGGTTTTTTTTTTGCTCACTCTGTGGAGGTCACACTGGCTTTTGTCTGCTGAGCAGGTTTCATAACGGCTCTGTTTGTTGTATCATTTGTGTGTCATGTTGTGAAAAAGCAGGTTATGGAGCCATTGAAGTCTGGTGAAGTCAGAGAGCTCCAACCGCTAATCTGTTTAATAAATTGTATTGATCACCTGTTTGATCAGATCACTGTGGACAAACAGAAGCACCTTGAAGTTTTGCCTCTAACTTCATGCTCTGTGTGTGTGTGTGTGTTAAGTTACATCTGTGACTCTGTGCTAACATATAAGAGCTCTTTACTTGTGTAATCCCACCAACCGACCTCTCCAACCCCATCCCTCCTCCTATCACTCCATCCAGGGGATTTGATGGCCATTAAGAGATAGCTTTGTGGTGTGTTCGTGTGTCCCATCATACACACACACACACACAGAGTGAGCAGTGTTTCATGTAAAGGCTCTGCTCCACTTGCCTGGTCGTGCTGTAGAATGTGGACTGACATGGGACGGACAGGACGGACACATGCATGCGGGTCTGGATAGGGAGCTTTAACACACATGGATGCAGTTCTCCAGAAAGGGCTACAGGTGTTTCTTTCCACCCCACTTCCATCTTCTCCAGTTGCGTCTCTTCCTGCTGATGATTTCATGAGGTATTTGTACGATTCGTAACAGCTGGTGCTGGTGCGTTTTCCAGACCTCCACTAATCCTGGCATCTTCCGGATGAGAGACGGCAGGAATGACTTCCCTCACTTTCACCGGTCAGTTCCAGCTTCACATCCGATGGAGTCGCGTCTCTGTGTGATTGTTTCGTTCCGTCGTTTGTCAACACGTTAGCCGGAACGTTTGAAACGCTTTATTATGAATTCATTTTTTATGGCATCGGCATAATCTCACTACAAAAAACCAAAAGATTGACCAAGAGCTAATAGTTTTTAAGAAATGGGGCCAGTGTAGTTCAATCTGTACAAGTTTACTAGTAAGTTCATTAATATAGAAAATTTCAGCAACAAGACATTCATGATGAACATATAACTAACTAACCATATATGAAACAAGCAATAAATATTATATTTTGTCAAATGCCTTCATCAAAAAATCATGAACCAAAAGTACATCTAATATATTGACCTATGTTAACGCAACTACAACCAGGCCAGTGTTTCAGCTGTTTTGCAGTTTTCTCGAAGTTTGTTCCAGATTTGTGGAGCACAGAAGCTGAAAGCTGCTTCTCCGTGTTTGGTTCTGGTTCTGGGGATGCAGAGCAGAACCAGAACCAGAAGACCTGAGGAGCCTGGAAGGTTGATACAACGACAGAAGATCTTTAATGTATTGTGGTTCTAAGATGTCCAGCTATTTATTAACTAACTATATTAAAGTTTATTCTCTGAGTCAGTGGAAGATTTTTTAGTCAGACCTGTGAAGACTCTGCTGCAGTCATCAATGTGACTAAAGATAAACACACGGATGAGTTTCTCTAGATTTTGCTGGAATATTCGTTCTCTATTCTGGTGATTGAAGGCCGACTTTGTAACTGTGTTTCTGTGTTTCTGAAGGTTCAGGTCAGAGTCCATCACTACCCCAGATGTTTGGCCTGATCTCTAGTTTCCAGCTGTGTGTCCACATGACTCTACATAGACCCTTTTTAGGTCCAGCGATAATAACTTTACTTTTGCTTCTAATCTAATCTAGAGCAGATCCCCAGTTGGAGGTCATCCAGATGAACTCCAGTAGGTCTGGTTTTCAGCAAGTTCTGGATCTGGGATTGGGATGGCCATAGAGGAACTTTGAGTTGTGTTTTGCCTCCATATGTCATAGAAAAGCTAGCTCTAGATTGGATCAAATTCTTATTTACTTTCTGGTATTTCATGGAGCCATGCAGTCTAACAAGGTTCGCATTTGGAAGTCTCTTCACTCTTCCATGTTTTCTTCATTTATTGATATTGTTTTTCATCTGTTTTTGAACTTCCTCCGTTAGGGTATGATGTGTTGTTTTGTGGACCTTGGAGCCTACTTCATGCTGTCAGGTCCTGATACGAATGCAACAAAGGGAACTTTTCATGAGGATAGACATGGGTCTACTTACTATAAAAATAAATTGAGCATTTAGCTTTGTAAAAAAAATATGTTGGTAAAAAATCTCACTAATGCCCTTTGGGCAACACCTCTGATTTACACTGAATTTTGACTATCAGAGTAAAGGGGTTTAAATACATTTGGATGCTACACGTTTTAGATTTTATCTGTAAAAACTTTGACAGCTCCAACTTTACACTTCTGCACCTCATCATGTTGTTTTACACATAAACCACAAGAGAAAACAAGAAGCGAACTCTGTATAACCCACCAATGTTCTTTCACTGGTTCTTGAATTTCCTCCACAAGGGAGGAAATTCCCTAATGGAGGAAATTGGAGAAAAATGGAGCAACTGATCTCATGGCACTATCTGTACCGGACAGCCAGCTGCCCTGATGGAGCGTCTGCAGGGATTCGGCCTCACTGCCCTTTCTCACCTGTTGCCTTTCAGTCTCCGTGCTGTGCCTGCTGCCCCAGTCGGCGTTGGCGCGGTGGGCGTGCGTCCGGGCCTGCCCGCCGTCCTGCTCCTGCACGCAGGAGAAGAGCTGCAGCGTGCTGTGTGACCGCGCCGGCCTGGCCGAGCTGCCCAGAGAGTTCCCCTGTGAGGCGTCCGCCATCAACCTGGAGAAGAACCGGCTCAAGTTCCTGTCGGAGCGGGCCTTCGGGACCCTGCCCTCGCTCAAGTCTCTGTCTCTGGACCACAACAACATCTCCTTCATCACCCCGGGAGCTTTCAAGGTTTCCTTTTCAGTCATATTTTAACCATATCGTACTGAGCAATCCGTTTCCAGCCAGACGGCTGGGTTTTAAACGGAATTCAATGTGATGAGAATTTGATAGAAAAAGTAGCAGATGTCCCTTATTGTTAGCCCTTAACCTCGATTGTTGCTCTGCAAGTTTACAGGTTCAAAGACTTCACTTAGAATCTATAAAGAACCTAAAACCTCAATTTTTTTGTATAATTTCTATCAAGAGATTGTGTAAAATTCCCAATGACTCATTTCTACAACTGTTTCATTCTGGAGTCCAGGTTCCTCCAGAACGTTCCAGACAACAAATGAACATGGTCATTTATATCTTTTGGGTTTCCTTCTAGGAGCTTCTCCCAGTATTTTCCTGTAGTTCTGGTCCATTCCTCCTGTCAGAACTGGTGGAACTGAGTCCAGTCTGTAGACCGCCTCACTAACGCGCCTTTTCAGACCTGATAAGAACTTCGACTGGGGTCAGGACTTTGTGATGATTGGACCAACACAAAGACTGCATGACCAGTTTGAATGTTCAGGGTCATTGTCCATTTGAAGGACCAATCTGTGCCCAAGCTTTTACTTCCTGACTGATGTCTATAGATGTTGCTTTAATATTTCCACATGATTTCGTTCCGATTTTATGAAGCAAACCAGTTCCTCCTACAGCAAAACATATACTGAAAGCTGGGACGGCACAAGCAGTCAAGTTCTTCCTCCGAATGTAACAATGGTCATTATACCCAAACAGTTCCACTTTAGTTTCATCAGAATACAGTCCATCCCTCCAGAAATGAAGATTTTTGTCACTGCAGTGTTCACCTGCAAACTATAATCCGGCTTTTTATGTTTCTTATAGAGTAATGCCTTCCTCCTTGCTCAGCAGCTTTTCAACTAATGTAGTACAGGACAGTTTTACTGTGGATAATAACATTGCCTTAGCAGCTTCAGCCAGCCTCTTCATGAGGTCTTTGGCTTTTATTCTGGGGTCAATCTGCACTGTTGTTGCGCAACACCCCCCCCCTCCTTTCTGTCTCTACTCTCTCACTCTCGTACTTCCTCTTCTGAGAGGGGAGATGTGCTACCAGCTCTCCGTCTAACGGGTCCGTTGAGTTTCCTAAATCTGCTGGGATTTACCCTGTCCAGAACTGAAGTAAACTCTGTTTAAGCTGGTTTCGAGAAACGATTCGCCTGGTTATCTGACGGCCTACATCCAGGTGTCCCACCCTTCTTCCCCCTGTGAATTAGCCAGACTGAGCAGCCTACAGCCAACTAGTTTCACAGAGCACACCTGTTAACGGTCGCTCGTTCTCTATTTTGCAACTTGCATTTGTTATTGAACCAGGTAGGTTTTAGTGACTCGGTCGAGTCCCAAGGATGAGGTTTTAAATATGGGCTACCAGCAACCTAAAAACATTTTCCACCTCTTCCTCTCCAGAATCAAACATCACAGCTATTTTACAACCATCAAAGAACTTTAAGGTGACTCATTAACTGAATGTCCACAACATCTTTAGATTTTCTTTATGCTAAATATTTTATTAGTAAGGCATTTTTGCAAGGGTCAGTACAGCTTAATTCAGTAGCAGAAATAATCAAATAAGTAAAATCAATCATCTAGTCTATCTTTCCCTACTGCTGATACTGAGTACTAAAAAAGGAACCTTAGAGCGAGACGGACGGAGTTTGGCGTTTCGAACCCCAGACCTGGCTTGATGATGAAGAAGGTGTGGCAGCAGGAGGAAGATGTTGATCGGCGAAGGCCAGGATCTCCGCAGGTCCGATGAGCTTCTTCTCCGCATGGATGCTGAGGTCACACAGGACTTGGTGCTGGCAGGAAAAAAGGCACCAGTTCTTCTTCCTTGTCTTTGTCTTCATCTTTGTCTTTGGGGTCAGAACCCAGCCGATGAGAGAAGTGCGATTCGAAGCCACAGATTGTGGGCCAGACGGGTTGGTCTCCATGTGCAGGACAGTCTCCGGCTCCGTGGCTCCGGCTCTTCTTCAGCTGCAGAGTTCTTTGTCCATCTCGATCTTGGCTCGAAGCTGCCCGGAGGATCCAACGAAAGGTTCCTCTTTTGCACCCACCTTATATAGGGTTCATCTGTCTGCTTAGACAGATGATCTCATATCCGTCACTGTCTTAAGAGACATCATGTCATGATGTCTGTGCCAATGTCTCAGGGCTGCTCAACCTCCTGTTTCCATATAAGGTGCTGATCATCTCTGCTCTCCTGTTAGTTCCCCTTTTTCCCTTCCTGTCACCTTTCACCTACCATCTACCTCCAACATATCAGTGATGTTTAATTGCAGTTTTACAACCTTTTACACCATTTCAAGTTTAATGTCAAAATCACATTTATATCACATTTATTTTCTTTAGCTTCTCTGATTTAGCATTCATTTATAATTTTATAACTATAACTTATTAATTATATTTATTATAATCTTAATGTGAGTTATTACAGATGTTTTTCTGAAAAGAAACCAAGAATAATACATGATTCTAATTATTTACTACTAAAGTTACAGTTACTTGTTTTTCTTGTAAGTGTTCTCACAAATGTAAGTGTAAGTATTATTACAATTAAACCAATATTAATATAAGTATTTTACTTTGAATCTTATCCAATTACTAATAATGTTTAGATTTCATTCTTTAAAACTTTCATGCTTTAAACTAAGAAATAGTCTCAGCTATTTTTATAAATCTGCAGGCTGGAAACTTCCTCTTTTTCCAGGAAACCTGCTTTTCCTGTTTAATGACTCTCTCTGACTGACTATGATTTCTTATGATTAGATAGAAAAAAGTAGAATTAAAGCAAAGTTTGCATGAGACAAAAACAACACACACAACTAGATTTATTTTATTGACACTTAAGTCTAATGTTGGGCCTTGATGTCACTTGAGTGATTCATTTTAAAGATAACTTTATTTATTATTACTGTTAAACTAACTTTATTGACACTTAAGTCTACTGCTGGGCCTTGATGTCACTTGAGTGATTCATTTTAAAGATAACTTTATTTATTATTACTGTTAAACTAAAATCTCCAGCATGGGGAAGTGGGATGAGCTCGGATTTTCTTGACACCCCCTCCACGAGGTCAGACCTTTCACATGCTGGGAGTCCATCACCCTCCTGCAGTTCGCCGTCCTCATCCACTAGAAAGAGAAGAGGTTCGTCTGGGATGTGAAGATGCAGATTCTTCATCCTCAGTTTTCACAGAGGGCTCGGTGTAGTCATCAAAACTCCACTTCTCTTGACACCCCCTCTTTGGAGTTTTGATTTCCCCCATGAGGTGATGAATGTCGAAGAAAACTTGGATCGCTCTGATTCTTCTACAGGAACCTTCGCTGGATGAACTGTCGGTTCTTCAGGATGTGGAATGGTTCTTTAGGGAAGATGGGCTGAGACAGAAGGCCTCAAAAAAAAAACTTTTCTGGCTGTTCAGCAGAGCAAAGCAAAAAGCATAAGCATCATGACGCTTTATCCGTAATCATGATCCTATTCCATAGCTGGGGTCGTTAAGGGGTACTGGAGTTGTCAGAGGCATCAGGAATTGTCCAATTAAAAAACTGCAGTCTTTGGACCCGTTCATCAAAACTTACAGCCAGGTTGAAGTGTGATGAAGGTGGAAAAAACACAAAAACAAAACAGTTCCTTCTGTGGATGCAATCCATCGTGTGGGACACAATTAAGTCCTCCGGTTGCTTGTAGGCTTGTAAAATAAGCTTCTGATGCCATGCATTGAGGGGTGAATTCAGCTTGCGTTTGGTTTGATAACACACATAGACTGTAAAACATTTGAGCCGTCTTCAATTGTTTCTACTATCTTCTATTTGTTAAGTCAAATAGATTCAGCAAGTTTTAGATTTTAAATCTAAATGTGTGAGTCCATTAAAGATAAATTTAATCGTAAGTTGTTTTAAGCATTTATTCATTCTGCAATCCTCTAAGAGTCGAATAAACTAGAGTTCCTAGGTCATCAAAAAAAAAAAAAAAACCCTGTTCATACTAGATGTTTCTGAGCAGAATTCATTGTGATGTACAAAAAATTTTATCAGATCAGAAATTTTATTAATGCAATTTGAAACAAAAATCTAAATAATTCTAAAGTAAAATAGGCATTTACTTTAACTCAATATTGTGAATGAAACTAACAGAGAAATGTCTGCTCCTTTACTAGGTGACAATAGTTTTCTCCCTCCTATTGTGAAATAACTATTTTGTTTAAATTTAAGGCATTAAGTAAAACGCAGAATTCAAGACAAAAAAATTCTAGATAACTTGTCTCTTGTTGTTAAATCAACTTCATAAACTAACTTCTGAGATAAAACCAAAACAATTTTGTGGACTTGAACTACATTTTCAAGGCAGCAGGTGGACTCTCATTTTCAAATTAAACCACCTTCAAATGTTTCACAGTGTACAAGTGGCATCTTCTTTTCTTTAAAAAACAGATTTCCATCCATACCTTCCAGGTGTTGGGTCTGACTTCAATGCCTTGTTACAGAATTGATCTTGGTGATTTTCTATGACGCCGCTTCTTCCTCACGACTTCAGCCCCTTTTCCAGTTTAATCCATCAGGTTGTGACAGGAGTTCTTCTTTAGCATAGTCCAATTTCTTCACGGCCCTCCCAGTCCAAAGCCTTGAAGTTGTTCTTTGAACGGCAACCTTCCTGTAATAGTGGCCAGTCTAATGTAGGATGGCATGGTGCTTGATTCTCTGGCCATCTTCCCGTAATGTTCTGGTTCGCTGTAGCTAAGAACTGGCTTGAGCACTGCTTCCTCATGGACCCCTTTCTTCATCAGTAGTACTGTGTTGAAGTTCAGTACTTACTTTACAAAATTTCGGGCGTTGAATCTCAGCTTGATCACCGTAGTTGCAGGCCGATCTTGAGCTTTAATCCAAACTCTCTGCCCTGTTTTCAGTGACACTTCAAGCTGCAACTTCCCTTTTCCTTCTCTAAGCAAAAAGGAGAAGTGTCTTCGCCTCCCTGCTTTCTGTGACGTGAACGGAGTTCCTCTGCAGGGGAAGACCTGCTCTTCTAGCAGTTGTCACTGTGTCCATCAGCACCAAGAGGTACTTCTCACCTCTCTTTCCTGTTGTCCCCATTGGCTCTGCTACATCCATGCAGACTGAACCCCATGGGACTGTGCTCTTGATGAACAAACCTTCCATCCGCTGCCCTCGGCGACCTGCGTTGTATTGACCACACACTTCACAGTCCCTCAGCACGCGTTGGACTTGTTTCACTGGGATCCAAAGATCTTGCTCCTCCAGCTCCTTACGGGTAGGTCGCACGCCTGCATGTCCAAGGGCCTCATGCACGCTCCGCACGACCTCGACCACGTACTCTTCTGGGACCTCCCGTCCTCTGGGAGTACTGTCCCACTTCTCGGTACCGACAAAGACGATCTTCCTTTGTTGGACATAACAGTCCACTTCATCATTCCCACGCCAATGAGCTCCCTCATGCGTGTGTGCTCTTTGATGCTCAACTTCTATCTCCAACTGCATTTTTAGCTCAGCAATCTTTTTCCACAAATCTTTGTGTGCCACGGGCTTGCCCTTTGCAGTCTCGAAACCATTTTCTTCCCAAATGGCCAAGTCCTCTCTAAGGGCCTGAGCACAGTAGTAACTGTCAGTTACTAACCTGGCACTCTTGATTTTCCTTTTCACCAGCTCCAGCAATCCTTCCAGTACTGCCGTTACTTCTCCGGCTTGAGCACTACCGGGAGCTTTTCCTTTCTGACGGCATTTCTCTCTGGCATCCTGCTTCAGAATAAATCCCCAGTATGCCGACTGGTCGGACCCCTTTCTGGATCCATCGGTGTAGATTGTCCATTCCGGTTGTTCTGGCTTCTCAGATGTCTCTTGCGGTCGTTTCTTACTGGTGGGTTGTGCTGGCCCAATTTCAAGCTCCGGGTCCAGCAGGATGTCTTTAACCATGTCTGCGTCTGTGTGATGATGTCAGCTGCTGGTGTTTGTTCCTCTGTTGCCGGATGTCTTCTCGATGGCTGCAGTGGAGGACGCGGTGTGCTTCCTCATCCATCGTCGGCTGATGACACCTTTCTCCGTCTCCTCTGCATGGTTGCTGGCTGGTCTGGTCAGCATTACATCACGAACCACTCCAGCAAGAGTGAGCCAGCTTTCCTTTGTCAGGGGTTGATGTTTCAGTTCCTCATTCTTGGAACCAACTTCCCCACTTGCTTCAGGTCTGAGTCACAGTAGCTGTGTAGAAGCTGATGCAGTTCTGTTGAGGTCTCCTCCTTTTCCAAACGATCTGGACGGCCGGCTTCCTCCGGTTTCTTCCCCAGATTTTCCTCCTCGAAGTGATCATCCATCACTCCGTCTCTCTGTCGGTTCGAGTTGTCTATCCCCCAAAGCCTCTCTTTAGCCTTCGAGCAGGGATGGGTCTAGACTATGTTGGCTACTAGCTTCACTGTCTGGATCCGGTCATTTATCCTCAGTAGGAGCCTTCCCTCACCTGTATGCCATACAGTTACTGCAAGGGTTGTGACTGACGGCCTTATCAGTCACCATTAACTCTATTCCTTAAGAGTTAACAAGCCAAGTGAGCTATTCAGATCCTCACATCTGTTTTTACTAACTTGGCCATAGGGCCCTCCTACTCCGTTGGACTGGGGCCCCACGTTGGGCGCCACTTGTTGTTGCGCAACACCCCCCCCCTCCTTTCTGTCTCTACTCTCTCACTCTCGTACTTCCTCTTCTGAGAGGGGAGATGTGCTACCAGCTCTCCGTCTAACGGGTCCGTTGAGTTTCCTAAATCTGCTGGGATTTACCCTGTCCAGAACTGAAGTAAACTCTGTTTAAGCTGGTTTCGAGAAACGATTCGCCTGGTTATCTGACGGCCTACATCCAGGTGTCCCACCCTTCTTCCCCCTGTGAATTAGCCAGACTGAGCAGCCTACAGCCAACTAGTTTCACAGAGCACACCTGTTAACGGTCGCTCGTTCTCTATTTTGCAACTTGCATTTGTTATTGAACCAGGTAGGTTTTAGTGACTCGGTCGAGTCCCAAGGATGAGGTTTTAAATATGGGCTACCAGCAACCTAAAAACATTTTCCACTTCTTCCTCTCCAGAATCAAACATCACAGCTATTTTACAACCATCAAAGAACTTTAAGGTGACTCATTAACTGAATGTCCACAACATCTTTAGATTTTCTTTATGCTAAATATTTTATTAGTAAGGCATTTTTGCAAGGGTCAGTACAGCTTAATTCAGTAGCAGAAATAATCAAATAAGTAAAATCAATCATCTAGTCTATCTTTCCCTACTGCTGATACTGAGTACTAAAAAAGGAACCTTAGAGCGAGACGGACGGAGTTTGGCGTTTCGAACCCCAGACCTGGCTTGATGATGAAGAAGGTGTGGCAGCAGGAGGAAGATGTTGATCGGCGAAGGCCAGGATCTCCGCAGGTCCGATGAGCTTCTTCTCCGCATGGATGCTGAGGTCACACAGGACTTGGTGCTGGCAGGAAAAAAGGCACCAGTTCTTCTTCCTTGTCTTTGTCTTCATCTTTGTCTTTGGGGTCAGAACCCAGCCGATGAGAGAAGTGCGATTCGAAGCCACAGATTGTGGGCCAGACGGGTTGGTCTCCATGTGCAGGACAGTCTCCGGCTCCGTGGCTCCGGCTCTTCTTCAGCTGCAGAGTTCTTTGTCCATCTCGATCTTGGCTCGAAGCTGCCCGGAGGATCCAACGAACGGTTCCTCTTTTGCACCCACCTTATATAGGGTTCATCTGTCTGCTTAGACAGATGATCTCATATCTGTCACTGTCTTAAGAGACATCATGTCATGATGTCTGTGCCAATGTCTCAGGGCTGCTCAACCTCCTGTTTCCATATAAGGTGCTGATCATCTCTGCTCTCCTGTTAGTTCCCCTTTTTCCCTTCCTGTCACCTTTCACCTACCATCTACCTCCAACATATCAGTGATGTTTAATTGCAGTTTTACAACCTTTTACACCATTTCAAGTTTAATGTCAAAATCACATTTATATCACATTTATTTTCTTTAGCTTCTCTGATTTAGCATTCATTTATAATTTTATAACTATAACTTATTAATTATATTTATTATAATCTTAATGTGAGTTATTACAGATGTTTTTCTGAAAAGAAACCAAGAATAATACATGATTCTAATTATTTACTACTAAAGTTACAGTTACTTGTTTTTCTTGTAAGTGTTCTCACAAATGTAAGTGTAAGTATTATTACAATTAAACCAATATTAATATAAGTATTTTACTTTGAATCTTATCCAATTACTAATAATGTTTAGATTTCATTCTTTAAAACTTTCATGCTTTAAACTAAGAAATAGTCTCAGCTATTTTTATAAATCTGCAGGCTGGAAACTTCCTCTTTTTCCAGGAAACCTGCTTTTCCTGTTTAATGACTCTCTCTGACTGACTATGATTTCTTATGATTAGATAGAAAAAAGTAGAATTAAAGCAAAGTTTGCATGAGACAAAAACAACACACACAACTAGATTTATTTTATTGACACTTAAGTCTAATGTTGGGCCTTGATGTCACTTGAGTGATTCATTTTAAAGATAATTTTATTTATTATTACTGTTAAACTAACTTTATTGACACTTAAGTCTACTGTTGGGCCCTGATGTCACTTGAGTGATTCATTTTAAAGATAACTTTATTTATTATTACTGTTAAACTAAAATCTCCAGCATGGGGAAGTGGGATGAGCTCGGATTTTCTTGACAGCACATTTCGGGAACAGAACCTGTTCATCTCTGGCACCCAGAACCCGTCACCTTCCTTCCATACTCGGTAAAAATGTTTTGAACAGATGAGCGCGGCACCTTCAAGCAACGGTAAATTATTTCCAAGGATGAACCAGCATCTGTTCGGCTCTGTTCCTGATATCTTGGCTGATTTCTGCTGACCTTCCCAACGGGTCAAACCAGGAAGTAGTGAGTTCCAGGAGTAAGTCCAGTCAACTCAAATGGGACAGCTAACCTCTCAGGAGTTTGTGGAAGGAAGCCCAAAAGTCATACATCTTAGACAGTTATCCCTGATACTGACCAAATGTATGTAAGCTTTTGAATTCAAGGAAAAATATTTTAAAAAAATATCTAAACCATTTTTCTCACCGATTTTCTGGCATTTACACAAATAGAAGTAATTTAGGTAATTCTAACTAAACTAAATCAAGAAAAGTTTGGTCCGACTTAACTTCAGACCGTGAGAAAAAAATGTGTCTGTCTCCTTTTACTCAGTGGTTTCTGCTGTAGCTACAAAACTACTGAATCTAAAAAACAACAAGACTTAAAAATCTGCCTCTTCCAGGGCCTCTCGAACCTGCTGGAGCTGAGAATGGCCCACAACGAGTACATCAGCTACCTGCACACCCGGACGTTCACAGGGCTGAAGAAGCTGCAGCGGCTGGACCTGTCCGACTGCAACCTCTTCAGCATCCCCGACCGCGTCTTCATCGAGCAGACCGCCATGACAGAGCTGCTGTGCTTCCACAACAACTTCCGCAGGATCCCAGGGGCCATCCGGGGGATGGAGAACCTGACGCACATCTACCTGGAGAGGAACAAGATCGAGGCGGTGGCCTACAACTCGCTGCTGGGCCTGGGGACCCTCAGGTGAGAAACGCCTGCAGGTTTCCTTTCCCTTCCTACAGGCGTCTGAATGAAACGGGCGACATGTTCAGAATGGTGTTTGTAAAAAAAAAAAAAGAAGAAAAGGAATCCATGTTTCAGGTTCCATCCAGTTCAATGCTGCTTTATATTCATCTGTTACATAAAATCCACAAAAAAACACACTTAAGATTGTGATGTGAAAGTAGGTTGGGTGAGGTTGTTACCTTAGCAACGGTACTTTGGCACATCACCTTGAACACCAGAGTATTGTTGAGTTCTCACTTGCTGAGAACTCAAGTGAGTAAATGAAATGCAGCTATGAAACACTTGGCAGCAACTAAAACATTTCATAAGAAATTAGAGACTTTGTTTCATGTTCCGATCAGGAAGTGAGGCTTAAACCCCCAAACATGCAGCGTCCCAATACAGATTATTGACCCACAGACGCCAACATGGCCACTGTTTCTCTTCCTCTTCATCTCAGGTACCTGAACCTCCAGGAGAACCGCATCAATGTGATCCATGACAACGCCTTCCAGGACCTGGTGCGGCTGGAGAACTTCTACCTCAACGACAACCTGCTGTCCGACCTGCCCCGGTTCGCCTTCAAGGGGCTCAGCCGCCTCAAGATGCTCAACCTCGGGGGCAACCAGCTGATCAACGTGTCCAAGACGTGGTTCGGTGACTTGGCGGAGCTGGAGGTCCTGTACCTGGACCGGAACCAGCTGCTGAGCTTCGAGGAGGGCGCCTTCGAGAACCTGACCAGCCTGATCACACTCCACCTGAACAGCAACAACCTGACCACGCTGCCCCTCAGCGTTTTCCAGCCTGTCTACTTTCTGGGCCACCTGTACCTCTTCAAGAACCCGTGGGAGTGCGACTGCGCCCTGGACTGGCTCAAGCAGTGGATGGAGAGCTACAAGCTGGTGCGGGACATCCCGTGCGCCTCGCCGTCCTCCGTGGTGGGCCTGGACCTCAGCCAGGTGGTGTTCCCCACGGCGAATGGCACGTGCGTCGACCCCGCCGAGCTCAACCTGACCACGGCGTCCTCGGAGGTGCAGCCCACCACGGAGAACCGCTTCAACAGCCTCATCTCCAAGCTGCTGCAGCAGGAGCTCAGGGAGGAGATGGGGAACGGGACCGAGGTCGCGCGCAACGCGACGCTGCCGGAGCTGGAGGAGGGCCAGCTGTCAGCGGGCGTCGGAGGCCGAGGGACGCAGGCGGTTCAATCGCTGCTCTGCTTCATGGTGACGTGGCTCTTCTGTGGTTTATTCCACCTGCCACATGCTAGTCTCTGTCTTCGCTGTACATGAAGAAGAGGACGCTAGCATCAAGAGTTTTAATATCGCCTCTGAGCTAAAATGTGCTTTTATTTCGCCCAGGAGGTCTGAAGGCTTGTTGCCCGTTGTAGGAGCCTCTGAGTCGGCTTTTGGATGTTCCTCTCACCCAGGAACATGTAGCACATGGAATACAACATGGCAAGCACCGTTTCTATTGGAGCTAAAATCCTTGTGCTCAATATATCCTGGACTTCATGTTTTATGGGGTAGTTTCAAAAAGTATTCACCCCTGATAGAGTTTTTCTGTTATTGTATACCTGTCACATGTAGCCCTCCCTGATGCCCGACGCGCAGGAAAAGCAGGCAGTTGTCACGGTAGCGATTATGGTGTTCCGTCAGACCGTCAGTTCCAGAAATTACAAAATAAGGCTATTGTGAAAACGGACACAAAGACACTACCACCTCTTTTAGGACGGCAGGAGGATTAAATGTTGGAGATAAAAGTTCAACTGAGTAAAAACAAAATGTTTTAATGAAAGAGAAAAAATATCTCCAGGCTTCATGTGAATAAGTAATTGCCTCATAAGCAATAAGGAGGCATTTAATGTTGATGGCAATGTCACCAAGTGTTTGCAATACCTGGCAAAATTGGCGTAATTCAGCCAAATTCTAGAGTTTTCGACCAATAACAGCTTATTTAAGGGGGCAGTACTATGTGATTTCCAGGCATATTGTGCTATTTTATAGAACTATCAAGTAACTATGTTACCTTCAGTCGTTTTATCACATATAACTTAAAAGAAATCTTTCCTCCTAATTTAGAGACTTGAAATTGGGTCTGTCGCTTGAAAAACTCCTCCTCTCCCTGAAACTCTACCGCTAATCAGCACAACATGGCTCCTCTATTAACCCTTTACTATTATTTATTAACATTTTTACCAGTGATACACTGAGTAGTAGCTCCTGTAATGAGTTGAGCAGATATGCAGTTCCACCAGGTGTTTGCTAATTGCTGCTGGCTAGTCTGAAGGAGTTGAGTGGGGGAGTCAGTGGGGTGGGCTGCTCTGTGAGGCAGAAGCTCAGAAACTTAGAAACTGCAGCTCAGAGGAGGAGCGTTGTCCTTGAAGGCGGAGCTAGGTCCACTCAGGCATTTTGCACAGCTGAATAGTTGCCATGGAGATTAAAGGATTCCTCAAACATGCATGGAAAGCATCAAAGCAACACTCCAGGTGTGTTTTTAACGAGGGAATAATATAACACGATGAAAAAAAGTTGAGTTTACATAATAAACTTTAAGGTCCTCCCAACAGGATATAGGTCCAAGCTTTGCCTAGACCCCTCCAAAATGTTCCTGTTGCACAACCAGACGTTGTGCAACTTACTGACCTTTGTACTTAAGGTCAGTAAGTTGATTTGCAGACAGTGTTCTCCAGGACCGTCCAGCCACAGACCATCACACCACCTCCCCCGTGTTTGACTATGCGTGATGTTCTCTTTCTGAAATGCAGGGTTAGGAGCAGGACACGCCACCCAGGAGCCTCTGGGACGATCGAGGAGTTCATCATTTAAGAAATTATTTTAAAACTAACTTTCAAAAAAAAATCTGAAACATTACAATGTAAATGTGAGTAGTTTAAATATATAAGGGGATAAATACTTCTACACAGCACTGTCTATACTTTTCTACGAAAGAAATGTTTTTGCAGACGGATAAAACCAAACCTACCTGTTAACAGGCACTTCTCTCTTGCATAAGGCTCAGTTGGAATTAAAGTGATGTAATAATCTATAACGAGTGCTTTCTGTTTGTTTTTTTTCTGTTTGTATCTTCATTGACATCTGTGTGTAACATTAAAGGAGATAAGCGCTCCGGTCGTTATCTCCTGGACAGATGTCCTCTTTGCTCATTCCTCTGCGCTCTGCCGCCGCAGCCTCTCCATAAACGCATTAATCTTCTACTGTACGCTACGGCGGCCAGGAGGGACATTCTCACTGCTTCTGCCTCCTGGGATTAACTCTTTCCGAGTCTGCTGGGTTCAAGTCACAATTGCCTGAATGCGGAGTCGGAAAGACTGTTATTATTTTTGATTATGAATCTTTGACAGCATAACGCAGTGTTTGTTTTATACACGGTGTTGTGTATTTTCTAATGCTTAAGGATGTCATTGTTTAACATGAGTCACTGCTTTTCTCTCTCTCTCTCTTTCTTTTTTTAATCCCGGTGAATAGGTAGTCTGGGTTGGTTCTATTGTCTTTCGGGACCAAAGTTCTGCTACGTGATGTTTTTTTATGAATAAAAAGAAGAGGAAGGAAAAAAAGCGATTGCCGCTGAACTCGTCACATGCTGACTCACCGGCTCCCTTCAGCCTCGCTCGAGGAACTGACCTGTTTTAGAGGTGAACTCCAGTTAATCTGTTGGCCTGTTAATGTAGGATTAGGCCGGGACTTAGACAACCGGGAGAGGCTGGAGGCTCCACCTCATCTCCCTCGCTCACCCTGGATCTCTGTTCTCTTGTTTCTACCCGGTAATGATGCTGAGATGTAACAGAGAACAGTTATGTGGGTCGCAGTGGACGAGGTGTGTGGCAGCTTTGAGAGTTAGTGGCTCCGTAAAAAGTAGAGCTTTGGGTCCTTGTAGGTTTTAAACACCCTCTAGCTGCGTTTTCATTGCAAACGTACAAAAAACTTTGTCGGTATTCTGCTAATGGCGAAAACCCAATTGCGGTGTTTCCTTTAAATGAGAAACTCAATTAAAATCACGAGAATAAGTTTGCTCACGCGATAGGTCCTTACTGAACATCCTCCTCCTACCACTTCCTATCATCTTCATCGTCGTTTCCGCCAGTAGTAACGTCTGGTCCTTCACAAATTGAGTGACGTGAAAAACCTGTTTCCACTGCAGTTTTGTGTTAGCATCTAAGCCTTCTAGCTAAAATAAGCAAATTTATTTTTGGCAATTCCAATTCGCAGCTATAGTATACTTAAAAAAAATGTAATCAAACCAAGTATGAGAAGAGTCAAACATGCTTCCAAAAGTTGTCAAAGATTTAAATGATCAAAGGGAACCTTGAAGTGGCAGCGAAGAGGAAAGTCTCCAGCTCAACCAAGAGCCAATATCACAAAAATTCCTTTTCCTGACAGTCTGTAGCAACCTCCTTATAGATTGCCTCTGATTTGACATATCTTGACAAAATTTCCTTTAAAAAGCTCAAGTCTTAGAGCAGAAATTATATTTTCCCTGATCAGTTTGTTACCCTGATGACCTCAGACAACAGTTTTTCCATTTCTCCAAACATTAATACCAGTAAAATGTACAACAACAAGCTGTGGTATTTCAAATTTTGGTTGCGTAACAGAGGCTGGAGGCTTCTCTTTTCTACCCACAGTGTGTGTGTTGCTCTTGAGGACTTAACAGCAACGCAACAGCTGTCAGCACATTATTTGCGAGGCCACTTAAGGTTTTCTCACAATGCATGTCATTTGGCCCTAAAACCTTCTTCCTGGCCAATGGTTCACTAGAAGGCAAGTTAGAACAGGCAACTGATACATTGGAGAAGGAAAATGTTGGCTGCAGCTCCAATGCTATTAATTCATTTGGCTCAGATGGGAAAACACTTAAGTAAAAACCTTCAGAGATAAATCCTACAGCTTTACTTAAAAACACAATCCGAAGAGAGAAGAAATCTATCCGTTTCACTTTCATGAACGTCCTCTACTTTTAATGCGAAGGGAACTCTTTGGGAAAAGGCAAAGTGCTAATTTCATTCTTTATTATGTTGCTAATAATCAGCCAAAAGTCACTTTGGCATGCTTCTGTTAAAACTGTTTTTGTTTCTCAACAAAGCAATCTGGTTTATGAAGCTTTCCTGAAAAACTAAAGTATATGTACTGTATATAGTACTATATATAAAAATATATAGTAGTGATTGCTGGTGGTCCCTGAGGAGACTGGTTCATATATTTTAGCTAAATATTCCAAAAATGGTTAGCTAAAATAGAAGATAATATTTATGCATTATGTCAATTTTATTCAGTTGTAAAGTTGGAATGTCTGCTGAAGGAGCAACATCAATCCTTGTCTTTAGGACTGTTTAGAAACACATTTACTGCAAACTACCAGAGCTAACCTGTCCGTGAAATAAACAGCTTACTACATATTTTGTAACTGGACGCTAACACGGTTCATAAACCAGCTAACAGCCACTGTACTTCCTTGTAGCACTATTTTGTGTGACCGTGGATTTAAAAGGCAAGAGGAAATGTAATTTTAACTACAATATTGTTACCAAAATCGCAAACATGCAGACAACAGTGGAAATGAAGTGATTCTGCAAATGTTAAAACTGTTTCACAATATCATATAATGACATGTCATTGCCCCATTTCGTGTTTCTTCCATGTCTGAGAAGTAATAGCTGCATCTTTATAGCGGAGGTGCCGCCCATTTTGGAGATTTGATGGTCATCTTTGACAGAGGCAAACAGAACACTGTCAACACTGCCTCTGTTCCCCCCACCAGATACTAATAGTGTGGGATTATGGGGCATGAGTAAAACACAGTGTTCGGGATCTGGTTCACCCTAATCACTCACTTGCATTAACTGAAATAACAAAAAAAAAAAAGCCAGTCAGACAGAGAGGTGAGCAGAGTGTGCATTCAACTGAAATACCTAAGCCTCAGGGAATGGGTCACAGGCTGGTCCAGGCTGTTCAGCATGCATGAGGTAGTTTCATTAAGGAACTCGACCTAGATTTTGAATGTGCATAAACTGTGCTGAGTACTGGTTTATATTTATTATGCTTTCTTTTTCGTACTTTGAAATGTATATGAAACTGCAATTTTATTTAAACAGGCTTTTCATCTGCGCTGCATGTACAGTATATATACTATACGTATATATACTGTACATCACAGCTCTACGATAAAACTATTTTTGCTCCATTCAGTGTATAAGATCAAAAAATATCACAAAATATTTCAATGAAGATCATATCAAAAATAAATAAGTTATGTCAAAGTTGCATTTTGAGAGAAATCTGTGTCAGATTAATTCATTTACTGTAATTGTGAGAAAAAAACTAACAAGAAGCTTTTCTGTGATCAGTTGTTTCTGTTGAAGCCACGTCCCACTGATGGAAAAAGACAAATCTGTTACACAAGCTCTAGACTTAAACAGGATTTCTGTAAGATTTTAAAACAAAACTGAAAACAAGACTTGACAACTTCAACTGTTTTAGCCTCTTCCATTGGTTTAAAGCACAAGTGAGGTTAGTAATACTGACTGAAAACAGTAATTTCTCTGAGACCCTCTGCTTATCTGACAGATGTGTGAATCTTTGCTAGTCCATCATGAGGGAAACTGGATGCATTAGTTGTTACCTTTTGCTTTGTTGTTCTCCAACAGGCTTACAGCATTTCAAGATCCCTCTGTCTATTTGTGGCAGGATGAAAACAAGAAACATTTCCATATGCTGTTTAGCCTCCCTGCTAGCTTCCGCAAGTCTGGCTCTCTCTCTCCTTCTCGCAGCCTGAGAAATCTACAAACGTTTTTGAACAAAGAAAGTACAGAATCCTGTTTAATAATTTGATACTTTCTCTCTGCTTCCACCTTTGGACAGCTACCTAATACTCAAACAAGCTAACTTTGACACCTCATGCCACAACAATGAAAGTTGTTGTGAAACTGAAGGGTGTTGTCCAGGCAGCCTAGTAGCTATAAGCTGTGAGGCATACATTACTGGACAAAGGTTGAATTTTTGAGTTTCTGTGTGGTCTGAACCAATAAAAGTAAAAATTGGCAGATTCTGGTCACCAGCAGATTTCTTGGTGCATTTCTAGAAAAATATTAATATTCCAGCATACCTATGCAACAAAGTCCAAATATAAATTTTGTAGACACAAATCTTTGTCCTTTTAGTTTTCATGTAAACCTGTAACCTTGGATTTTAAGATGATGACGTTCTACTTCTGGGAAAATAAAATGCCACTACATCGTTTGTTTTCCCCCCCCCCAGCACATAAAAGGAAAATATATTTTAAAAAAGAAACACGGTTGACACTGAAGAACACACAGGGCAGTTCATCAGTCCATCACGTTCACATGTGGTGCTTTTTCTGCTTTTCTCTTTCTTCACAAAGTCGAGTGTACACATTGCTCTCAGTTAGAGAGTTCGTCTGTCCACCATCAGACTCGACGCCACGTCTTCGTCGACGGAGCGAACTCTTCCCGTTTGCGTGCGACAAATAAAAAAAAATAGAGAAACAAATCAAGACTTTTATTAGATTTTCTTTTCTTACAAACACGGCTCATGTACATGGTTGATCTCTTTATAAATCTGTGGTTTAGAAATGTCGCCTGAAACTCCAAGGGTGTGCATAGGCGTCGCGTCAACGTCCAGCTCTGGGTTCTGTTTTTTTTTGTCTCGCTCCTTCTTCATGTGGAATTCAAAGTCTGTCCAAGAGCAGGAATGTTGGGGGAAATTGTATTTTTTTTAATTCAGCTTTTGTTTGATGGAGATTCATGGAGGGACATGAGGAACACTGACTGACTGACAGCATGGAAGCTCAAACATGTCCACATGCATCACAACCTCATCCTAATGTCTGAAACACTTGTGGATTCATTTAGAAGAGACAGTACCAGGCAGGCGGATGGATGGATGGGCGTGGAGCCGTGCCGGGCGCCTACGAAGGGGAAACAACTCGGACCGAAACCGGATGAGTGATTCTGAGCTGCTGATGCGATCTACGGATGAGAAGATGCTGCAGTGTGCTTTGTGTGCTTTTAACTTCGGTCTCTTGATAAGGTAGCCACTGCCAGTGTCTCACTGGAGGTGGTTCACAACACCCAACAGGACCACAGGGAGATGGGAGGTCTGGAGAGCAAGCAACGCACTGGCATGGGAGGAACGGGAACACAGTACTGTCTCTTTAAAACAAAACATCTACAAAGATCTAGCCTCCTAGCTAGTACAGATATGACCATATTCACGTATTGGTTTTCTCTGATTTTATACAAGACCGTGGTCGATTCAGGTGAGTGCTGCTGATGCTTTCACAGTACGCTGAAGGGAGTCTTAGGTCAAAAGTAGCAAGAAGGAGCTCAATCCCTTTTTTTTTGTTTGTTTTTAACTCCTAGATTCTGTTTGCTGAAGATCGGACATGGCAGGAGCGACCGGAGAGGCAGGCGAAGTGGGTCAGTAGACCCACGACACCGGAACCCATTGGCTGGAGGTGCACACCAGGTCCATGGACTCCTCCAGGTGCCGGATGGTCTCGTCAATCTCATTGTTGATGATGGTCATGTCGAAGCAGTGGGCGTAGGTCTTCTGCAGGATCTCCGACTCTTTCTGCAGCCGCTGGAGCGACTCATCCTGGGGAGGAGGAGAGAAACGGGAAGGTTTCACCATCACACAGGCAGAGAGTGGGACAGGAAGATTAACACACCTTTACCTTTTCCATGTTTTGTCACATTACCACAGATACTTGCGTGTTAGAACAACAAAAGTAGTGCATAATTGTGATGTGAAAGTAAATAGTTGCGTTTCAATTTACCTCAAAATGACACAGTTCGACATTTCGAAAATAAATTTGCTTAATGCGAACGCCAATTTCAACAAAAATCTCGTTTTTCGATATAAAGTTTTGACTGTAAGATAAGGTGGGGGTTTTTTTTGGCAGCATCGAAATGTGGTTATTTAGTAAAACTGTGACGGAAACACTTTTTTCGTATCACACGAGTCACCTGATCAACAACCAGATGTTTCTGCTGGTGGAAATGACAAAGAAGACGACAGGAAGTGGAACAGCATGTTTTTAATGACTTATCGCGTGAACAATCTATTGATATGATTTTAGTTGCGTTTCTTATTTAACGGAAATGCCACAAGTGCAGAATTATGTTTTTTGGACAAAGTTTTGCGAACATTTGTAATGGAAACGCAGCCACTGTCAATCTCAATTTGTTAATAAGGCAAATAAAAGCAACAGATGTTGACCAAAGTGTTGCACAACTCAATGAAATGAACTAAAATAACAACAAGAACAAGAAAAAAATATGTAAAAGTAAGGTTAAGACAAAATACATAGGTACTCCATAAGCGTCATTGTAAAAGAAGCTCAAATTCTATAATGTATCAAATGCCAAAGAATAAAAATGGGTCTTGAGAAAAGATTTAAAAGTCTGGCCAGTCTCAGCGGTCTGTATATGAAAAAATAAACCGTTCTCCTGTTTAGGGGCACAAATTACAAAATCCTAATCACTTGTGGAGTTTAACGTGGATGTTGGAACATCTAAGAGAAACTTCATGACAGCTTGTATCAGTTTGTCTGGCTGGAGTTGGTCATCGTCTTCCATTCCTCAGGTGGTCAACCTAATCTCTTTGATGTTACAAAGTCACTACAATGTGAATCTCCCATGTGTAGCTGTGCTGAACCTTCTGGGACACGATGCTTTGAGATTTGCCACTAGGTTGTAAACGGATTCATCTGGGAAAATGTTTAGGCCACTAAATACATGCTGTAATTCCTGTAAATAAAGGAGAAATATTGTATTTTGAAGTTTGGTTTCTTCCTCTGCAGAGATCTTTGTCTCTTCACAATGCCAGACTAGAGTCAAACTCAACAGGGTCTTCTTTACTACAAACAGTCAAGGACACTAAGGCAGCTAATGAGAGATTAGCAATCTGGTTTTTGAAGCCGGGTAGTCAGCTTGGGACTGAATTGATCTGGTCTGGAACCACTTTTAAAAAATATTTTTAACATTACACACATCACAATTATGCACATTATCTGGTTGGTCGATCACATTTTTATGTGATGTTCCAATAAAAGTCATCATAGTTTGTGGTTGTAGTTCAAGAGGTATGAAAACTTTTGACTGTCTCTCTTTTTTTAACCATAGTTCAGAGAAGCTTGTCAAGTTGTTGAGCTCAGTGTGCAGGAACCTTTACTAACCAGAGAGGATGGAGGCTTAACACACAAAGAGGCACTTTCCATTACAGCTTATAGTAGACACACACACACACACAAACGCACACACACGGCTTAGAAATAGCACCTAGCAGTTTCAGTCCTTCCAGACTTTACTTACTGGCAGAGTTCGACACCACCTGGGCGGCTGAGGCAAGAGCCAAGCAAACAAGCAAACACATGCAGCATGCAGAAATAAAAGACAACAGGAAGAAGTGAGAAGGGAATGAAGAGGAAGCAGCTTTACACACATTGTGTGATCAGGAGGCGGGGCTAAAACCACAGAGCTGCTGGTGGATTTCCACATTTGGTACATTTCTAATTAACCTTTGGACCTTAATTCATTCACTCTTTTATCAGAACTACCCAGTATTTGTGTTGAAATTTTGTTCTTATTGTACGTATGTTGTGCTTATATGTTGCATATTTCTATCTCTATGTGAATCTGTGTTTTGACTGCCTGTCACTTTGCCGCTGTTGCACCAAACATTCCCCTATTGTGGGACAACAAAGGACATTTCTACTCTACTCTATACTACATTAAATGTTCTGTTATTTCACTTTAACATTACTTTTAGATTTTCTTCATTCCTATATGATCATTTTTGCAGGACTTTATTAGCAAACGGTTTGAGTGAAGAATCAATTTACAGTGTTGACTGATTGTCATAACTTCTATTGTTCTCTCTGCCGTAACAGGTTTCAGCTTCTGGACCAAATCCAGGCTGCTGCCGGCCCATTCTCATCTCCTTACTGTTCTGAGTTGTTGGTTTCCATTTGTCCTCCTGCTTTTTGTCAGCTGACCACGGCTTCTCAGGAGAGTGAAGATCTGGCCAGCTTCTTGGCCTCGGGGTTTTGTTGTGTCTTTGAGTCGCACCGTGCGAATGAGCTAGATGGAGCTAAAGGATGTTGGTGTGTTTGCTGGGCTTTTTTACCTCATTAATGCCCGGTGTGATGGTTGGAGCTGCTATGAAGATGACATATGGGGCAAACTCTGCCGTCCGCAGGACCTTCAGCGCCTGAAATGAGTCACGTGTTAGCGGTCAAACAGAGCTGGGACACAGCATACAGGTTTGTTTATTTTTTATCCCTAAGACATTATGTCTACTTCAAATCCCTCGAAGGCAAAAACCTGCTAACCGACGATGACTACCCTCGGTTTTAGCTGTTGTCAACAAAACACACTCAATCTTAGAGAAGAAAAAGGGACGCAGTGCTTTGCTACTAATTATCAACACAATGACAACTAGATAAGATACTACTAGATATCACATTTCACAGTGAAAAGATTTAATAAAAAAATAGTGAGGGAGAGTGAAGTAGGTCAGCTAGCTTGACTATGACAAACTTGACATGTAGATGTGCTGTGGAATTTGACGTTTTTTTTCAACTAAAAAAAAGGGCGACCTCCACACCAACTCTCTGACAGATCATTAGCAGAACAGAGATTTAACGTAGCTAATCTATCATTGCTGTGTTCAGACAGTTATTAATAATCACAAAACCAACATCAAATCTTAAAACAGAATACGAGTGGTTTTTAGTTGGTTTTTTAAGCGTTTTTCTACATTATTTTCCCTTTGCTGTGTCGCACCGCACTGAATTAATAACACCTACATCTCCGGGTTTCACACTGTTACCAAATTGTTCCAACCATGGCAGCACGGCTATGAATGGCAAATAAAAGAATCGGCTTTTTGCCTTCCAGCGATGGGCGCATGCACAAAATTTCAGAATGTAAACAACATTCCAACCATTTATGTCCTAAAGCTAACCCTACCTCTAAACTAAACTTAACTCGTATCTTCAACCAAACTTGGGAAGGTGTGTTATGGGACAGTATAAGACTTATACAAGGTAACCAATAGCACACACCTGAGGTTCCACATCTAATATAGCCACGAGTCCCTGCTGGTGGATCTTGCGGATGGTCTCGAGCCGCGTCCCGTACATGGCGTCCTCGTGGCTGCCGTACTCCAGGTACTCGTTGTTGCTGATGTCCTGCATCATCTGGTCATGAGAGGCGAAGTAGTAGTTCTTCCCGTTCTCCTCGTCCTTCTTTGGAGGTCTGGTTGTGTCTGGAGCCCCAGAGACAGGAAGTGAGGTATTCGCACTTGGACATGTGCGATGGGCATGTACAGTAGAGGTCTTACGTGGGATGGGGTAGGCAAATCTGTCGGGGTGTTTGGTTATGAGCGTGTTCTTGATGTGTCTCCTGCCCACTCCGTGAGCGCCTGAGGGGTAAACATGGAGGTAAACGAGACGTTTCTCTGACCTCCGACTCTCATGCCAGGCATCACTTACCCAACAAAACTAGTGTTTTCCTCTTGAAGGCAGGGAGCTTCACCACCTCCTCATACGTGACCAGGTCTAGTTGATCAAACACTGGAGGTGATAGAGGGAGAGCGGAGTGAGCAGAGAGGAAAAACACCTGGATGAATCTGCTAACTGAGTGGTGAAAGACAGACGGACCTAAACAGTGACGGCTGATGACCGGGTTTAGGTTCTGATCGGGGGCGGATAGTAACTAGCTACATTTACTTGGGTAACTTAGGAAAAAAATTACTACGGTTGATACTTTGTACTTTTGACTGCTTCTCAAGTAATATTATGATGAAGTATCGCTACTCTTACTTGAGTAAAGTTTCTGGATTCTCTACCCACTGAGTAACTTCACTGAATGAATAACAAACATATTTCATCCAAGAATGCAACAAATACAAACCAACACTTTATGCTAACATGTTGGTTTGTTGCTGTTTCTACAAACGTTTTGTTGTTCTAATGTTATTTTCTAACTGCTGAGTCTAATGTGACATTTAGAAGTCAAGTGAATATATACTGCATAAAACACACCATATATGGTCAATGGAAGTATGCTACCCTGCTTTAGCATACTGTATATGCTATATTATGAAATTGTGCTGAAATGGTTGAAGTCCAATACATCAATAAACACCAAAACACAATGACAAAATGATGCTACTGAGGAGTGAACGTACGTTTCTGAACAGAACTGTTCATTTTTATGAACAGATCATTTTACAAACGACAGAAAGTCCAACAGAATCTGTGAGATAATAAACATTTTTAGGAAGTTGGGACTTGTAAGCTTTTGTTTGGAGCTGGAATTCCATAATTTTGCTGTTTCTTCCAATCATAATGGAGGCCGGCTCTTGAACAGTTCACAAATAACCTACAGTCAGCTTGAAGTGTTCTGTATCTGTCACAAGAATCTATCATGAGGTTTTTACCACGAAGGAGTCTGCAAATATTTTCATGAACAAAAAAAACCCCACAGACATCTCAGCTTTGGATTTAATTGACAAAAATAACTAATAATAATGGTGAGATGTTTCTGTATGTAAACAGAGCCCAGAATAAATGAGTGGGGGTGCAGACTGTCTGTGCTGCTGATCTCTGTACAGTGTGTGTTCCCAGCATCTGAAACATGAAGCTCTGTGAATCTGAGGCCGCTGACAAGTGAAATATAACCCCCACAAGTCACCGGGTTCTTCACTGCAGCTGCTGCCGATCAGACTGCCGCGCTGATGTCAGAGGGCGCAGCAAACATCACACACAGAGGGAGAAACACGTGTTGGGCTGGAGACGGTCTAACGGAGTGTGACAAACGCTACAGGAAGCTGTCTGGTTTCAGTTTTGGTCTCAGATCTTCTTGTTGTTTGCAGAAAAACAACAGGAACAAAAGTGAAACGCCGACAGTGAACGGAGAAGAGAGGGAGGAAGAGGAAGAGCTGGAACTGGTGGTTACTTACATGTAGAGAGGCCGGTCAGAGGCAGACAGCAAGAGAGAGCAACACAGGGGTCAAAACATGGCCGCTTACAAAATGTTACAGAAACAGAGCAGACACTGAGCTGGTCACACACACACTGGCTAAAAACGGATTCACCTTTTATCACGACGCAATAATCTCAATTATTGATACCTCCAAACATTCCCTATAAAATACATCTAAATTAAGCTTTTTAAAAAAATCTTTTTGGACTTTCTTTTTTACTCTCTGAGGGCAAAAGGTTCCCTAGTCTCCATAGCAACTGTTAAACTCAGGTTTTACCATAGGCACACAAACTTTGTCATTCAACTGCATATTTAAAATGTACACCTTGAGCAAAATTTAATTGCAAAGCTTCAAAAGTAATAAAATAAAATGTAAGACTTTTAAAGACCCGTTTCTCTTCCAGTAGCCCAGGAACCTTTTTAAAAGTATTAAAATCTGCTAGATGGCGCCACTGAGAGCTGAAAACGAGTCGGTATTAGATCTAGAGCAGGGTTCTGCAATCGTTTTGATTCTAGCCCTGCTGCTACAATCAGCGATATTTTATAAACATGTACTACGTTATTATGTTTTAAAACAATATTTTGTACAAAACGACCAGCAGGGTGAGCTCTTTATGTATATATGGAAAATATAGATCAATAGGGAGCCCACTTAAAAATATAAAGCACATAGTCTGAAGCTAAAAAACATTAAATTACTTTATTATTAGTTAAAAAATTCTTGTAGCATTGGTGTCCCTTCTATTGTAGGTAACCAATGCAGATATTGCTTAAAAACACAGAGCTGCTAAAATAACATTTTCTTATGGCCTTTATATGGAAAATATATAAATATTTTGTTATTTAATTTTATAATGTGATTTCTTCCCCAAACTAATAAAAGGTTCCATCTTTTCTGTTTTCAGTGTGAGATCATACCACCGCAGTAAAATATGACCAACAGAGGAGCCGATACATTTTCCCCGTTGGAATCACATGAACACAAAGCGACTCTTATTCGCTTTGTGAATAAGAGTCGACGGAGTTTGATTGGGATCTGAGGAACCAATCAGAACACAGGATCCCAACCACATGGAGGACAGCTGAAGGCCTCCAGAGCCCCGCGGTGGATCCAGTCGTGTTCACAGACAACATGACCGGATGCAGGTGACTGTTAGTGGCGTCCATATTCATCAACATATTCCGTGCTGCTTTCCTGTCTGACTGACGCTTCCTGTAACGTCTGAGAGGCTCTTCATCAGTTTCAGCAGCTGACGTCAGCGACAGACTCCATGACGTTCACACCCGCCTGCTGCCGGTGGATTACTCTGACTTGTTAGATGACGATGGCTCCATTTTATACTTAGATTTCTATAAAGCGTTTGATACCGTGGAGCATTAGTTCATTTTACAATCCTTACATAAATTTGACTTCCAGGTGGAACTTTCCCCAGATTTAATCTTTATAGGGGGGAAGACAAGGCTGCCCAGCCTCTCCATACCTGCTCCTGAGAGTGGCTGAACTCACGGCCTATCATATTCAAAATAGTGCTGTAGAAGGCATCTCCCTTTTTGGTGACAAGCTTATATTAACTCAACTTGCAGATGACACAACCAAACTTCTGTAGCAATCAATGTAATTCAGGAGTTCTCAAAGGCATCTGGATTACCCTTTAGTATTAAGAAATGTGAACTCATGGCTATTAAAAACTGTTCTAAATCAGAAATCTGCAACATTCCAATAAAATATAAAGTTTGTTATCTTGGTGTTTTAGTAACCAAAGACCAAAACAAAAGGTGCACCTCTAATTTTAACCCAATCATATGCAAAACCTGCAGCAATTTCAACTGTTTTTGTGAGACCTTTTAACGGCAAAATTTGCAACTTTGAGAGCAACTTTTTTGACAAAGGCGCCGGAAAGTCTGCAGTTTTAGGCTGAGACAATCACAAACAAAAATAAAAAATACATGACAACATCCTGGAGGGAGTGAACCGTATTTAAATGTGTGTGGACCGATGAGCAGGCTGGAAGCTCATCAGTACGCCCGAGCTGCTCGTGTTTCCCTGAGTCGCCGCCGTGCTCTTCTAAGGTATGTCTGACATCGCTTCCTCTCATTCCTGGCTGTGGCATTGCTACTGGAGCTACGAGGTCTGCTTACCCTCAACTCCCGCACGCACGCACACACACACACACTCACTGATCTCCCTGTTAGCCAGCCAACACTGCGTGTTCCTGTGGGTGTGATCGCAGTACCTGCATTGTGCTTTGCCAGATACTTGTCTTTGTACTGCTTCTTCTTCTTGCCGAACCAGGTGCAGCTGGCCTGCTGCTCCTGCTTGGTCTTCTCCATGGCGATGCACGCCACCCGCCTGCCAAAGCAAACAGAGTTTAGAGCTTCCCGGTGCGCTGTGGAGAAAACTCGAGAGTCTCTCTGTGTCTGAGGCACCAAAATGGAGGAGCTGCTACTACTACCCCCAGCTTTTTACACTTCTCTAACATAGAAAGTACTCCAAGGTCAACACTTCTGTTTCTTTTCTGTGCCTCTGCTCCGACTTCTCAAACCTCTGGGCTGTCTGGCAGACGGCCGCTCACACTCAGCCAGGCTCTGCTTCTGCTGGAGGTTTCTCCCTGTTAAATGGCTTTCCTCTCCACTAACGGCACATGTATTCTGAGGGATTAATATTCAAATTTCGACTTTGTCATTAACATTTATATTAAAAGAAAGAAGTTAATCCTTTATTTTGGGTCAATTAAGGCAAACTGATCATTTCTTCTGTGCCTATTTTCATGCCAAAGTCTTCTTTTCTCTTTGATATACAACATGGCTTTAAAAGGTTTCCAGTGAAGAAGAAAAATAAGAAAAGCCTAAAGGGCACAGAAGCTTTGTGTGAAGGTTTTGAAAGTTCATCACAGTGGAAATGACCAGGTTATCAGACCACATCCTCTCTGTGATCAGCCTGACCAGAAACATGAAACTACCGCGAGTCTCTTGAGCTCACCAGAACACGCAACACTTTGAAAGTCCCTTGAAATAAGCTCTGAATGCAGGACAGGTCATTCAAACGGTGGCACTAAACACAGATCATACCAGATATGGCCCATTGAGGTGAATGTGTTCAAGCACTTTCCAAAAGTAAGTGTTGGATTATCAGAACTCGGAATCGTCGGCCGTCTGCAGGCTGAACTGATTATCTTTGGAACGAAAGAGGAACGATCCAGAATCTATGCACAACTTCTGTTATTACATCTAAACTAGAGATCAGGCCTGAAAACTGGGTGTAGTGATGGACCTGAACATTCAGAGACACATAAAGACAGTTACAAAGTCCAAAGCACAAAGCACCGCCATACAGCCCAGAACATCTACACCTGTATATCCCATGCATTTAAGGCTGAAAAACTATAAATACAGAGGATGGTTGGGTGATTCTGCAGTGTTACAATCAAGAATAGCAGAAAGTGTGAAATTTCTGGGGTTTGTTTGTGGCTCTTGGTAGCAGCACTGAGCTTCTCACACAGCATAAGGCTCTCTACAGCTTTAGCCCCCTTAGTGAATATTTATTTATTTATTTCGAACGGACAAAGTAAAATCAAGAAATAAGAAAAAAAAAGTGAAAACAAATGATCATGCCCAAGTGACATGCAATTTTATATTATCTGTTCGAAAAGGAGCAGGTAGAAGATACAATATCTTATAATGTCCTGCCCCTTTCATACTCATCAATTTATAATCAATTAAATGTCGAAACACCAAAACGACACAAATTATTTCCACCTTACATGATATTTAAATCTCACATCTTTAGATGTACAATTATTTTATTTTATTTTTTTCTCCGAAAAGTATTTGCGGCGCTAGTGCCTCGTATTTTTTTGTACAGTAGGCAGACAGGAAAGAGGGTGAGGAGAGGAGGGAAGACATGCGGCAAAGGTCGTCGGGACCGGGAGTCGAACCTACGACTAAGGCCTCCAAACGTGGGGCGTGCTATCCCCCTGCGCCACCACAGCACTCCCCAGATGTACAATTATTTAAACACTTTTTATATCATCAATTGCATTTATGGACTTTAAAACACTCATCTAATAAAACATATTTCCCAGTAAGATCCTTTCTAAACAGTTTTTTTAAGCTGGTTTATATTTGTACTTTTTTTGAAGTCACCATTCAATCCATTCCATAAATCTACTCCACACACCGATAAACAAAAACTCTTTGGTTGTTCTAATGCATTGTTTTTTTTAAAATGTCCCTCTCCTCTTAAATTATAACCCCCCTCTGTGTCACAAAACATTTTTTGTATGTTGGGTGGAAGTTGATGATTTCTTACCTTAAACATGAATTGTACAGTTTTAAGTGCTACAAGGTCCCAGCATTTCAGTATATTTGATTTAAAAAATAACAGGTTTGTGTGTTCCCAATATCCCAGCTTTAAAAGTTAGATTTTGTTTCACAGGATGCGTTTAGTCTTGTACAGACAGGCAACAGAAGTCAGCCACAGGCGAACACAAACATCGGTCAGACAACTGGCAATACATGTTTTCCATCTTTCTCCCTTTGAAAGATGGAAAATGTTAGCTGGCTAGCTCGCAAGAGTATATTAGCAGCCTGTTAGCTGTAAAAAAAACCCCCAAAAAACTTCTATTAGACCTCCCACAACAAAGCTTAAGACTTGTGACAACTGTATTCAAGACCAACTCTAATTTTTAAATGGAATTAAGGCATATTAAAATGGTCTTATTATTAGATATATGAATTTTTGACTTATTTCGACTGATGCGCGGACACCCTGTCCGAGATGTGCAAAGCTAAAAGCTAAAAGGTGACAGGCTGTCCTCATCAGCAGCTCCAGGACTCTGGAAGTCTCTGCTTTGTAGTTTTTGTTACTTAAACACAAAACTTATTTTTTTTTACCATTTTACGTTTTCTTATGTGCAGCACGTTGCGAGCCGCAGCTTGTAGGTCAGAACAGATTAGCAGCCTGATGCGTGACCCAGGTGTGAACGCAGACGTCCCATTTTTGGAGCAGTCTCCGTCGCACTCACCACTCCTGCAGCTCGGGGGACGGGATGAGGCCCGCCGTGCCGTTCTTGGTGTTCTCTAGCTTGCCCTGCCACCAGTTGTGGTCGTCCTTGGAGATGATCTGGATGATGTCGCCCACGCGGAAGCGGATGCCGGCCTCCTTGCAGGGGATGAGCTCGTCTTTGGAGGGGTCGTACTCGAACTGGGCCCTCACGTAGATCTGTGGTGAAATAAAACGACCGAAGGCTCAAACCAGGGAAGGTGGAGTGTTGGGCTAGTCAGTAAAAGGCGTTGGTGATGGAAGCATTGTAGGAAGTGAAGGATGTAGCTACATGGGGTCGGACAAGGAGCTGGAGAGGGATCGTTAGGAGGGGCGGGGGGGTCCAGGTTGCCATCTTGGAATCTAGTTACCAAGTAAGAAGGGAGGGCAGGGCTCAGTGGTGAGATAAACCCAAACACTGCAGGTTGGTTAAGGAACTCAGGCACAGGTCTTGCTTGTTTCGATCAGATCTGAATAAGTTTGGCTTTGTCCTGCCTGGAAACTACCAGAACCACACAGAGTCTGTTAGTCAGGAGGGATGACCGGGGGCTGGGGGGGCTGCTGAGCTTCTATGGGGTTTAAGGAAGTTTGCCTCTTACCTTAACGGACATTTTGTCCTTTGTGGGAGGTCTGGATCCCATCTAGGATTTGAAAGCATCACACGCATCATGCAGCAAAAACGCAGCGACACGACTGAACAGCAGGGGGAGGGGGGGAGGATGGTGGAGGGGAGGAGCTTAGAAGCCTGCTGGTCCTTAAATGGTGAGTTTAAGACCCTGTTATGAACTACAAGCCACTCAGGTGAGCCCGTCATCTGCCGCCCTCTAGTGGCCATTAAGAGAATCATCACAGCAAAAACACCAAATCACACCAAGTATTTTTCTTTTGTCTAGTTTCTGGTGAAAACATCTTAGTATACTTGAAAAAAGACAAACTAACAAGTAACTTTTGTATAAGATGTAGTAGCTTGTTTTAAATAAAAAATGTATTATTAATAAAAAGAAAAAAACACTAGTACCAGTGGAACTAGTACTTTTATATCAATATTAAGGAATTATTGACTTAAACAAGCTCCTATATCTTGCTGAAAAGTTACTTGTTAGTACACTTGAAATAAGACAAACTAAGATGTTTTCACCAGAAACTAGACAAAAGACAAATACTTGGTGTGGTTTGGTTTTTGCTGTGCTTCATTTTTCAAGGAGGGGCTAAAATGTGTGAATCAAAAGGGTGAGGGGTTTATGTTAAATGGTGCCTGTAACTGCAGGTTTAATGGAAAGAAACGTGTTAGTGATAGAGGGCAGAAGGTTTCATTGCTCACTCGGGACGTGTTTGAATTTTGATGCGTTTAAAGCGAAATGGGATGGATTAAGAAAAGTGCTAAGTTGAAGTATGAAGGATGACTGGTTCACATTAAACTGGAGCTGCTTTAAAAAGAGTCATAACCCATATTATCATCTCCAAACAGTTTATTGAAGAACATTGAAGTAGCTTTCTTGTATTGCTCAAGTGCTTGATGTCAGAAAATACCTAATCTAGAATGACTGAGCGTTGCTGGGGATGAAAAATAGTCCAATCTAAAAAAAAAGGTAAAAGAAAAGTATATATCTATACCTATAGATAGATAGATAGATAGATAGATAATCATAAAACAATATGATATATTGTGTGTGTGTGTGTGTGCGTGCGTGTGCGTGTGTGTGAGAGTGTGAACCAGGTTTTTATATCCTCGTGGGAACATATTTCTGTCTACATTGTAGCGTTGTGGGGACCACTGCTTCTTGTGGGGACATCTGAGGGGACCAGGATAATTTAATCCGTCTAATAATTGTTTTTGCCCATAGTTGATCATAAAACAATAATCAAGAGGAATGAGCCGATCCTGACTAAAGAACTTGGTTATGCAGTGGATTGTTTGCAGATGTGAAGTGAGATTATGAAAAGACTAAATGGCTAAAGTTGTGTCAACAAAACAACCTGGTGGTATTACACAGCCTTTCAAAATAAAAGCATCAATTAGTGTGATTGTGCTTGTTAAGGAGAGTTTTCTGTTTCTGGAAGCCATCTGGATCTGCAGCTTCTTCTAACCACCAGGCAGTTTTATCCTCCCCAGCATCCCTCGCACCACTTCCTCCCAGCACCGTCTTCTCAGAATCAATCAGGTTTGTTCCCCCCCTCAGAAAACAGAGCGATATTGATCTTGATGCATTGTGGTCTGCTGAAAGCGGAGCAGCAGCAGCAGGCCTTTTAACTATAAATGATGGAATTATGCATTCAGAGTGAAGCCACACGTTCTCCTTAGAGGATGCAGCCGATTACTTTCCACGCTGTCCGCAGCATTAACCAAGACCATAAAGAGACATCTGGTACCGAACGGACCATGTCCATTCAAATGGTCCTGAATGACTCTTACTGCCGGGTGGAAAGGGTGAGGAGAGCAAACAGAGGGATGGATGTGTTATAAGGTGCCTTGCATAACTATTCTCACCCCTCATTTCACATTTTGTCGTGTTACATCCACAAATCTTCAGTGTATTTTACGGGATTTTAGCGTATTTTCGCGGAGTGGAAGGAAACGACGCGAGGCTTTCACCAAAAAGTCAAAATCTGAAAATAGTTGCATCTGTATTCAAACCAAAAGTCACCTGATTGGCTAACAGAGTCAAAAGGAATATAGTTGAATATATTTATTATAAATCTAGCTGATCTGTGAATACTGTGTAGCAGTGCTGCTGATATTAAAATACTAAGGGATCTCAAATAACTTGACTTTTAAAAGTTTTTTTTTGCTTATTTTGATTTTACATTCTCAATAATAAACTAAGCAAATATTTTAGTAAGAGAAAAAATGTCCTTTTTGCAGAAAATGGATTTTAATTCATTATAGATCTGAAATGTAAACAGTTTTAGAAGAAATGCCCGTCAAATGTAAAATTTTAGTCAACCACCAGATCGTCTCAAGACAAGAATCTGGGTCGGTCTTTCTTCCAAAACGCTTCCCGCTACTTTTCAACTGCCTTTGCTTGTTGCTAAAATTTGTTTCATTTATGAACAGAGAGGAGCAAAACAATCATCCTGAGGGCCACCCTTACCTTATTGGTTTGTAGAGAACATTAGTCATTTACAAATAGCCCAGAGTGCATGTCACTCTGAATATCATGTAGACGTTTACAAAGAAATATTTTAGGTCGAAGGAGATTAATTTGTTAAAAAATGGTCCAATCAAAGTCCAAAATAAAGAAAAAATGTCTGTGTTGCAGCTGGAATTATTGATAAATGTGCCTCAATAAAGCATTGACAAAAGAAAAAATATTTTATAGAATGAGGCAAGCCTTTTCTATAAATATGGAAATGAAGAAATAGTTTGAAGATAGTTACTTTGAAAAGCCTGTTATTTTTGACTAGACCTTACGGAAAAACTCCTAAAATGATCATTTCTTATGGTGTGGCCAAAGAGCCACACATGACACTGCACAATTATTTGCTACTTTGCGTTTGTCTTCCCCATAAAATGTCCCTAAAACACCTCAAAGTTTACATTTGAAGATGAAATACGTAAAAAGTTCAAGGGGTGTGAACACTTTTGCAGAGCAGCGTTTGAGGGCTGGGTGAATCCGGGAGTGACGGTACATTACCTGTCGACCTTTGGGCTGGATGGTGGACGGCAGGTCCTGCAGGGTAGAAGCAACGGTTACAGAAACATGTTTCCGTCAACTGTCAACACTAAGCAGCTTCTTTCAAGAAACTCTACGCATGCATCAACCATCTGCGGTCTAGCCAGCATGAAACACACGAAACGGAAGCAGGCGGTGAAGACGGCGAGAGAGAGGACTGGTGCTGCTGCAGGTCTGGCTGTGGAGCCACCAAGCTAGCTAGCATGGAGCAAAGCCAAGCAGTCACAGAATCCCCTGCAGCATCTGTCTGGAACCTGGGCGGGGAAATGAAGGCCCTGCAGAACCTGAACGGGAGCAGTAGACAGAGTGGGGAGGGGGGGGGGGGGCGTGCAGGCTCCCTGAGGCACACCAATTTGTTAACTCAGATATCGGAAACAGCTCAAACCGTCACCAGGCCAGACAGACATGAGATAATCACAGTGAGGGGACATTTAAAGGAGACACGGACATGTTGGACGACCACGGCATGGCGGAGGGACAATGAGACGCACCGGTGGGGGCGACAGACGTGGGTTTGTAGGGGGAGTGGGTAGGGGGGGTCCTTACCAAGATAGAACTGTTAATGCTGGAGTGGCCATTGGCAGGAGACTGCCTGGAGGTGCTGGGGGACTCTTTCTGAAATAAGACACACAGGTCAGCAGCGCGCAGCACACACACATTCTCTCACACACACACACACACACACACACACACACATGTCTGGGCAGTGGTCTGAGGAGACGGGGAGGGCCCTATCTGGAGCAGCGGCGCGGCCGCAGAGCCGACGTGATAAGATGCATCAACAAAACACCAGCAGCCTGTTTCAACCTATGGCACTGAAAGACAACACCAGACGGGGGCGCTGTTCTCCTCTGAGCAGCAGAGAGCCTGAGGTCATCACTAGTACAGACAGCCACAGCTCAGAGCCACGGGAGTCAGAGGGGTTGGGAAGGACAGGGGGTGTCTGTGTGCGCAGGACAACCAAAAGAGCTGGAGGATGGAAGCAACTCCAGCTGGGAAAAAGCCCCACTGTCTGCTCCAGGTCTTTTGGTCGTCCATGTTTGGTCCGTTTGGTTGGAGATGTGTGTGTACAGGTCCAGTAGTTGGTCTGTGGACATGGGCAGGACAGGATCAGACAGGTGTGGCTCATTCCTAACAGAACAGAAAGACGGGTTCCGGTATCCTTGTTGTGAAATTGGTGTGCTAAATATCTGAACCAGCCCAAGCAAAACACACACACACACACGCACAGCATTCCTGGATTACACACACGCTTAGTAACCAGGCGAGCGGTTAGTAACCAGATCAGGAGCTCGCGATCAGCAGTAAGGAGCGGAGGAAGATGAGGATGAAGTGAGAGGAGGAAGAGGGGTTACCTCGCACGAGGAGCCCTGCGTCCGGTAACTGGGCACGATTTTAAAGGTGATGCTGCCTCGCATTTCCCTCTGTTGACAAAACACACACACACGCCGAGTCGTAAACACAACCATAAAATCTGCACAATGTGGAGCATAATTGTGAAGAACACGTGGTTTTCTAGTGTTCTGCTCTTTATTTATGTGGCTCTTCAGAAGAAAAGGAAACCAGAAATAAGTCTTCATGCCCCAGTGCAGAATCAAGGGTTGTTCACACCCAGTATAATGGATCATGACACAACGTCACAGCACAATGAAAGCTGCCTCACCTTCAGATTGACTTTTTTAAAACACATGTTGAAACGATGTAAGGCATATTATGATAGATAGATGTGTATTTATATGCGTAGCCCGTATTTGCACACTTGTACTAACCATAATCCAAGTTTGAAATGAACTTAAATATGATGAAATGTTAAAAAGCCAACACCGCCGGCTCCTGCCAGTCTGGATGCGTAGCCGGTGACTGTGCGCTGTGCTGCTCTCAGGAGTGACGCAAAACTAGAGAGGACAGTCTGAAGTAGAGGCTAAGGTAAAGTAAGGTAAAGTCATTTAATTTACATAACACATTTTCAGCAACAAGGCAGTTCAAAGTGCTTTACATGAATTAGAAGGAAATACAAGCAAAACAACAAACCAAAAGAAAGAAGTTAAAGTATAAAACTACATATTGGTTCCCCATGTTTAATGAGAATAAGAATAAGTAGTCCATAATTTATAAACTAGTAGGAGTTTCTCTGGATTCTTGTTCTGATAAAACTAGGTGTTGGTTCTTCATGTTTGGTAAGATTAGCGAGGTATAAAACTAAATGTTGGTTCCAGTTGTTCTCGGTTGAGTTCTAGATTTGTAGAAAAGGTTAAAGCAAAGTACCTAAGGAAGGTTGAGTTTAATGCGATTTTACTTCAACCTATGAAAACAGCCCTGATGTTAATGAATGTTGTATTTGAACAACCGTAACAAAGTTCATTAATGCAGTTTGACGTTCTTGTTTCAGATATGTGCTGAACAGCAGGTCATAGCTAAATGTTTGGTAAATGTTTCCATTGAGACACATTTCTGGTTACATCTACAGATGAGGAAAATGAAATATTTTCAGAAGAAGAGGGAGAGACCCGAGGAAGACGTTGAGGAGACGTTAGCAGGAGATGCTCGGTGCTCTTTATTGTGACGCCGTTCCTTTAAGTTCCGGGGAACATAAAAGTGACGGTGATCTGTACCGTGACACTATCCCGGTAAAAACCACACCCTTGTCCTACGCTTCACTTCGACCCTTATCTACTGAGAGTCAATTGATTCCTGGAGGCGTGGATTGTGTTCAAAGTTTTAACTTGAACACCCGACTGCTAACGTTTGTCCGTGATGAATGTAATGTGCCAGTTCGACGCTGTGAAGCTAACCGGAAACAACCATCACCCGCTCATGTTTCACTGGAGCTTCAGACGTCTCCTGCTCTGTTTCTGAACTTTCATTTGCTTTTCCTCAACTTGCTGACTCTGACTTATTGTCATTTTTTTAAATGTGTTTTCCAACTGCTGAACTTCCCATCAAACTTAAACTTGATATCTTGATAACTTCCAGAAAACTGCAAAACGGCCGAAACACTGAGTTTCTTTAAATCTAGACAAAAAACCTTGCCTGCTTAGAGTTGCTTTTGAAACCTAACAAACAAAACAACATTTTTATGTGTAACGATGGCACTTGGCAAAATTGAATGTTTACTAGTTTCCTCAATTGTTGACTGTGTTCTATGACTTTGTACTTTTACGATGTAAAGCACTTTGAACTGCCTTGTTGTTGAAATGTGCTATTCAAATAAATGTGAGTGATTGATTTAAATATTGTTTATCAAATTAAATAAAGCTATATTTGCATAGTGCCAAATTACAGATGTTATTTCATGTCAAGAATTAGAGAAAGTTTTAATATTTTAACAGTTTATGGGTAGTTTGAAAAATATTCTGCCATAAGCGACACTTTGAGGACATTCATGGTTCTGATGTGACATCATTAAATGTTGTTGATCTTTAATCATTATAGGATTACCATTATATTGCTTGAAAATGGTCTCAAAACTTCCTTAATTGAAATTTTTTCTGGGGAAATTTATCATTCTGGGCAAAATCTGTTATTGTGACAGGCCTACATGCAACTTTGTTCAACTTTGTCTTGCTGTGTCACATAATATCCAAATAAAATGCATCAGATTGTGATGGGGTCATGAATACTGAAACGTATTTGTCAGGTAGTGATGTCACACTTTGTTAGCAGTTTGAAAGAGTAGTTTTATTTTTTGGGGGGGTGAAAAAAGTAGGAACAGTCTACGGCTTCTTGATTTGCAGATTCTAAAGCAGAGTGTGTCTTCCGTTGTTGATTTAGTAATGATCAAGCCTTCAATGGTTGATCTGCATGTAACGATTTGCAGAAATGTTCTAATCCCGTAGCACTACTGTTTTCAGAAGCTTCAAAAAGCAAGATGGTCAATGTAGAGCAACTTACCAGCATTTTCTGCAGCTGCTCCACAGTCTGGTTGGCCACGCTGATGCCATTGATTTCCCTGATCTCATCTCCAACGTGCAACGTTCCTGAGAGGAAATGAGAGCTCAGGAGACGAGGCCGGTGGAACATTGTAGCTACACTGCACTCTTTTAGACTCTGTTGGTTTTTTTTCTATCACCACTACAGCAAAAGTAAAAATCCCTGTTTTATATTATTATCGATTAGATATGTTTAAAGTTCCTTCGGACTAGCCAGCAGCAATTAGCAAACCACTGGTGGAACTGCGCATCAGCTGAGCTCGTCACAGGAGCTACTGCTCAGTGCAACGCTGGTAAAAATGTTGTTAAAGGGTTAATAGAGGAGCCATGTTGTGAGGACTTCTTGAAAGCAGAGTTTCAGAAAGAGCAGGAGCTTCTTAAAGAGACAGAAGACCAATTTCAAGGCGCTTCATGACAAAGTAAATTTTCTTTTAAGTCATATTTGATAAATACAGCTTTTTTTTTTTTTACCCCTCTAGGGGGTCTTTTGTGGGCTCTAGTGTCCCTTATATGATAGTAGGCTGACAGGAAACGGGGAAGGAGAGGGAGGAAGACATGCGGCAAATGTTGTCGTGTCCGGGAGTCGAACCCGCGACGGCCGCGTCGAGGACTCAAGGCCTCCAAATACGGGTCGCGCTAACCGCTACGCCACCACGGCACGCCCCAAATACAGCATTTTTATAAGAACTGAAGGTAACCTAGTCACTTGATTGTGCTATAAAATGGCACTATATGCTTGGAAATCACATCATAATGGCCGTTTAACAAAAAAAAAAGAAGAAAACAATGCAGTTGGGTGTTCATTCTGTGAAAAGCTTCTGAAGAATCTTTGATTAAGCTGCAGGTAGCAGTGAAACCGTACCTTGTCTGTGGATCATTCCTCCGTGCATTATCCTGGCCACGATGCAGTGGTTTGAGTCGTTCATCTTCAGCGTGATGCCCTGCATGATTTAACACAGACAAATCTACAGTCAGAGGCACTTCTTCCTACGGTCACACATTTGGTGGGACAGCTGGTGGTGCTCAACAGGGACAACTTGGGATTTTGTTTGTCTTCCAAATACTGAGATTGTGAGGACATGTACCATGGGTTCGTCTGTGTTCTTCTGGAACTGGACCAGGCGGACTCTGGTGACGTTCTCCAGGTCCATGTCTCCGTTCGCACTCTCCGGGGAGTCTCCGTTCAAGTAGGGCGAGGTGGGCGGAGGGGTGACCCGCAGAGCCTCGTCACTGTAAACCTCGTGGGCGACCACGTCGTGGGCCTGCAGCAGCGCCTGTTGGTCACACAGAGCACAAAAAGAGGCAAATTGGAGATCCGACTGCACACTAGGAAGCCTCTGGGCGTCAGTGAAAAGGATTTAGCAGAAACAGAATAAAGACGTTTAAGCTGCATTTTAAAAAAATGAATGAACCTCAAAAGTTACACAGTAGTTTGATGTATAAAAAATTAGAACTATGAACCGACCAATCCTGACATTTGGAGATTTTGATCAGCAGCTGGAATACATTACCTGTATGCCTACAGATTAAAGATTCACCTTCCTACAGAGAATCTTGTGGTTGTAGTTCTGCATTTATTATTTCATATAAAAAAGTCATTGTAGGGTCAAGTATCCAAAATTTCACATAATATTGACAAGTGTTACATGTTTTATCTTAAGCTAGGCATCTTCAAGAACACAACTGCACTAGTCAGCTAAAGTTACATTAGATGTATTAGCTAACTAATGTAACATGTTAGCTAACGTAATATTAGTTATATTAGCTAACTAGTATAACATGTTAGCTAAAGTTACATTAGTTATAATAACTAATGTTACATTAGTAACATGTTAGCTAACATAATAGCTATATTATAATATAATATTATAACTAATATTAGTTTTATTAGTTCTAATATTATAACTAATATTATAACTAATGTAACATGCTAGCTAATTCTACATTAGCTAGCTAAAACGTTTTAAGAAATTTTAACTTAATCCACACAGTAAGAAAACTTTATTTTTTGAGTAAACAAACTTTAGCGTGATCGTCATTTTAAAAGTTTTCAACAACCCGTTGAAGACTTGTTCATCAAGAATAACTGGTGGACACTGAGAAACAGCACTTATAAATGCTGAATGGCTTCAGTCAATGATCTGCCTAACTCCTCTTGAGGGGGCTATAAATGAAGACTTGAGATATTTTAGGTGACATGGTAACAATGTGGGACTGTGGAGGATTTCTGCACAGTTCAGAGGTGGTGTTAAACTTAAACCAGCTTTGCAGTGAAGAGCTGGAGGGATTTCCATGTTAACTCGCTGCTCCACAGTTTGCCACATGTGGCGTGGGTCCGTAGCCCAGTTCTTCTGCTCCGCCCCACACCTACACACAGCTCGATTTCATTCGGCTGACAGCCTCACAGGGCCCTTGAGCTGCACTTTAACAAACCGGTCTGAACTTCAGAAGACGGCAATCAAAGCTCAGCAATAGGGGGAAACTGTCACTGATTCCCTCGGCTGTACACACACACAAACACACACGCACAGCTGTGGAAGGAGATCACATCAGAGACACTGGCAGCTCTCTCCAAATTCATGTCAAAATATTTCACACACGCCCTGAGACGAACAGGAGCTCTGTGTCTGAATGAGAACAAGGTTTAAAGCCTGACTCAGTGCAGCTCAGCTGGATGAGAATTTAAAGAATAATACAAAAAGAGGGAATGTGTTTGAGTAAAACCAGCAGCAAAATGAGAGGAAGGCGACAACAGCCTAAATTAGATCTGGCTCACACAGTGATAATCTCATAAATTCTGAGAGCAACTCAGAACGTCAGCCTGAGTTGTGCCCTCTGCCAATATTGATTGTGGTCAGTGAAAAACAAAGATGTGAAATTACGCGCATCCTGTTTGCTGCTTGGTTCAAGAAATGAAAACGACGTCGCAAAATGTCACAGTGATGTTGTCACAAAATATTCAGATGGTGTGTTTCCTGAGGAAGCTCCTCAAGACACAGTTACACCGGAAGATCATCAGCAAACTCAGTTTTCAAGGTTTCCATCTAAGCCTGCTGCAATAAATGAATCACAACATAAATTTAAATGATTTAATTTCCCTTCTGGTTATTAATCGACATCACAATCCATTTCTATTATGGTTTCAGTTGTGAGTGGTTTTTTATTCCCGTTTCTCTTCATGTTTTTGGTGGCCATGTTTTATTTTGGATATTTAAATGAACTTCCAGTTCCGGATTAAAGTGTTATTTACAAAATTACAAGTTTATTGGTCTTTGAGAAGGCACACATGTATTATTATACGATTATCAATATATTACTTGAAAATGGCGTCAAAACAGCAATATTGTCATTTATCGTGATAGTTAGTGGGACAATTTATTGTTGGGAAACATTTGTTATTGTCAATCTGCCCAGAGTCTGAACTCTGGCTTTACTTCAAATCAAATTTCTTTATATAGGACATTTACTTTTAAAATAACATTTAATAATACAAACTAAATGCTATCACACCTGGAAAAACGATTTCTGTATTTTATTGTTGTTACATAAATAATAGGTTGATATCTCCCTGCTCTTATATTATACTTGTTGACTGTAAATGTAGTTTTTATCAACTATTGTTACTTTCAAATAATTTTAAATAATAGCACACTTAAATACCAAAAAATCCAAATCATTATTTTTTTTAGTTTGTTACTCCTGTAAGGCTAACATGAATAGCCATGATGACACTGTTAAGTAAGCTACCTACAAATGATGCTAATGTAGCTGTGTTTATAGATGGAGTACATTAGGAATGGCAAAGAATCTGGTGTTGACATGTTGGTGTGTGTGACCCCCAAGTGAAAATCTGCTTAGGGTCCCAAAAACTCTTGGGTCGGCCCTGATGAGGGGTAAGGTAGAAGAAGACTGAAGGAAAGATGTATTAATACAAACTTTTTATCAACAACTTTCTTGATAAATGAGGACTGACAAAGACATTTGACATCAGAGACTTGCAAGTTAATCGGGTTAGCGTCTCTGACAATTTTTCGTTTGATAAGGCAGAACAAAATCGAGCTTGTATTTTTAGCAGGCATTAATGTCACAGCAACAGCACACCCAATCAGATGGACACACTCATACTGAGTCATCTGCTCCCCAGGACAGTCTGTTCCTCCCGAAGTGGACCGGGCGCGCTAACAGGAGTCCTGCTGTGGTTCCTCCCAGCTTGCCTCTTGTTGGAACGGGAACATGACGGGTCACTGCGTCAAGAGCGCCACAAAGGAGAGATGGGGAGGAAGTGGCGGTACTCTGACCCGACACATCGCATCAGACTCGCTCTGCTGGCGCCCTTCCTCCCCCCTCTATTCTTCCTAATTACCATAATCTCACCCTCAAACCTCACTTTGTTTTGATACATTTCTCTCTCTGTTTGCTTCCCACCACACCCCAGTGACATTCTGTCCATCTGATACTGAGGAGCCCATTGATCAGTGAGGAAATCACTGGCACTAAGGTTAGTGAGGGAGGCAGCCGACAGTAACGGCGGCTGCCTCCTGCAGTGGCTTAATGGTAATGCCACCAGATTTTTTGTGTTTTCTTTTTGGTGAGCAAAGACAAAATGATTCTATGTGTATCATTTTTTTCTACAAATCAACATGTAAAAGTAAAGTTTTGTTTGTATTCACCCCTTTTTACTCCAATAAAAGACCCAGTTACCTTCAGAGAACAACTATCCATGATGCAGTCAACAGACCTGGTCTTATGAAGGGGCCAGCAATAAGAAAGCTGTCCATGAACGTACAGATGCACCGATCCGGTATTAATATCAGTATCGGTCCTGATATTGAAAACAATCCTAGATCGGATATCGGTGACAATGTGCTCAATCTACTCAGTCTAATTCTATGCTTTGTTATTTATTTTACATCATATTTAGAATTCCTAATTGCATACAACAATTTGAAAGAAGGTTTGTTACAGTTAATTTTTTTACACTTTGACCAAATTAGTCAATCTATTGTTTTTATCAGTTTCAGTTTCTATATTATTTATTTTAAATTTGCTATCCTACTCCTTTTTGCACCGACTGAATAAATTAAAGTTGTGTTGTTTTTACATGTTTGACCAGGACTGTGAAGCTATTGATGCATTTAAGTGAGCTGTAGAGGAGCAGAGTTATCAAATACATTTGTTTTTCAGTACAATAATGTCTGAGTTAAAAAACAAAGAAGAAACAATTAAAGTCAATTCACTTGTTTTTCTGTATTGGATTGCAACATTTTGTCGTATTATTGTGATAACAATAAAAATCTATTACTTCTTTATTAGGTAGCTGTATGGCTGTGACAGCCTGGCGCCACAAACACAAATGCTGCTATTGAAAGACATTCCCATTTGAAGCAAATTTACCAAAAGGAAATGTGATTTAAACTGCTCTTACAGAGAAAGTAGTAAAAATGTAAAAATAACATTTCCAATAATACTGTCAGGTTTTTTTTAAACAATCATAATTTTTCTTGACAACAATAAATCAAAATTCAAGAATTTAATTTTAAAAAATTCAAGGATTTTTCCACGATAAATGATGCGATAAAAGGAGGTTCTCCTTCCAGGAAGACGACCACCTGAACAAACAGCCACACTTTTCAGAATTTTATTAGTAAGAGATTTTGAAGATGCTGGCATTCTTGTGTCACGTAAAAAGTCATTTCTGGTTACAGTGACGTAAAGGGAAATGAATAATGTGCCAAGATGTTTATCAGGCTCGTTTGCCACTCGCTCTACTCACCATGAAGTGCGGCTGCGTCAGTATCCGTCTGAGCTCTTTAGCTTCGTACTTCTCCGGGTAGCAGGCGATCTCTTCCAGGACCTGACGATGCAGAGAAAGGACAGTCTGCTTTAAACAGGTCTCTGTGCTCGGGTCACTTCCACACCGACGTACCTGCTGGACCTCAAACTATGCGGAGAGACCGACCCAGCGGCCCCGCAGCCCCTCCCCTCTTAAGGTTCCCATGACCTCCTGATAGTGCTTAGTGTTGTGTCAGCTTCGGTTATCCTGCCTGACTGGTGAATGTGGCATTGTAGAGGTGAGAGGCCTCTAAGAGGGTGTGGGTGTTTGCTCTGAAACCTGCGTTATTGAGTCGCCGCTTGGAAAAGCTGAAGGGTGGGCGGAGCCTCTTACATCCAGGTGCCTCTTTTACCCATTAGATTCCAGAGAAAACTCTTACTACCATGAAATGTTAGCTTTTCTTGTCATTTAACACTTATAACTTGATATTACTTAGATAAACTAAGGCTTGTTTGGTTTTGAATATTTGTGTTACTTTCTGATAAACCAACACATGCAGAATGTGTCCGTTTTAAGCTAAGCTAGTCTCATTCATCCAGTGTTTGCTGCATCTTTGACTTTATGTTGAGATAAAAATCCCAATATTACAATATTACACGTTTAAGTAAAAGTTGAGGTCCTCAGACCTTTATTCATGTCCCAATGGGCAATTAATTTTGCAAGCAAGCCACAATAATAACAACACACCCCAACAATTAGTGTTTAGCTAGAGGGCTACATTCCAAAATTCCTCTGCTTTGTTACATGGGGTTAAAAACACAAAACTTGTTGATCAAACACGAATAGGTGGTGGTATGACTTAAAATGTCTCCAATAAACAAACTAATAAACATGTAACACTTAAAAATGTAAAACTGTGCCCCAGATTGTTTCATCTCGAACAAATTCTGCTACAATATGTTTGTGAGATTTTAGCTAGAACCGGATGTTTTCTGTACTAGTTGGATCATGTACATGTTATATGTGTATGGCAGCCCGCTTTCTTTTTGAGGTCATGTGATTTTATGTTTAGTTACGGTAAGGAAAGCTTATAAAAAAAAAACTAAAAATGGAGATGGCAGGGGAGGGCTGCCGTATGTAGCACACAACTAAACATTGTAATTTATGCTTGACACTTAAGTAAAAAGGAAAAAAAAAGTATTTTAGTTTCAGTAAGAAATTAGTGGCCCTGTTAATTTTTTACAGCAGGAGCAATCAACTCTAAGAGTATGCCTTTGTTTCCAGTGGGTAATAAAACACTTTGAGTTTCTCTCAGATGCATTTAAGTGCAGTATGTTTCTGCTTCAAGCATCAGCTACACAAAGAATAGCTAAAACACACGCAACATCAGAAGTAAAATCTGCTCTTTCTCTTTAATCGTCAACATCTGTTGAAGTTCTGCACGCCACTTTAAATCTATCACAGCTGATTTAAGTAGGAAAATGTGACCCGGACTCTGTGAGCGGACTTGAAAGTCTCGTATAAACGCTCTGTGTTAATTAGCCCGGACTCTGTGCTCCCTCCCTTTAAACGGCCTCCCCAGTCTGAACAGCTCTGGGATTTACATCTCTGGGTCTCACCCACTCATCTCGCTGTTCTGACTCTTTGATAACTCCCTCAGTTTGCACATTTAATGTTTAGCTATAAATGAATTCCAACAATATTACCTATTTTTTTAATGAGTCTTACAAAGAGTTTGACATGCTATTAGCTGACAATCCAGAAGAGTCATTTGTTTTCATTTGTTCTGATTGATAGTATGGAGTTAGCTTTTTTCAAAGTGTGATTGTAATACGGGTCATTCGGCTGCTTCCTGAGTGTAGGCTAAAGGGAGACTGTAGATGTTAGCTTTTGTAGCTAATACTTACAGGACGACTAGTTGTTAGCTATCTGTAACTAATATTTACAGGAAGATGTTAGATTTCTCTAGCTAATATCAACAGGAAGACTGTAGATGTTAGCTTTCTGTAGCTAATATTTAAAGACAGACTGTATGCTAGCTTGTGTAGCACTGCCAAGATAGTTTCCACTGTGGGTATTGATGAAGATTAAGGTATATTTGGTGTTTGAATAATTAAAATAGGGAGTTATACGCGTTTTCAGAGGGGGTCTCAAGTATTTGTGAATTTTAGCCATTTGCCGGTAGCTGTGGTCGCTAACCACCGTAAATGTCAGGGTCCAGTTTATATTCATATGAAATTAATTATGAATGAATACATGAGCTGAGAAAAAGTTGTTATAAGACTTGTGTTGTAGTTTTAGAGGTTACTATGTTGGAGCAGGAATTCAAGTTTGTATCCAGGTTTAGCTGATTTAGTACCAGTGCTAATGCTAAAGTCAGACTTACTAGCAAGTTTGGCTTCTTAAAGGGTCAGTATTCTGCAAAATGAACTTTTAGCTTTACATGATGCTATAATATTATTCCCTTATCAAAAACACACATGGGGTGTTGCTTTGATTCTTCCAAGCATGTTTAAGAAATCCTTTAATATCCCGTCCCAACCAGGCTGTGTGGTGTAACAGAGCTCCAGGGAAGCTCCTCCCTGGAGCTGCAGTCACTGGCCGAGCTTCCACATTACCGAGCATCCCTCCCCCGTAATACCTCCACCAGACTAGTGGCAGCAGCAAGTGAGCATCTACTGAACGTTGTTGTAATCCTGAAGACAGAGTTTCAGAAAGAGCAGGAGCTTCTTAAAGAGACACAGGTCTAATTTCAAGGTGTTAAATTTTGAAGTCATATGTCTTTTAAGTCATGCTTGATAAAAATGAAGGTAACGGGCGTGCCGTGGTGGTGTAGTGGTTAGCGCGACCCATATTTGGAGGCCTTGAGTCCTCGACGCGGCCGTCGCGGGTTCGACTCCCGGACCCACGATATTTGCCGCATGTCTTCCCCCCCTCCTTCCCCGTTTCCTGTCAGCCTACTGTCATATAAGGGACACTAGAGCCCACAAAAGACCCCCTGGAGGGGTAAAAAAAAAAAGTTCTCACTTGATTGTGCACTACGTGCCTGGAATATCCATAGTACCATCCCATCATAAGGCAGTAAATCAACAATGCATCTTAGCTGTGGTTATCAGGCTTGATAAATTTACTTCAGTAATGTTTATGTCTTATCACAAACCAGAAGAGTTCATGAAAGCAGAAGTGAAAGTGCTCGTTAGACACCATTCTGTTGTGATAAAGGGCTTTCTCTGAATCCATTAAACGTGTTAGCATGCGCTAATGACAGAGGCTGTGAAACAGTTTCCTCACTAATGTGGTGTATTTGGTATTGACTCATTGTAAGTAAATGTACACTAAATTGTAAAAAGCATTTACAAATGATGACAGTGACGGCCTGAAGTAAAATCAAAAACTTTAGTCCACTCTTGGACTTGGGGCAAATGTAACGTTACTGTAGTAACTTGAATCTTGTTGCGGTGAGCAACAAGATTCAAGTTATGCTCAAACTGTTATCCTTCCACCAGTTTGAGCATTTCTTTCCCTTTTCTACAAACACATTGTCCCTTTGACATCTTTCTGCTGCTGTTTCTGATAAAGTCACAGAACAAGCTTCAAAAACCCAAAATTATCAGTCAAAAAGGAAAGTAAGAAGTGCGTGTGTTCAGTCACCTCTTTGGCTCTTTGCACCGCATCACTGGGGGGGTTTCGGATCTGTGGCGTCGACTTGGTGTTGATCTTATCGTAGAGCTGAAAGGAAAGCAGGAAGCCAGTGAGCGAATCAGTGGAAAGTGAGGCTCCGTCCATTACACCACTCATTCTTTGCATGTCAAATGAGACCAAGTGACCTTTTACTGCCCCTCAGATTTTATGTACTTTTCCACAAAGATTCCTTCTGTGTCAAACTGTGTCAGGCTGGGGTAAGTTAGTTTAGCTGAGACGTCACTATCTCACTTCATACTTAACCTGTCAGTCTGGGATTATTCAACAACACATTACCCAGTCATTGAGAACCCCAAGTTGTCAAATAGTTACTGTTTTATTTAGAAAGTAAGGCAATGTCCCCTGCTATGTTGCCATCCCAACAAGCAAGCAAGCTGAGCTGAGTACATTTTCATCAGCATAGACAAAGTGCCTGCATAACTTAGGATGAAATCGGTAAAGACTAAGAACATTTTGTAGAAGTAGCAAATCTAGTCCAGAAAATACAAAACAACCTGGCTTAGCTGGTGATAAAATATTCTATATTTGAGTATTTGATGAGTAAAAAGGTTATTTAGAAAGACAGGGGCATTGTTTGAACAGATGTTGCTGCAAATGTATCACAGAAAAAACGAGTTTCTGGGGTGTATAGGTTTTTGCAAGAAAAAAACAGAGTGAACAACTCACTGTCTTAAAATGTCTTTTCCTCATTACAGTTAGCTGTTGACAACAAGCACTGATTGTAGGACACAAACGATTATAAAACAACCAACCAGTGCAACTGTCATAGAGAAAATAAGGCAAAGCCCCCTGTTGCGTTTCCATTCCAAGTGTTCAGCATGCTGAGGTGAGCATATTTTCATCAGTGCAGACAAAGTGCCTGCATATCTTAGTGTGAGATTAGTTAAATAAGACTTGTGAAACTTTTGTAGTGATAGCAAATCTGATCAACTCTCATGCGTTTAATGATCAAATGATTAGAACAGGGGTGCCCAAAGTCGGTCCTCGAGGGCTGGCATCCTGCACGCTTTAGTTCTCTCCCTGGTGGTACCAACAACCTTTTCAACATGTCGGTGTTCTTCTTAGGCCTTCTAACGAGCCATCATTTGATCCAGGTGCGTTAAACCAGGGAGAGAACTAAAACATGCAGGATGCAGGCCCTCGAGGACCCACTTTGGGCTCCCCTGGATTAGAAAGACTTGAGTCTGACAGAGGTATTGTTTGTGCAGATGTGACTGCAAAGGTATCAAAGGCCAAATGTGTGCATAGGCTATTGCAAGTAAAAGAAAGGGTGAAAAAGTCTTCAGAAAAGCTTGTTGTTAATTCATCATTTCGTCATTAGAGCTATCTGTAATAAGCACAATAAGCACTTCTCACCTCTCTGCTTGTAGAACATGAGTCATTATAAATAGTTTAAAACAACATACTGGTGCAGATGTCATAAAGGGACAGACCAGCCCTGAAAGGCAGTCGAGACAAAGCCAGCAGCTGTGGCTCAAATTAAAACCGAGCGGCCTTTGGGACCTTGGACGCAGACGACCATGACCGAGTGACACAGCCATTATCACATGAAAAAGGAACGAGTGTGTGATGTTTGCCGAGGAGCGTGTAATTTTCATTTGACCTGCACCACAAAACATTGGCAGACAGTGTGCCGCTATAAGTGCACTCAGTCATAGACACACACACACACACGCCGCCCCCCCCCCCCCCCACACACACTCAAAGATAAACAGAGGTTTGTACCAGGCAGTGCAATGATACCCAACACCTCTGTTTCCTCTCTAACAACAGCAGCAGCAGCATCACATTTAGATGTGGATAACTTAATGCCTACAGCAAATAACTTTTGCTGTAGGCAAATCCTTTCTAGAAAGGATTTGCAACAGATCACACATCAACGTCGCTGTCATAATGAAAGGATAGACTTGTCAGGACTGTTGCAGGATTACAAAGCAAAACCATCTGAAAGAAAATCTTCGTAGCCTTATAAAACCTTGCTATACCTTAACACCTGTAACCACTCCAAGACAAATTAGTAACATCTAGCTGTCAGTCTTGCTTTAGTAGTAGTTCAAATGAGTGTTGATGGATTCCTGATGCTGAATCATGAGTGTGGTTGATATCAGTGTGATTTAAACATCATATTGATATCAATGGCTGTATTTGGCTACGCCAATAGCTGCAATTCCATTAAAAAATGTGCACAAAACCTTGTCAACATTCTGCTAAAAACCACAATTTGGCAATTGTGGTGTTTCCATTAAATAAATGCAATGAAAGTCAAACATGAATAAGTTTATTCATGTAATAAGTCTTTCAAAAACATGCCATGTCGTCATCCTCCTGCCACTTCCTGTCTTTGAGCCAGTGCCAACATCCACTTGTTGATCATGTGACTTGTGGGATGTAATTAATGTTTTTCCATTACAGTTTTGCAAAATAAACCAATTTTCTCACAGCCAAAATAACCACCTCATCCTAGCACAAAATCTTTTCAAGAAAGCTTTTTCTTTTCCAATTGGTGTGCTTCCATTAAGCTAATTTGTTTTCAAAATATCAAGCTGTGCGCGGTCTTGACCAAACCGAAAACTCCATCACATCTACATTTTTCCTTTGACCCATTTAAAACCACCACTCCCCCATTTCTTCCAATAGTTAAATGACCACTGTCTGACATAGATCTAAAAAGTTAGCAAAGCTTGAAAATATTCTGCAAACATAGTAATGCTACATGATATGCAGCATCTGAGCAGATGTGTGGTAAAGCATCTCCCACTTGAAGAACATTTACAAACATGCACAAAAGACGTGTTTTTGGTTTATTCTGAAAATGTCTGAAAATATCTGCAGAGGAGTCACGCAGCCGTCTCTCGGGCCCACCAACATGTTTGTCACCATTTGTCAGATCTACCCGGGAAACATAGCAAGGAATTCTGGATAGCTGTTGGGCATATTTATGGACCCAGTTACAGAGTGTAATTTTCTCAGAATTGACAGCTTTCTTGTGAAAACAGAAGAACAAAGTTCAAGAGACGTTTTTCTATGGCTTCAAAACTAAAACGTCTAGTTTGACGTTTCTTTCTGTTGCTGAGAGCATTCCTAAACATGAATTACACAGCACAGAAAACAAGCTACCGTGCTATTTTTATGATGTCACAGTATGATGAATCACTTGCGCCTGTCAAAGGAGAAAGAGATAACTATGCTAGAAAGAAGTTCAAACTTTGATGAAGAAAAAATGCCAAAACCAATCAGTGGAATGCAGTGTCCATTTCTAACGCAGTCATATAAGCACCAGTTCAGATAAAAGTCTGAATTGTATATATCAATTATTATTACCACTGAAATGAGATCAGTGGTTTCTGATCAAGAGACATCATGTAGGTTTCAACGCAGATCAGATTGTGAACTCTGATGTATGAAGAAAATGACCCAAAGTGAATGTTTGGTTTTAAAGCAACATCAAGCAATAAATGCTGCTACACGAGGAAAACGGTTCCAGGACAGTGTGAGGTGCTGACTTTGTCTCCAAACTTTCCAGGAAAACAAGTTCTTTTAGATATTCCCGATTTCCAAGATTGGGAACATACCAACCGAATGGTTGTGCCGACCCGTGACTTTCATTTAATGCTTGATTCGGACAATGAAGGAGTGAAAGAAGGTGACCTGGTCCAACGGCTAGTCACTGTTTTCTGTACTAGGATGTGGCACCAGAAAATATATTAGGAAAAAGACAACAGTGGCAAAGTAATCCTTAATAATTCAGGTCAAAGTGGACAGAACTTTGACACATTTGACAAAGTGAAACATTCTTTGACAAAACGTCCTTAAAAAAAGTGCAAGAACGGTTTCATAAACACAACGAAGAGTTTCTGATATTGCTTTGGCTTATCCTGAAGGTCAGTGCATACAGAATGGAAATGTCCTGGAAGACTGAGAATCTTTACTAATACATTGGTTTAGGTTTAGATCAGTTCATTACTCAGCTTTGAATCCATAGCTGTGTTGTCAAACAAACGTTTTTAATAGATATGAAAAACCGGATACATGGTATATTCCAAGTCCGACTCAGTCGTCTAGTCAAGACAAATCAGCATCTGAAGTTGCCGCTCCCTGCCACTTTCTTCAAATTAAACAAAACGGTTTCGTTCTGCTTTTGCAGCAATTTTTGTTTTGTTTGTGTCACTATCTTTTTAAAGATGTCACAAAATGTTTCCAGAGGTCATCAAAGGTCAACCATCCCCACCACATTTAAAAAAAACCCAAACAAGCAAATTTGGTGTCAATGATAAACTATGCAATAAATATTTTAGCTTCAGTTTATCTCTGCTGATCTCATCTTATCTTAAAAATTATTACGGCACAAAATAATTTTTTGCTCCACAAACAAACACATGTAGCACAGCTGATTGATGCTAAATTTCATTGGATTTTGTAAATGTGGACTGGTTGGTTGACCTTTGGAAACATTTACTAATGCTAACAGCACAAACAAAAATTTTTGCTGCACAAACGCGTGATTTCGTTCAATTTAACCTGACTTCACTCAGTTCAGAAAAGCCCTCGTCAAACTCGCTCAGATCCTCACGTTTGCTCATTTTCCCTGCTTCTAAAACATCAACACTGGGAAGAAAATGTTCGCTAGTATGTGTCGTCCACTAACAGGGACCATGATATACCGTCTTATTATCACCACCTGATCAATGTGAGTCATGTTACATCAAAATAAACTAAAGTGTAAAAATAATCAGTAGATTACAACTTTGGAAACCTGACATTTGCAGATAGGAGCTCATATGTTTTATACCCAAGCAGAATGACTTGTTTACTGACACAAACTGCAGAAAACCTGGCACTCCTATGAATCAATCTGTGCGCCTGCAGCCAAAATGGCACCATATATTCTGAGATGAAAACAACATATCTTCATTACTGAACACTGACAGGTGTAAACAGAGTTTCACTCGCGGGTAAATCGTGTCTCTGCCTCAATGGGCCCAGAGGAGCCTCAGGAACTGCACCGTGTGCAGCGGGAGGAGAGAATCATATAAATGTGCGGGACTAACGCTCCTCATTATACACGTCCCACACCAAAAACACACACACGGAATGCGTTGAGCTCGCTTCAAATTTACCTCGAGGCATCGCCTAGCGAAAACGCCGATCCTGCGCACGCGTCGGGAGAGAGCAGAACGGGAAGTAAACACGCACAAGGCTCCCGAAACACCAGTGGAGCGCAAACGGCGGCGTCTGCAGGACGTGGGAGCGCGGCGGCGGCTGCCTGCGGGTGGCACCGAGGCCCGACAACAGCCGTCATTGTTCCCACCAAAGCTCGGCTCTTCTCCTCCGTCCCATCCTGCTCTGATCCCCCTCTCTTAAAACTGGGGGAATAAGGGGGGTAAAGTAGAGCTAAAAGGAGACATCTGCAGCTCCCACCAACACTGATACACACACCAAAACACACGCACACTTTGACCTATTCAGCCTCTAAGAAAGCACACACGTCTCTGTTCAACGCTCTCTGTGTGCCACAGGGTTCCTTATTTATCAGGCTTGCAGGATAAATCTGCATGTGAGGAAAGTTCAACTTGTCAAACTTGTGATTTTAGGCCCAGGTTTTGAGTTTTTGCTTTCAGTAATCAGGCTTCAAACATCTGGGAGGAGGAAGTTGAGCTTTACTCACTTGTTCCAGATATCCTGCTCAGAACAGTGAGAACATGGTGAAGTGGAACCCGGTTGATCAGACTCGGCTGAGACGCTGGTTTCCATCCAAATAACGTCTGTTCCCAGCTGGCCTGGTGTTGCTTCAGCAGGAAAATATCAGACTTCATCGAACTAACGATTATTTTGGTAAGAAATAAAATTGATAAAGCCTATTAATCGGATGAAGTCAAAATCAATTAATCGGATACAAAAACTGGCACATTCTGCAGATTTTTATTCAACTTAACATTTTTTTTTTTAGCTAATATTAGAAATACATTGGGACAGAACATTGCATTGCCTAAAATGCAATAATATAGCATTCATGTAATGCATACTTAATCTTTTGTAGCAAATATGCAAAAGCAGATAACATCAACATGAGAAAAGCTCAAACCTTTTAGCCTGACTTAAGATAAATACAGTGTATGGCTGATCCATTGATTATTAAGTCATTTAACCAATTAATAATTAGATAACAAAAGGTGGCTAATTGATTTTTTTTACTGAAACCATTGAGTTTATTCTTTGTAAAGTTTTGTCTTCATTACTGCTCTGACTGTGTTGTTCTTTCAGCAAAACGACCCATTTTCTGAGTCTGAATATTCCAGTTAACGATTAATTGATTACTATATTATTTGACGATCATTTCAATTATCAATTAATCCAGATTAATATATTATTCAATCAATAGAATTACTATTTCAAATACAATAATACAAAAGCAGAAATTATGAAAATGTATCTGTTGTATTTACAGAAACCAGAGGTTTATATTCGTGTATAAGAAAATCACAGTGAAAGTAAAGTTGTGTTTAGTTGCACGGAGAACTAAACTGTATGGGAAGGAAGTGACAGTTTTGCTGCAGGAGGAACTGGTGCACTTCACAAAATAGAAGACAGCATGAGGAACTGAAAACATCAGCAACTTGAGCCCAATTAGCTACAAAGTGGTCTATTGGCTACTCTATAGTAGCTAATAGACAATTAGCTAATTATATTTTGGAAATAATATTAAAATCAAAGCCCTCAAAGGCAAATGAAAAAAACATTTTTACAGACTTATTCTCTGTAAAGTATACTGTAAAGTAATCTCTTCAAGGAGAAAAACATTTAGCCTTTTCCCCAAGGAAAAGTTTCTTCCTGAAAGGTTTTCCATCATGTCTTTTTGACTGTCCAAACATCCTTCTCTCATTTCTTAGCCAAGCGTTTGTTTTTTTGTTTCCTGCCCATTAATGGAAGTGAGAAAAACAGATCCGAGTGGCTTATTTTGCCACGAGAGGGACTGGAGTAAAACCACTCCAGCCCTAATAGCCCTGCTGCAGTGGATAGACAAAGGCTGGGTTTCCTAGAACTAATGTTCCACCCACTTGATTTTTGTTTTGTAGTTGATTTTATTAAAAAAAAAAAAAAGAAGAAGAAAAAGATGAACATAAAAGAAGCTATGCATTGCAGATATATTCAAAAGTTGTGGAGCCAAAATGACTTCCTAAGTAAAAACAAACATTTCTAATGCCTCTCAGGGCTTCTGCAGAACCCTCTCATCTACAGTATGTCCCACAGATCAGTGGGCTGAGCTGAAAAGGTCTGTATGAATGAAGCGGCCTATATACCAGAGAATATATAAGGCAGTTCTGTCAGGAGGAGTGGGTCAAAATAGCAAATTATTGTGAGCAGTCAACCCCTTAACTGTCACCTCAAAACATTTACATGCAAGTCAATGGGGCCATGAAATGTTTGACCCAAGTCAGACAGTCTGAAGGGAAGTTACACCAAATATTAAAGAAATGTAAAAAACCCAAACATCTCAATTTCAAAAAAAAAAAAAATTATTAATAATAATAATAATGAAGACATTTTTTCTTTCATCATTTTTGGAGTAGCCGTATTTCCATTGACCGTATATTTGTGCAAATTGATATTTCAAAAATAAATGTGCTTAATGGAAACGCCAACTTAAAGAAAAGAGTTCATTTTTCAATAAAAAGTTTTACTGCTGGGATGAGTTGGGTTTTTTGGCTGTATCAAAATTGGCCTGTAACAGAAACACTTTTTCTGCATCGCGTGAGTCACATGACCAACAGCAAGATGTTGCCACTGGCTAACCACCAAACAGAAGGCGACAGGAAGTATCTTGAGGATCATGGTGTGGCATAATGACTTATCTCGTAAACAAGGATTCACTTGTAATTTTAACTGCGTTTCACATTTAATGGGAACACTGCAATTGTGTGTTGTTGTTTTTTTTACTTTACGAATAATCGACTGAGTTTACACATACTGGTAATGGAAACACAGCTACTTTATTCTGATTTAGACCAAAACAGAGAGAGCAAAAAAAGTTTTATATCTTTAGATACAGTTTATGTAAGCATTTGGTTTTAACTGTACAATCATACCAAGAATGGGATCTGTTATTCTGAAACAACATTAACTTCTCAATGTGGGAATTTTCACAATTATTCTAAGAGACAACCGACTGCGGTTGTAATCCTGGTCAGACTCAGGCCAGCGGCAAGAAACACGCATGCTAACAAGATAGCTTTTTAATGGTTTGTATAAAAAAGGATTGAAAATAGATGATGAACATTACCCATTTCAATACAGCACTGGCTAGGCCTCATTAGCTGGATTCAAGAACACATCATATCAGTAATATTCTAATAAGAAAATTGTTCAAGTACAATCCTGGTAAATAAACGTAAATTGACTCAATGTAAGTGCTGTAGAAATGTAATTCCTGAAAGAATTTAAGTGTTTGAACACAGTTATTTTACAAACAAACTGCAGACAGGTCGACTGGTCTCAGTCTCACTTTCAGTGTAAACGCCCAAGCCCTGCTGCTGGACACTCAGGCCGGAAAAAGAGCTGAGCAAAGAAGAAAACGGTGGACAGAAAACAGGGTCAGCCGGAAAGGAAGGCGAAGACATGTTTATGTAAGGTCTGCTCTACTCCTGAAGTACGGTCTGTGAGGTGGTGATGCATCGATGGGTCAGCAGTCAGCAGCTGCCTCCGTCCACATCTGAGTCACAGAGAGCAGCAGAGAGCAGCTAGCTGACTGTTCAGAGCCTGTGTGGGAATTAAATAGGCAGTATTGTATATTTTCTAGGCATTTAGTGCTATCTGACAGCACAATCAAGTAACTATCTTAACTTCAGATGTTACAAAAATGATGTACGTATGTGTCAAATATGACTTAAAAAAATTTGGCTTTGTAATTTAATCCCTTGAAATTGGGTCTCCGTCTCTTTAAAAATTGCTGCTCCTTCAGGAAGTCATCACAACATGGCTCCTCTAATAACCCTTTAACAACCAGCGTTACATTGAGAAGTAGCTCAGCAGATGCTCAGGTCCACCAGATGTTAGCTAATTGCTGCTGACGAGTCTGAAGGAGCTGAGTGGAGGAGTTACAGAGGAAGGGTTGGTCACAAGCTTGGAACCCTGGAAACTGGAGCTCAGAGGAGAATCTGCATCTTGAAGGGGGGGATAGGTCCATCTGGCTTTTTTCACAGCGGAATATTTGCCATGGGAGATTGATGGATTTCTCAAACATGCCTTCATACATGAAAGAATCAAGGCAACACTCTAAGCATGTTTTTGATGAGGGAGTAACATTATAACATGAAGTAAAGCTATAAAAAAAAGCACATTTTAGATAATACTGCCCCTTTAACAAGATGCCAGATCCTCTCTGTTGGCCACACCCAGACCGCTAGGAACCCAGTAAAAATAACAAGAGGATTTTATTGTTACTTTTGTTTTTATGACTATAAGGCTTATAGTCTATAGTCCAAAAAATAAATCACAGCAAACAGATTTGTGCTTGCATTATGTGATTATTTAGCAGAGGTAGCACATTAAGAGAAAGACTAACAAAGTCTGACCGGGTTCGATTCCTGGTCTGGGGTCTTTCTGCACGGAGTTTGCTTGTTCTTCCTGTGCATCCGTGGGTTCTCTCCGGGTACTCCGGCTTCCTCCCACAGGTTAAATGGTCTCTCTAAATTCTCCCTAGGTGTGAGTGTGTGTGTGTGTGTCCTGTCTGTCTCTGTGTTGCCCTGTGACAGACTGGCGACCTGTCCAGGATGAACCCCGCCTCTCGCCCGGAACGTAGCTGGAGATAGAGACCAGCACCTCCTGACCCCACTAGGGACAAGGGTGTAAGAAAATGGATGGATGGACTAAGAAAGTGTAAATTCAGTAGAAATGCAGTCGTCCTGTTAAAACAGCTTCATAAAATCCCAGCAGACAAAGTCGTGGAGAAGTTAAGCAGAGTCAACTTAAACAGAGTTAAATTATTCGAAACTATGAACATCTAAACTTCATTATTTGTAAAAGATTAAGAGTAGGGTATAACTGCAAGTCCAACAAGACATGGCTGTAAATAACACAAAGCGAATTGATTACATACGTTTTGAGTTCATAGATATGTTTAAAATGTAAAAAGATGGAATTCAGAAACATTTACATGGATAAAGTTGAATTTGGAGAGAAAAAAAACGGGAACAGAATGTGAAAAATAATAATACATATTTCATGAGGCCCTGTAGGAAATCCTATTTAAAGTCTGACACAAGTTGCACAGGCGACCCAGCAAACTGACTCATTCAGGATAAAAACAAAATGTGCTAAATATCCCTTCACTTAGTCTATCAAATGAAATACTGTTATTTAGATATGAAAATAGTTTGATAAAAAGGAAGACTGTGAGCAAGGACGATAATAACCAAATGCTGCAGTTTCTATGACGATTGCCAGACGTTTTGTTGTTGTTGTCGGTTTATTTATCCATAACTTTGTAAGAAATCCTCTACAAAAATTCACCATGACGATTACTCATGGTAATGAGTGCTGCAGATAAATGAGGATTTTAGTGGGACTTGACTTGACAGTGAATGTTTTCAACAGAAGAGCAAAGACAATTAGATTTTCTAACACAGTCAGACAGAAGAGCAGAGTGGCTTGCCTCGCTGTCAGCACGTCAAATTGCCGAGCTCCAAAACTCCTCAACGGCCGAACGACTGTAAGATGAAACGTGTTTGTGAGGAAAACGAGGCCTGACAGTGACTGACGGCGGCGAGGCCTGACAGGCAGCAGGCCGCGCTCAGACATGCACACGCTGGCAGCCTGTGGAAATCAGGTCCGTGCGCTGATGACAGGTCTGGTTCATTTACGTCACGAATCAAGCTGCTCTCGGTTCGGTTCCCATGATCTCATCCTGGGTCTGAGGTGCTGCAGTCAGACGCAGCTGTTGAAATTCTCTCTCAGGGTTTTACTGCACAGAACCGGTCGACTTGCCTCATTAGACAGACAAAAACAACAAAAAAAACCTACTCAAAAATAAAAACTACGACGGAAAAGTGTTGATGGATAACAAGTGTGAGTGTGGATAGATGCAGGTACACTGCAAAAACACAAAATCTTACGAAGCAATTTTGCTCTATTTTCTAGAGCAAATATCTGATTAGAAATGAAATAAGAGAAAACTAATTTACATAAAACGATTCAGCAAGATATATAAACTTGCTTAAGTCAATAATTTCTTAATATTGTTAAAGAAATGTACTAGCTCCACTGCAGATTATTTCCATTAATTAATTTTTCCTATGCTTTAAAACTGCAGTACTTAACTTTTTTATATATAAAAAAACTGAGTGCTGTCATTGACTTAGAGAGAGCAGATGTCATGAATAAATTTGACATTAAACATAATGCAAGTTGAAAAAGTTGACAAATATAATGCAGCATTTTAATTCCACAGTAGAGAAAGCCGTATAGTTTCAGTAAGCAGGTATAGGGAAAAAATATCAGTATTGGTATCGGTTATCGGTCAAATGAGTTTTACTATATCGGCATATCAGATATCAACCAAAAATCCAATATGGTGCATCTCTGTTTGTTTGTTTTTTTTATCATTATGTTAACAAATACTGTGCATATGACAATAAAAGCATTGAATCTCAAATAACACCAAACAAGAGTCAATAGCAGAAAAAAAAATCTATGGATTGACTGCGATTATTATTCACAGTATAATAATCTGTGAATAATATCCAAGCTTTTCTTTGGTGCTAAATATGTGAGAGACTGTTGGAATCACCAGCAGCTAAAGGTTTAAATAAAGTGTCTTGACGGATCCAAGCCTCTCAAACATCCTTTGATCAGAGGCTCTGAGGTCACATGACGGCTACAGCGGCTGCAGCTGTTCGTCAGTCATCACGATGTGGAGAGAGTCGAGCCAGATGTGAGCCACCTCAGAGGGGTCAGAGTGTGTGAACGCTTATGTATTTGGTGACGATGATGTCACGGCGTGTGTGTGTGTGTGGGAGGGACACTTACGTCGAGCAGCGTGTGTAGATGCTGGTCCTGGAAAACGCTGTGGAGGAAGTCGAGGTCTTTCTCGCTGCAGTCCGTCAGAGCGTGGATCTCCTCTAAACTGTCCAGCACTTGAGACACAGCGCCTGCGAGGTCAGAGGTCACAGGCTCGTCACCGTTCGTTTCACATTTATCATGTTAAAAAAAAACACACAAAACATCAGTGTATCTTTTTGTCCTTTAGTGACGGAGCAACTCAAAGTAAAAGTAGTTAATGATCATGAAGGTAGTGGAATAAAGTTTTTGAGTTTTTTTAAAATTTTTTTTTTTCTTCTTTTAGATCATTTCCACAATTAAATTACAGCATAAATGAACAAAACAAACTACTCATGTTTCCTCTTTAAACACCTGAAACGTCGACTAAATTTCCACAGCTCATACGGACGCTTGAAGCTGGAGAACAACAAACATCAAAGACAACTTTCTGCTGCATATAGAGAATCCCCCCACCCCCACCCCCACAAACACACACACACACACACACACGCGCGCGCTAAGCGCCTGGATACCTACGTTCTGCTGCTAGAAGTCCTAGCCCAGGGGAAGCATTAACAGAGAGAGAGACACAAAGAAACAGAGTGACACTTTGGAAAAAGGCAAATGTGCTGCTGTATAGGGAATATCAATCGACGTCGCACTGCGTCAGCACCCACTGTGCTGCGCATGTAAATACAGAAAGAAACCAGGAATATATTATTCTACGTTTCTAGTTAGAAACTATTTACAGTTAGGCTAATAAAGTTATTTACAACTCGCAGCCAACGAAGATCACCTCTCTTCACCCTCACCAGATCATCTTCCTAAAATAATGTTCATTCTTTTTTGACAATAGTCACTTTTTTACCATCTTTCTATCCAGAAGATGGTAAAAAAAAACAACAAAAAAAACAATCAATTTTGGTTAAAAAAAAGACTGAGGCCATTATTTCAGGTATGTGACGATATGTGAAATTTGTGGGGCTTTTCTATTAGGCTCACCAATACTGTGAAAACTAGCATCTATTTTTATTTCCCCCGCCTAGAAATGGTTGACCTAGAACAGGGCTGAATCTCCTGCAGTCAAAGTGACCCCTAATTGGGACCAAAATAGGTAAAGATGATTGCATTTTATTTATTCTTTCTTTAAAGAATAAGTGAACCGATTTAGAAAACCCTATTTTGGTGCCCTTGCACACCAAAGGCAAGGGCGCCCTTGCCCTTGGTGTGGGCCTCCCTCTATCATTTAGAGGGACTCTGTCATGAACAAAATTCCCAGTAAGTAATATTCCCAGTAAGTGATATCCGCTGAAGTCTGGGCGTTTAGGTCATTAATAACAATAATCAAGCTTATAATGTTATTATAATTGTATCTCCAATTGATATATCAAGGGGCTCAGTCACACACTGGTGAAGCCCCTGATAGAAGTGGGGCTGCCGTCTCACCCAGGGACACAAACATCAAGGGTGGGCAGACCGGGAATCAAACCAGCGATCCACTGATTGCAGGGCGAACTCCTACCGCTGTCGCCACCATTAACACCTTCACATTTGGTATTGATAATGTCAGTTGTGATACACTGACAACATGATAGCTAACGCTAAGAAAGCTGGGTGACCAGGACAACCAGCGACAGTTTAAAGGCGGGCAGGTTGGTTTCTGTCGTGTTTACAAACAAATAATCCCTCTGTTGATCTCACAACAGTTAGAAACAAACTGAAGACATGTACACTGCAGAGAAAAGACCAGGAAAGTTCCTTCTTCTCCTAAAGGCCACCAAGCTCTTTGAAACAAAACCGAGAAAAAAAACAAAAAGCGTGCCCTGCAGCAACGCTTAGCATCTATTAACCTGCTTAATGAGATAATGAGCACAGTCCCCTGTGTTCATTTTCTGCTCGTTTAAGAGCAGCTGGAGAGGAATAGAGACAGCAGCAATCAGGACGAAAAGGATAAACACTGGAAGGCAGCCGCGTTCTCGACCAGAGTGGAGGTTGTGTGCAGAGGCGGCACCTGAGGAGGTGGGGTCTTCGGAGAAGTCGTTGAGTTCCTCCGGTGGATCGCCGTAGAAGGAGTTGAACTTGTGACTGGACACGGCCGCCAACACGGCTCCCTGAAACGACACGGGGAGCGTTAAAGCCGCGGTGCCTCGTCGCCGCCAAACCTCCGGAACATTCCATGGCGGACGGACGGACGGACAGGAACCTTGAGCTTCCGCCTGGCATTGAACTTCCTCAGCTGCTCCACGGTCTCTGGCAGATGGATTTTGTAAGCGTACCGGTCCCTCTCCTGCGGAAAACGAGAAACAGAACCTTCACCTTTTTATTCCCGTCTTGGCATCATCGGTGGCCGTCTTTACGTTCTTTCAACTTTTACTTTCTTAGCTCCACCTCTAACAGGAACAGCTAGAAGCTAACAAGAACATTTGGCTTAATATTTATAATCTGCATGGCAAATTTTCGTATTTGCCTTGTGAGTTCAAAGGTTGGTGATGCTTTTTGTTCACCAATGTTCACTGGCCTTCACACTAAAGCCAATTTAAATACCATACAGACACTGCAGCTGGACAAAATAGCCATGTTTAGAAATTATCACCTTTTATGGATAAAATCTAATTTGCTTAAAAGCTTAAGTTTCTCAAATGCGCCTAAACGGATCATCAACTCACTCTTCCCTCACGGCCATCTGTGAAACTCTGAACATGCAGTCTGTTTCAGAGGAGAGGCAGAACCGTGACAAAAGAAGAAGAATAAGAAGTAGAAGAAATTAACCAGGCTGGAAAAACTTTCCAAACGTTACCCTACATTAATGCACAAAGCATTTAAACAACGGGGACTTTTTTTTCTCCTTGAGTCATCACTGTGAGCTCACTACTATCAAAACTGCTTCGGTTGGAAAAGAGAGAAGTTAGGAAACTCAGGAGACTATTGGAGTATGACCCCATTCCAGAGAACTGGGTCATGACAGGCGCCTCTTTGGCTTTCAGATCTTGGTTTCAGGTGAGAGTTTACATCCACAACCTGGGCACAGGAAGAGAGTCATTCCATCCACAACCTGACTGCTGAAAAACAGAGGTCTTCCTCAGAACTCTATCGAGTTTCAACGAATCCGTCAAAAACAGATTTTCCACGCTGATGTCTGATGCGCTTTACAGAAAAACGTCCAAAACAGAGCAACCGCTGTGTAAGTTCATCCAAAAATAAACCGTGCGTCGCACAGATCACATCTGGCAGTTCGAGCATTACCTCAGCGTTGCAGGTATGTGATCTTGTCACATACCTGCCTGAGTGGCATTTTCATTCCACTCAGTCTTCATCCTGACCAAAACCTGGCACCGGCTTTAGATTACAGAGAAAAAAAGCTCGAGATACACCCTTCACCTGGAGCGTGAAGTGTGTTTCACACTCAGTGTTTTGAAATGGAAAGCTGACAGAGAGGATCTGAACCAATCAAGCTCCTCTGAACTTTCTCTGCTTTCTTCTGCTGTAATGGCGGCTAATCTTACACAGCTAGAGATTAACGACAGATCACAGAGTGCCCTTCCTTCCTCAGTGGGTTATTATCTATAGAACAGAGTAAAAATGTATTGTTTTTTGGGAGGGGGGAATGTAGGTGTACCTTCAATGAGAAATAAAGACTGTGTAGCACATGTGTCAAACTCAAGGCTCGGGGGCCAAATGTGGCCCGCCGTGGTTTTTTTGTGTGGCCGTCTAGGCTCAGAATATCAATAAGATCCTCCAGTTTTATACAAATCCACAAAATTTGCACAAAATCAACAGATCCCAAAATGTTTTCTGACTTTACTGACATTTTTTCCTCAAAATTGGCCAAAAACTTTGGGTTTGAGTGACTGCTACCTCAGCCTTAACGTATGTCAAGTTATTATCTGTGACCGATACAGCGTTTAATAAAAAGTCACATTTAACATCACAAATTAGCGCAAACATCATAAAAACTCCTTACAAATGATTCTAAATTAGCGCCACAAAATCTGTGATTTTGATTGCAAATAAAACCACAAAAAAATAAAAAAATTTTAAAAAATCACAGAATCCTGGATGGACTGATCATTGTGAAAAAATGTTCAATCTTATTTAATTTTAAGAAACACTTCTTGAATGGTGAAACAACTATTTATTGATATTTTGTAGCAATTTAAAGGGTTTTATCAGTACATCCTGGAACAACCGGCCCTTTAAGAACATTCAGGTTTTTGACATGACCCAACACGAAAATGAGTTGGACACCCCTGCAGTATGGTAAGGTCAAAGGTTAATATTGTGAAACGTAATGTTCTTGTATAATTGAGCTTTTAAAAACCGACTACAAGAAATGGAAAAATAACAGCAGGGACTGGATTTTGTTGGTAACAGCTGCAGGAAGAAAGGATCTACGATAACACTCCACTGTGCACCTAGGACAAAAAACATAACTAGAAATTAAATCATCATGTTAGGCTTGCATCTTCCTTTTTGGTTTGGGACAGCCTTCATTCTTTGTGACAGAGATTCAAAAAGGTGTTGGAGACATTCCTCTGAGACTTTGCTCCATGTTGACATGTCTGTTGTTGAAGATTTGCCGGCTGAACATCCACGTTGTGAATCTCCTGTTCCGCCTCATCCCAGATCTTCCACACTGGACTGAGATCCAGAGACTGTTCAGACGACTGGACGGCACTGAACTCATTAGTCATGACTAAGATGACATGATAGGAGCTAAGAGACTCTTACTGAGCTACTGAGCTAAGAGTCCACTGTGGTCACAACGGGATGGACTGGATCAGAAACTATGCTGAGGAAGGTTGTGGTATTTAAACAATGCAAGAGGCCCGATGGGTGGAAAGAAAATACGAAAATACCATCAGGCTGAATCACTGACACAAGGCAGGATGGCACGGCACGCTTTTTTAATAACTTATCACGTGAACGAATGGATTCAAGTGTGATTTTAATTGTGTTTCTTATTTAAAGGAAACACCGCAGTTACAAAATATATATAAAATGTATCTAATGATTGGACTATAGGTGTGAATCCTTGATTGTTATGTGCCAAAGATATTCAGGGTAAGTATTCAGCCTGGCCAATTCTCATGTGTCAAAAACAGAAACTGTCGTGTCAGAACATTTGTGAATCCAGGCGCCAAACTTTTCCAGCTGTGCTGAAAAAAATATCAAAAGCGAAACCAGACTCGGCTTTGAAAGGTTCACAACTGCCTGACGTGTCAGGCGGCTCCCAGGCATGCCGAGCTGTCAAGAAATCATGTCCACGTCTCCACTGCCACTGCCCACAGAAGGAGACGCGATGAAAGCGACTGCAATAACAAGTCGAGCGGCACCACTGCCGAGCCACCGCTTCCCGTCACCAGTTTAGTCTTTACACAGCGAGGACGGTGATTTCGCTCCAACTTCAGGCTACGAGTCTCCCTTCCACCGTGGTCTTTTACACCAAAAGACCACGGAAAGTTTGAAAAAGTCCAAAAAGTCCAAACTTTCGATGCGTAAGAATGAAGAATGAAGGAGCAGCATGTTTCTCCAAAGGAGGAAGGACATTTATAGATTTCTTTTAGCGGCAGCGTGAGATAGAAACCCAACACTGAGCAGAGTTTTTTTTTTCTTTTTTTCCCCCCCAACGTTTCAGAACGCGGCGTTACCTTGAGCCAGGGATGGTTCAGAGCCTCGTACACGGTGATCCTCTCCGCTGGGTCCAACATCAGCATGCGCCTCACCAGATCCTTGGCGCTCTCTGAGATGTGGTTCCACTGACGGGGATTCATCTATACAAGAACGAGACAAAAACATGTTCAGCGTGCTGCGCTTTAACACTCTCCACTCTCGCCCGCCAGCATAAGGCCTCCTGTGTAGAGAAGGTCTGCTATGCTTACAGCGTAAAAGTGTTCAAGTAAAACGTAGTGGCAAGAGTGGGTCACGCAAAACGATTACAGACTTGTACAAAAAAAGGGAAATGAATGGTGGTGTAGAAGACTGTGTGCGTCTAAACAGGCGCTAAATCCAGATCTCTCGTCAATCGACTCTTCCTCGGTCAGAAGGACTAGGGCGACTCCAACGGTGCAGCTCAAAAGTTTATTGATGTTTCGTATATGAGAGTGTGTGTATGTGTGTGTGTGGTCATCTGAAACAGAAAACAATAAAGGTACATATCAATACCCATGCAAGCAAAACACAGATACACGTAGATACAGGACGAAAATGGCCTGCAGCACCACAGAAATCCACTGGAGGGCACCACAACACTACAAATGAACAGTCGGGTAAATGCAACAAACATACAAATGACAAAAACCGTAAGAACACATGAAATGAATAGTAATTCCCTCATATACTAATACAATAACAATATGTATCTGGCAAAGTATAGTATAACCTGAGCTATCATAATTAAACGCCTGCATTGTCGGCAGCCAGAGAAACACGAGGACGCCATCACCTCCTGGGCCAACAACCGACACCAACACAAATATAGAACATGAAACTGCACACTTACATCATAAAAACGCACACAGGTTTCATACACAAAGGACCCAAGATAGGTTGATGGTGGATGTCAGCGGATGCCACTTTCATGCCACTGAGCCACACAGTAGCACAGAAAAACAAGCCACTCAACTACGTGAAACGGAATCACAAAAAAAACAGATGCATCTTGGGTAATGTAGTGCTAAACAAACAGACGGACTTTTAACAGGTGGTGTAAGTTGACAGTTGGCTCATCGTTTGGTTGTGTAAGGTATGTATGAAGGCAGGTTTGTTACTATGGTAACTGTGATTGAGAGTCCTCCAAACTTTGCCTTGCATTGCACATTCTGGAAGCTCTACATCTTTAGAGAGTTGAGAAAATCAAAGCAATGTCGGTGTGTGGATCATTAAATATAAAGTATTTAAAAACATTTTTTTTAAATCTGTTAGCAGCTGCTGTCGTGTCTCAATCTTTCTTTTTTAATTAATTTATTTGGCTATTTGATTCGTTTAGAGCTTAAAGTGAACATGCTGACGTAAGCAAAAAAATTTGGATGAGAAAGAGTAGTTTGAAGAAAAATACATTATACATTATTTCATAAACATTTTTTAGAATAATTTTTATAAAACCCGAAATTATAAATGACTTAATTTATATTTTAAATAATTCTTTAAATTATTGAGAATAATATAATTATAAATTATTATTATTTAAATGATAAATAATATCATTTATAAGGATCTTTTCCTTTTACATTAGGCAGTATGTCTCTCTTTCTACATGCTGCCTGATGGAGGTTCTGGTGAAACCGACGGTGTGTCGACTCGTGATGGGTGGCTGACCTCGGCCGGTTCCGTATCGTGACCCCTGACCTTGTATTTGCCCCTGCAGATGGCTTCGAACAGTCGCTCCTTGGTGCCGTAGAAGGGCAGGCAGCCCGACAGCAGGATGAAGAGGATGACCCCGCAGCCCCACACGTCCACAGGCTTCCCGTACGGCTCCCTCTTCACCACCTCCGGCGCCATGAAGTGGGGCGTCCCCACACGCCCTGCGGCCACAGAGACACGCAGGTAAATCACGATCGTCCACATGAAACAATTACAGCCCCGCAATCCCGTTCCAACTTCTAATTTTACACAATAGAGACAAGAGGAAGGGATTAAGAAGCCTTCCTCGTTTTCAAATGATAGGGTCAGAGTTTATTTGCCAAGCGGCTAACAGCAGATGAGTGGCGGACAGAAAGAGGAAACAAACCTTTCTACTTTTTCACTCTGAACATGTGAAGAAAGCTTCTTTTTTTACTGTCCAAACAGCCGTTTTAAAATGTATTTCTGAGCTCTGGCATTCAACGTGTTTTGCTGCCTCTTATGGTAGAAACATTGTTTGAGTCAAACGACGTCCAGTTCAAGCAGACTCTCAGGGGATGTGGGAGCCAGCAGAGGTTTATCTGCCCACAGCCACAAACCACACAACCAAGACTGTTTTTATAATTTTATAACATATATAAACCAACCCAGGATCTTTTGGTATTCACTTCAGCTGGTTATGTTGCAGCAAAGACTGAAGAGTTCCTGATAATTAAAGCAAAAAAAAGATTGTATTACCTGGAACTAGCTTGTACCAACGCATGCTTTGGAAGAGTTACCGCACATATTTTGTTTTCATAACTGATCACGTTGCAACCATGAACATCAATGGATTTTATAGCAGTTTTATCTGATAGGACTAGGCAAGTCACAGTAAATCAGTTAATTGCATGATAAAAGAAACTCTAATTTTCATTTGCTTGATTTATTGTTTTTCTCTCTCCCTCTCTCTCTTTTTTTTTTTTTTACTACAAACTGAAAGATAAAAGACTTCAGTCTAGTGTTTTGGTCTCAACTATCCCTTTTTTTGAAAAATAATTTTATTTACAGAGACTTAATAATTTATTTCATTTGTTGTTCCTTTTTTATTTATATTAGATATTCCAAATGTCATCCAGTTCCAGTGTTTAAATGTTCATTAGAATTTAAAGTTTATCGATCTGAGAATCGGTTCTTGCATTTTTATGCCACTCTTACTAGAAAATCGTCTCAAAACAACAATGTTATCGTTTATCGCAATAAGTCCTGGGACAATTTATCGTCCAGCAAAATTTGTTACTGTGACAGGCCTAGCTAGGACGACACAATGCGACACATAATTGTGAAGTGGAAGGAAAAAAATATGTATTTGTAGTTTTTTTCCCCTTCAAATTAAAGTCTGACAAGTAATGGCTTAGGAGACTTCTGAGTGGTTGTACTGGATTTTATTCAGGGCCACCAGAGTAAATGGGGTTGAATAAAACTACACAGCAAACTTTAACGATTAGCATCTGAGCTAACATTGCAAAAACCATGTCTCATTTTGCTTTACTTCCTAATATGAACCACCTTATTGGGTTGGTCTATCACGTAACATCTAAATACAGTACACTCAAGTTGGCGGTTGCCATGGTACAAAATGTGAAAAAAATACACACACACGCCCACACACACACATACACAGTATATATATATATATGTGTATATTTTCTCATCCATATATATATATCTCAAAAGGTGTGAATACTTCATCACTTCAGTTCATCTGGATCTGTTATAGATGAACTCGACTTCAACACAGGAGGGGCCAACAGTGGGAAGAAGACATTTTTTTTCTATGTAACTTCTTCTAATCAAATCTGGGACAAACTTCCAGGAAACTGCAAAACTTCCAAAACACTGATTTACTTTAAATCAAGACTAAAAACAAACCATTTTAGAGCTTCCTCTGATTCCTAGTAACTGGAACATTGAGCAATGTATTTGTTAAATATTTGCTTACGGATGGCATTTGACAAAATCTAATGTTTATTCCTTGTTTCATGATTGGTCACAGTATCAAGTCTTAGTGCCTGTTTTCAAAGAAATATTATCTTGATTATTAAACCACAGAACACTGACCAGTCAACTTTTCAGGCATCAAAAAAATGAAACCAAGTCAGAGGATGAGTCAGAGTCAAAAAAGAGGAAAAACTAGTTAAATGGAAAACATGGGACATGTACAGTACTTCAGGCAGTCTTTGTTCTCATTTCCTTTGAAGATAAGACGCATATGAAGCCAGTATTTTTCCAACGACAACAAGGTGAATTCCGAAGAGGTATTAGGTAAAAATGTGGCAACTCACTCCCTGCCTGGTGTCAGAGAACAAAAGAGAGAAGTACCAGGTGTCGAAGTATCCACAGCAGACACACGAGAAGTGAAAGTTGTGTGTTTAGAATACAGGAGAGCTGCAAAGACCTGATCCAGGACCTGAGAGCTGCACCACCCTTCAGCTGACCAGATCAACGTTTTCCGCTTATAGCTCTATTTTACAATTTTTAAAGGGGCACTACTGTGTGTTGTACAACCACACAGAATCATCTGACAGCACAGTGAAGTAACAATGTTACCTACAGTTGTTATAAAAATGCTGCATATATCAAATATGGCTCAAAAGAAATTTGACATTGTATTTTAAAGGCTTGAAATTGGCTTGAAAACTTCACCTTCAGGAAGTCACCGCAGCATGGCTCTTCTATTAACCCTTTAACAACTACTGAGAAGTAGCTGCTATAATGAGCTCCGCAGATGCAGTTACACCAAATGTTTGCTAATTGCTGCTGGCTAGTCTGAAGGAGCTGAGTGGGGGAGTCCCAAAGGAGGGCTGCTCTGTGAGGCAGAAACTTGAAAGTTTGGAAACTACTCAGAGGATGGGCTTTGTCCTTGCTAGGTCCACCCAGCTGATTGGTTGCCACGGGAGATAAAAGGATTTCTCAAACATACAAGAAAGACGCAACACTCCAGGTAAGTTTTTGATGAGGAATAACATTATAACATGATGTAAAGCTAAAAAAAATTGATTTTGCATAATACTGCCCCTTTAAGCTTTATTATCTTCGGTTATTTCCATAGATGCAGAAACGGAAATTAAAATATGTTGGTTGCAACAAGCCGATGGTAACATGATCCAGAACAGATCCACAAGGTTGTTCAGTTCCTTAATTCATGAGCTGAAAACTCATTAGAAATAGTTTCTGTGGAAGACTGAGAATCAGTGCATTTTGTAGGAAAAAGAAGGAAAGCAGAGGCTGGAGTTTGTCAGCCTCATTGTGAGACCGACTCGAACTGTAAGGCTGGAGTTGTAGAAGTTAGTAGAGAAGTAGAGGAAGAACGTGGACAAGTTTTAGGGCTTGTGGAGTATTTAATTATAGCACAAAATAACAAAAAGTGGACCTCGTTTAACTGGTATCAGTCTTTTTGTATTTGAAACGTAATCAATTACAAATTTATTGATGGAACTTGACTTAATGCTGTGTTTTGATTGTTGATTCTATCTTGCATTGTGTTTCTGTGTTTGTAATGATGATGTAGGTGAAATGTCTTGCTGCTGAAATGTGCTATACAAATAAAATTTGATTGATTGATTGATTTTTAAATTGCACTGATCCCAGTCGCATATTCTGTTAAATAAAGGCAAAACAGGAAGAGGACCAGCTGCTGTCTCCTTCTGAGAACCCGGACCAGCATCACCAGCAGCTGATGGTAGACTGATAGGCGGGAAGCCATCTGGTTCCAGTACACCTGGCTGTGGGGTTTACAGGTGTTAGTCTGAAACTTTTGACTATGCAAGTTTACAGACCCATTATGCCACACAGTGTTGACTGATTCCTGTGTCCAGAGGGCCAAACACGAGGCGACAATCATTAGCTCTTCTCCAGCCAACTGACCAATTGCATTCGTCCGTGTGTAATTTTGTAATTTTGTGGTTGTACACATAAACATGCACACATGGGCTAGTGACACGACACAAGAAACTTGAAAAATGTTCAACTTTTGTCGCTGTCGTTTGTCACTTCCTGTGTGTCGAGCCGATCAGCCAGAAAAGATGCAAAAAAGCTAGCTAGCTAGCAAGAGTATGTTAGCAGCTGTTTAGCGGTAGCTTCAATCGCCATGAGTCACAGAATGCGATGAAGACGTCTGACCGCGACTCAAACTTATGCATGACACAAAAGTCCCACAAGGAACAAAAACTACATAAGATTAAATAGTCCTTTAATGATACAATTTAAGGCCGGTAATAACTGTAGTTAAGGCTAAAGGCTAACTTACATACTAAGGCCTTAATTTTAGATACGTGAATTTAAGACTTTTTAAGAATGGGCAGAATAGACGTAAAACGGTAAACTGTGGATCTCTGCAGCTCCTCCAGAGTTACCATGAACCTCTTAGCTTCTTCCCTGACTGACATTATCCTTGTCCAGGCGCTTTTTAGACGTCACCGGCCGTGGCAGGGCTGCAGTTCTTCCATTCTCTTTCCATTGTTGAATGTGAACTTGAACAGTGAGATTTTCACTCTTTTACTAAGAATTACTAAGAATTATAGCATCAGGCTGATTACAAACACGCCACATTCTGGCGGTGTTATGTAAAATGTTTCTTTCATTTTGAAAACCATGGCACTTTTTTCTCCTCACATTTATGAACTACTTTGTGTTACTTACATCCCAGTAAAATTAATTGAGTTTTGTTGCTCTGACATGAGAACATGTGAAGCACATGAACGTTTTTTTTTTGCTAGTTACTGGATCTGAGACAAACCTAAAGTGTCTGATAGATGTGCTTTAGACTGGATTCAGCTTCAGTTTGTCAACTCTATGTTTGACTTGGTGATGAGCCAACATGAGCGTGCTCGCACATGTTTAGTTTACCTTTTTTTATTACGGAGAAAGAAATAAAACCCAGCTGGGAAGAATTCAAAGGAAAAACACCTGTAAAGCTTCTCAGAAAGTATTGCATGGATGATTTCCTGTAAACGCTTAATAGTACAAGCAGAGTCACAGAAAACATGTCTGCTTTTGATATGATGTTTTAATTTATTTTTTTTACATACAGGTTTCCCACATGAAAAGTGGGAAAATCATGGGAACGTGGGTATTATGAACCCTGCGGAGGGAGAACTCCTACTTTACCTCCTGCCACCAATCCGGACTCTCCGAGCTGGATGGCCACGCCGAACCCACCCAGTTTGACGGGAGCCGAGTTCTCTTTGGACGCCAGCAGCACGCAGTGAGGCTGAGGGTGAGAGCAGAGGAACGGAGGCTCATCAGTTCATGGTGGCACTAGGCTAATTAGAGGGTGAAGTTCCTTCAAAATAACACACAAATCATGTGAGCAACGACACGCCCAAGCCACCACAGTGATCTCACACACACTCACACAGAGTTTAATCACAGTGGGGAAGTGTAGCGTCACACAGATTATTTGCGATGTGCATCTGACCTCACATGTAGGAAGACCTCAGAACAATTAGAGGAAATGCATTAATGTGAAAATGATGTAAAGTGATGGAAGTGGTTTACGGCACTGCAACATAATTGGCCTGTGAAATGGACCAACATTAACGTTTTATGGAAGCTCTGATTGCAGTGGTTTCTGTTTACGACTAGTTTCTAAGCCTGCATATACAGTATGTCTTCAAACACTCCCTAACGAAACCTCATGGCGCCAAAATATACCTGTTACTAATAGGGTTTTCGATACAGATGACCGATACAGATGACACTCCAACATAATCATAATATTATATATATATATATATATATATATATATATATATATATATATAAATCTCAAGAGTGAATGGCGGATAGCGTTGTGCTGTGTTGTGATACATAAACCTGTTTAGTTTAGCACAATTTCTGATGAGGAATATAGGTGTTCCACCAGCACTTCGCTAATGGGAGGTGGGTTACTGTTCAGTATGAAGTGGAAGCTAATGGGTCAAAAGCTCACACACATTTAACGACATATTAAAATCACAGGGCCATCTAGTGGCCTGGCATGACAACTACAGCTGACTCGCGGTTTCTTGACGGGGCTGTCTAATAAATGTGGAACTTCTTCCCAACCGATATCCAAAAAATACAGACAGTTTCCAAGCAGCAGTCTCATGTAAACGTTGCCATAAACTCTGCTAGCATGGCAATAATAGACAGGAAAAACACGCGACCTGAATGACTAGTACAACAGCGTCATTCAGAAGGAACTTGCCCTATGATGCAGGTGGACGCTACGACACTGACATTTTTCTATTTTCTGACACACAGACAAGACAAACGGATAAGATATAGTATTCATACCCCTTAAACTGTTCTGTATTCTGCAACATTACAACCACAAATATATTTCATTGGAATTTAATGTGAAAGACCAACACAAAGCAGTATACAACTGTTTAGTAGAATATTCAAATGGTTTAGATATGCTCTTTAAAAAAAAAAATGCAAACAGAGAAGTTTTCCTAGAATAAATACATTCCACAAAGAAATTGTTTAATCTTAACCAGGCAATGGCGGGTATCAACTATAACTATAAATGACCTAATTTGAGATTTTGCCAAAACTACAGTGCTCTTTTCACCTCCGTCCTATTAAGGTTACAGTTTTAAAAAGTCACAGTGTTTGGGCGTAAATGAATTGTCACAGCTTGCCAGATCCAACCGGGCTTAGCTTCCCTCTGACAACACTGATCTAACTGCTGTGGGCACACACAGCAGTACTGATAGGTGTCATATCTTCTCCCAGCTGTCTCCACTAAGCAATACATCAGAGCTGTAATCAGATCCCGCAGATACGGGCCTGCCTTCTGTACTGCCTGCATGCCTCCGCTGTGTATAGACCGTGAGAGGAAAGAAGGGGGAGTAGCCTGGGGGAGTAGCCGCACTCGCAGCGTTCATTCTTGCTCAACACCACAGCATTCTGCACATCGGCGTTACTGAGAGAGCGCAGCCTCTCATTGCAGGGAGGGACAATGACCAGAGTGGCAGCGGCAGATCGAAGAGGACTCATCAGAGAACTGGTTTCACTTCACTCTGCTTCTATTTCTGCATCTGAACCTACGGAAACATGAGGAGGAGATCTGAAACTTTCTAAGTCGTCTTTTGGTTTAGGATTCTTTTTGTACTGACTCAACTCAAAGGAAAGTCAAATGTGGATTTGTTGATATACAAGGTGAGTTTGATTATTTTTCCCCCCTTTTCCTGCAGTGAGAAATACAAAGGAGGTTATAGAAATGTCAAACTAGCTTCCTTCTTCTTTTACCATTAGTGATGTCAAAGATGTGCTGATAAGGAGACCTCACAGCAACATTTTAGTGTATTTGCTCATGCAGTCCAACCAGCAGATGGTTTGTTGCAAGATTAGGAACAAAGTCAGATACCACAACAGATTGGTAACTAAGCAAAGTGCAGCAGATATTAGGCAGGAAGCTTTTGGGTGTGCTCTGAATATATAATTGACTAAGCAGGCAGAAACATAGCTTACAGAAAAAAAACTACCAAAGTTATTATAGTTAACTAAACCTAACAGAATAATGAAAACTGACAGAAAAGACATTTTTGTTTACTGAAATAAATAAAAACAGTAATTAATGTGGAAAAAATATAACTAACTGGAACTATACTGTATGTTTGTAAAACTAACTAAAACATACTTAAAGTGTAGATACAAGATCCCTCGTTTTTGTATTTATTACTCTATGTCAGGGGTCTCAAACTCTAGTCCTCGAGGGCCGCTGTCCTGCAACGTTTAGATGTGCCTCTGCTGCACCACACCTGAAAAGAATAATTAGATCATTAAGGCTCTGGAGAACTGATCTACACAAGGAGGAGGTAATTAAGCCATTTCATTCCAGTGTTTTGTACCAGTGGCACATCTAAAAACTGCAGGACAGCGGCCCTCGAGGACTGGACCTTGAGACCCCTGCATCTATGTATTCAGACTAATGTGAAATAGTTTTTTTCACCCCTACAAAATAATTTTAAGTCACCTGTCAGCAAATTACGGCATTCCATGCTCCTCCTGGCAGCACTTATTGCCTTACTAATTATTAGTCCGCAAAATGGTGTTAGCTAAAGTTGGGATAAAACACCAGAGTCAGTTGTTGCTCATCAATAATTGAATACATTTTTTGAATTGGTGTGAGTATTCATTACCCAATTGATGTATGGTAATCACAGTACAATGCTTTGGTTAATTCTTAGGTACAGAATTCAAAAAGGTCAAAGTATGAAAAACTAAAAGCACTACTATAACAAACAAAAACTAACCTGAAACTAAACAACATTTAACTCATTTTAACTCATTACAACTACCAAACACACTCCAAACATAATGTAAAATGAACTGAATTAGACAAAAAAGTCACAACAAATTAAAAGTGAACTATAATGAAAACCCCTCTCGCTTCATCTCATCTGTTAGTCGGTAGGGTTGAGAATCACAACGCCATGATGACCTCCACTTTCACGACCCCGAACACCTCAAAAGCGTGTAACACCAGCGAAGAGGTGGACGACAAAATGCTCCAGACCCCGCTGGCCGTGCTCTACTCCATCATCTTCATCCTGGGTCTCACCGGGAATCTGGTGGCTCTCTGGGTTTTCTTCTTCGTTCACTCCAAGAAGAACTCCCTACGGATCTTCCTCATGAACCTGGCGTTCGCGGACCTGCTGCTGGTCGTCTGTTTGCCGTTCAGGATCCAGTACCACCTCCAGCAGAACGAGTGGGAGCTAGGGCACACAATGTGCAAGCTAGTGGGCTACCTCTTCTACATGAACATGTATGTCAGCATCACCCTGCTGGGGCTGATCAGCATCGACCGCTACCTGAAGATCTACGGCAGTGCGCGTACTCGGCATAATCTGAGCTCCCCGAGGTGGAGCATCATCGTCTGCGCCATCATTTGGGCAGTGGCCCTGGTTTTCATGATCCCATTCGTCCTTGAAAGCAATGACAAATGTGTCAATGCAAAAAGGTAAGTTGCAGTTAGAAGAGGTTACACATTGGTCTTGTGCTTTGCTTCAAAAGTCTCAGCAGGTGACTGTTTTTTTTGTTTTGTTTTCAGGTGTTTCCACTACAAGACAATTCCGCAGGAAGGCATGCTGAAAGTACACATCAACATCTTTGTGCTGGTCGTCTTCTGGTTGGTCTTCGTCTCTCTGGTGTTGTCCTACGGAAAGATCGCCCTGAAACTCCTGCGGAGGTCGCAGCAGAGACCGGACCTGCCCACAGCCCCCCACTACAGTCGAGTTGCTCGCAAGTCCTTCTTTGTCCTGTTTCTGTTCGTCATCTGCTTCGTCCCCTATCACGTCTTCCGGGTCTTCTACATAAAAACCCAGATCACCAAGGAGACCTTGGAGATGCGCAACTTGGCCGACAAGTTCAACGAGATTTCGCTGGTGTTTTCCGCTCTCAACAGCTGCCTGGACCCCGTCATGTTCTTCCTGCTGTCCGCCTCAATGAGGAAGGAGGTGCGGCGCTTCATGTCGAGTGTGTTTTGCACCCGAGACATCAGCGGAACCAGCGGGGCTAACTCCAGCACCGAACAGGACAGCAGGAGTGACAAGAGACAGTCGAATGCCCTCGACAATATGAACGAGAAAAAATATGTTTTATAAAGCTCCAGCTGAGCTGGAGAATAAGCAGAACCAGAGACTTAAAAACTGGGACTCCCAGTTTTTGTCTTCAACTTTGAAAAATTCAATGTGGGGACTGATGGATAAGGCAACAAAGTTTCTCCTCTGTGTATCAGGAGCCTGGCAGGTCATCAGACTTTACTTGTCCCCCCAGCAGGCTAAGCGCCATTTATTTATTTTAAATAGTGTTTGCTATATACCAATAACAGTGAAAGTAAAGACAGATAAAGTTCTATAGTTGACGCATTGAACTGGGTGACCACCTGCACCTGCCTGTTGGCCTCACACACTATTACTTCCAACTTATGATGCCTGCTTGTGCACCTCCAAATTTTTGTAACTTTACAAGTTTTTAAACACAAAAGCATGTTGGGTTGCTGGAGGACTGCCCTGGTGCCCCTACCACCGGGTTTCGAAGGTTTTCTGGGGGAAACTCTGCATGTAGCCAAAAATATTAGCTCTATTTATGCATTTATTGCTAGTATAACTATTTATATACATATATAGGGAAGGAGCATGATGTAATGTGTCTTGCAAAACTATTTAAACCCCTTGACTTTCACAATTCATCACATTACAAATGCAAAATTAAATGTATTGTATTTGGATTTTTGTGTTTCAGACGTATGGATGCGTTTAACAGCCAGAGGCACAAATTCAGGTGCAGAATCTCATTAAAATAAAAAGTTTCTTGTTAATATATAACAAGATTTACAAGTCATTAAAACTAAAATAGGCTCCCTTTTAAACAAGAAAGTTTGTACCAGTCAAGTTTGTACAGCTAGATATTTAGGAGAAACAAGAGTGAGAAGATGGAGTCAGAGGGAGATCCTAAGTCATAATCTGTCAGAGAAACATATTTTTACACCTTACTGTAGCAAAACTTTGTCGTTACAACAAGATACTTCTGAATTGATGGCAGGTGAACACTTCCATACAGACCAACACAAAGCAATGCATAAATGTGGAGCAAAATGAAAAGGAGTCATGGTTTTTCATTCATCCATAATCTATACCCCTCAAGGCAGGGCGAGTGTTTACTTCTTCTTAAATAAAAATCTGAAAATGTGGTGTACATACTCAACCCTCTTGACTCTGATTCCCCTAAATCCACTGAAACCACAGTATAAATCGTAGCAGCCTCGTTTACTAAAATTCACTTACTACAAAGAGCGACTTTTAGATTTTAAACTCTACATTACATTTTACTAAGTACAAGTTATAGCCATCTGTTAAGTTTACCATTTAAGAAATTTGTCAGATTTGTAGGTGTTGATTCAACTTGAAGCACAAGTTGGGGAAGGAAAGAGAAAAAAAAGGCGAGAAAATAAAACCTCGAAGTTATCCATCATGCTGCCCATTTGGGAATTTGTCTGATTTGATTGAACTTGGATTTGCAAGTCATCAATTTGAAAAAAGGAGAGGAGGAAATAAAAAGCAGACGAGGCATTTGCTGTAACTTTTGAGTCAAACAATCTTCCTTGAACCAAGGGAACCCTGAAGAATGGGAATGTAAATATATACACTGCATATTGGTCATATACTAAAAAGGGCTTATTAATCAAAGCAGCCGTTTTATTTTTTTATTATGTATAATATGCTTCTCTGCCAGGGGCGAAGTGGCCTGGGGGGCGTCCAGAAGCCAAAACATTTCTTTAATGAGCCTAAAGGAGTTTTCTTTAGCTTAGTTGCATGTTCATCCTCTGTGTGATGATGCTGAAGTTGATTGTCTGTGTTTTAAAAAGTCTGTGCTGCATTTATCAGCCTGTAGTTCCAAATGTTAAAAGTTTACGCCAGACTGAGCAGGAATGAGTTCAATCCTGAGCTGAGTTTCATTAACTCTTTATTTTAGAAGTGAAAACAAAAAGGAAACTTTTATGGGGGCGGCTATAAAAGGACCAGTGGTCAAACCCGGATTTAATAATTGTGTATTTATTAGAGATGCTTTAAAACACAGGTTGTGATTTATTAAAAGCTTGCTCTGTATGGTAGAACAATAGAGATTATTAAAATGCTCTCAGAGATCTGCTCAGAAACATTTGTCTCCGTCCAGTCTTCAATCCAACAATCAAAATAAATGTAGATACAATCAATGTTTAGTTGTTTTGTTCCCCGGTTTGGACGTTGCCAGGGAGGGAGCAGGAGGTTGTGTTTAGGTTATTATGGGGTAGCAGAATGGAGGAAGGGTGATTGAAATGTTATTGATTATTTAATTAGGTTACTCCTCTGAAAAATCATCCAGGTTTGTTTAAGAGAGTCTCACTAAGTCTGAGAAATGAGGAAAGACTAGAAGAGAATCATGTATTTCGTCATATAAAATGCAATAAACATCTGATCACTACAGGAATCAATATACATGATTGCTGCTATTTGCTGTTTTATTTGAAGTGATTTGTGTTTCTGAAGTGTGTGCAGTTGACCTCTTGACCAGAGAACCCATGGAAAAGACACCCCAGTCTCAAATATTTGATGTATTCATTTATTTATCTGGTTAAATAAAGGGCCATATTCTTCAGTATTGGTAGAAAACTGACAAGGAGAGGATCATATTTCATAAAGACTGAATAAACATCTAAAAACATCTTTTTACCAAATGCAAAGTGATACTCTTCACCACTGACTCCTTCTGCAGTGCTTCTGAGCTGGAACATCATCGCCCCCTTCAGGACGATGGTAGGATGTTACAGAAATTCCTCAGCTTTCACTCACCCATGATGCACTAAACACATTTTTATGTTCAGTAAATGTAACTCATTAGTTCAAAATGGAACAGTGGAGAAGCAGGACAGACATGTGAACCACATATTTACATGCACTCGATAAAAACCTCACAGCGTTTTCTGTTTTAGGTCAATTAGAATGAACAATCTTGTGCTTATATGCCTGTTTCAAGGCTAATGAGACATTTTTACATGTTTTTTAAATAAATTTTTTATATTGAGAAGTTTATATACATTTCCTAAATATTCGTAAGAATATCCTTTAAACTCTGTGATTTGGGTTAAACATTTTGGGGTCCTTCGGGCATCTGGAGATTGAACCTAATAGTAAACCAAACAAGTGGAGGTTAACAGTTATCTTCTTTATTTTATCTTAGATTCTCGTGGTGTCACAGGATGTCACATGCTGAAGTAGTCCCTTTAAATATGCGCCTCCATTTAACCGCAGTGTTGTGAAATACAGTAAGTGATCAGAAGTAATGGTTACAGATACATGACAGAATCTGTGTGTAGGAAACCATTTGTCTTTCAAAAGAAATAAAAACGAACATTCATTATTCTGGGTAATAATACTAAAACCTGCAAGATGATATGCTCATATAAATAATTCACTAGGGGGAGACAACAGAAATGGAAACAAGGATGTTAACAAAAGGAAGAGTTGAGAGAAAATAAACTAAATATAAATGATAAAAACAGAAAGTTTGAGCTGCAGTGTGTAACTTCTACAACCAATCAGAGCCAAGAGGAGGGGCTTAGCGCTGTCAAGCCTTACCGTGGAGCCGCTGCTAAATGTGCTAAAAAAAAAAGCAAATTGCTGTTCCAAGAAAGCTGACGATTAATGGTCACGCTGCCAGCAAGGAGCTGTAGAGTAGCAGAGAGCAAAGTGGGAGGATGTGAGAAGGGTGTACACAAGAGTGATTGACAGTGCCAGGCTCTGGTTGTTTCTGACTGAGCCGTGTGTTTCCACAGATGACAATAAGACCACAGGGAGGCGGCAGAAGAGCTCAACTTCTTCACAGATTAAGATGTCTCATATTATACTGCCATAATATAGAAACACTTTAAACAAATATGTAAAAAACGATGTTTTTGTTACAGTTACACACTGCAGCTATAAAAATGTGCAAAAATTAATATTATTTGATTAGAAAAATACTAGTAGGGACATTTGAAATGTATTCTTAAAAAAACAAAAAAAGGAAAAGTTACTATGAAGCAAAAGAGATTCACTGACGCCTGGGGATGTTCCAGCAGCTCAGAGCTGAAACAGAGCATCTGATGAAGAACACAAGTTCTCAGAACAGCAACATTTCTGAAGGGCTGCTAGGAGAACCCTTTTTCTAAGGAAGAGCTTTCCTGGGTTTTTAGCCCTGTTCTCAGAAAAAAAAAAAAAAAGACGTCAGATTTCCTCTTTCTGCTGCTACTCAGCTACCAAGTTGCTGATTATTTAGAACAAAAAAGTAGATAATGTTCTCTAGAGGTCCAAAAAAGAAGAACCTAACAGTGGTGACTATATGATCGGGATGTAGACGGACATTAGCGGTTATCCAGGATAAAGGCAGGCTGCAGTTAATGAAACATAAAGATTTTACTTTGTGCCAATACGATGTTAGATTTACATGTTACTTTACTGTAGCTGAAAGACATACAGCAGTTTCTGCTCATTTGTGACCTATATCGGGCACATGTACAAAAGAAAACACCATATTTTATACATGTATTTATTTTTATAGAATGGAGGAAGAACTGGTAATCCTTGCAAGATTAACTTTATAACTGTATCACATTCTTACTAAATTAAGACATCTGTGGCTCTCTGCTCTCTTTTGGTGTGATGCTCCATGTTTCTTTTCTCATTTTTAGCTGTATTTGCCTTTATAGCAACAACTTTGTTGAAATAAAATTCCTAAGTAAGTAAGACCAGCGTTTGACCACTATGTATAAAATCCACTAAACCTCAGACTCCAGAGTTTGTGTCGCATCAAACGCTGCTCCTAGATCAATGCTAACTTTAGCCACGCCACGGGAGCAAAACTGTCAAGTTTCTGGGGTCTTCTTGTGGCAGCTTTGTGTTTCTCACACTATATATGTCTGTCTACAGTCTTGTCATTGTAGTGCCGAGCTTTTATGCTCAGAATGAATGTGGCATAAAAGTGAGGCAAAGATAAACATTGTCCAGCCAACCAGCAATAAATGAACACTTAATCAATGATAGATGCAAAACAGCTATTTGGCTAGCAAGGCTATGTTAGTAGCTAGTTAGCAGTAGTCATAACTATCTTGATGATAGATGCAAAAAAAACTAGCTAGCAAGGCTATGTTAGTAGCTAGCTTGCGGTAGACTTAACCGTCTCGATGATAGATGCAAAAAAGCTAGCTAGCTAGCAATGCTATGTTAGCAGCTAGTTAGCGGTGGCCTCAACTGCCTTGAGTCACAGAACGCAAAGAAGATGTCAAACTTTTTCCCTGACAGAAAAGTCCTGCTACATGGAATATACAAGATGAAACGGTCCTGCCACAAAATTTACAACACATGATTAACATATTTAGGGGCAAAAAATTATATTTCAATGAATTTAAGACATCTCCGTCTGCCTTTAAATCCATTGTTCCTGTGGCTGAATGGGAAACTGTAATGTGACCAAACGGATTTATCTTACTCCCATTTTTTTAGTGTTGCTTTTAGAAGTTCCACAGTGAAACATAAAAGTTCTCCACTGCATGTTTGCAGGGTAAAAGTAATGATATCTTCATTTTCTTTTGTATGTGGTATAAAACAATTGTCGTTCCAGCACTAATGGAGAGGGCTTTAAAACATGAGGTCGGACAAAGTATGAAGTTGCATTTTACGTGAAGAAATAACGTTACTATTGGGCTCTGCAGATATTCAACAAATATCTGCAGAGCCCCTGGGTGTGGGGAAAAATTTTATTCTGCAACAAAAGAAGGAAGCTAGTTGACAAAAAAAAACAACAACAAAAAAAGAATGCACAGCAAAACCTGAAATAACTCAGTAGCTGTCTTCTGTGTGGTCTATCTGGATCTGTTTACTGTTTGAAGTTGAAATAAATTTAGATGAAGTGAAAAGAAGGTTGAGGCTTACAGACTGACCAGCCCACTTCTGTAGCATTTACAAAAAGTGCTCAGTCGTAGAGAAAGAGGAAGAAGCTCTGAGAGCTCACTGTCGACCGGCCGGCTCCTGAGCAGCTCTCTCTCTGTCTGTACCTATGAATGCGTGGCTGGAGGTGGGGAGGATACTGTCCGAACTGAGACCCCAGGTATGTAAAAACCACACTTTGCATGGTGTCAAAATATATCAATGTGTCTCACAGTCATGAAGAAGACAAAGAACACCTCAGTATTCAAAGGCTGCAGAACCAGAAACTACTGGAATATTATTGTTGACTGCAGCAGCTTCTCTTCTTGATGCCTAGGATACTTCACTTGTTGCTCTTTCCAGCCTGGCTTCCATTCACAAATAGTTTCTTTATGAATTACTTAACTTTTCTATCGTCTGGCCACAGTACTTAAAACTTTGACAGGGACATCACGACATCTTTTCCTTTGTTTTAGTACCACAGTACATTGAAGATCTCTTGTTGTTGTATCAACCGTCATCCAGATCGCTCAGGAATTCTGGTTCTGTTCTGCTTCCCCAGAACCAGAGCCAAACATGGAGAAGCAGCATTCAGCTTCTATGCACCACTAATCTGGAACAAACGTCCGGAAAACTGAAAAAGAGCCGAAACACTGAGCTCCTTTAAATCTTTAATCTAAAAGATCCACCTGTTTAGAGTCGCTTTTGAACCATGATCAATGAAACACTGAGCAACATTTTGATGTGTAAAGACGACTTGGCAAAACGTAATGTTCCAGTTGTAGACAACCACACCCAGTTTGTTGTATATTTGCTTCAGTTTCTATGCAAAACGAATCTGAAACAAACTTCCAGTAAACTGCAAAGTTGCTGAAACATCGAGTTCCTTTAAACTGAGGTTAAAAACCCTCCTGTTCAGATCTGCCTCCGATGTATAATGCACAGAAAATTGATCAATATATTTATTTGATGATTTTGATGATTTAAAATCATACGTCCTTTTCTTTCCCTTCAGTTGCATGTTACTAGAAGTTGATCTGTCATCCGCTGTGTTTGCTTTTTGTTAGTTTTCTTCCTTTATTATCTGTATCGTATTTTAATGGGTTTTGATTTGTAAATGACGGCGTGTTGCTGCCACTCTTGGCCAGGTCTCTCCTGAAAAAGATACTTTTAATCTCAATGAGACATATCTGGTTAAATAACGGTTACATAAATATGAATTCAAAATACGGCATGAAACATATTTAAGTTTATGGTTGTAAAGTCAAACGCTTCAAGGGGTGTGAATACTTTTATTATATCCTCTATTTATTTCATAAATAATAAAGTGATTATTTATTATTATATTGATATTATTCGTAATGTGATTATTTATTAGCTAAAAAAAAATCATAAAATAAATAGTGAGTGTGATGTAAAACATTCGGTGACATGACCAATTTATTTTAAACCGTTTACCAATAAAAACATGAATGTTGGATGAAAAAGGACAAAGTTTTTCCTATAACATGGAAAACTACTTCATATTGATTCATTAATACATTTATATTTTAAATATCTTAATTAAGAGCAAAGAGGAACCGAAGTTAAATTCCTTGTTTTTGTTCAAGAAGTTGGTGAATACATTTGACTTCGACTGAATGCAGAATCTGTAGAAAATATTCTGAAAAAGATTTCTACAGGTTCAGATCTTTATTTAGGTTTTGTTGAGTTTAACGTTCCACCTCAAGAGAGAGAGGGAGGAGAGTGTGTGAGATTTAATTGCACACACCACTAATTATTGCTTGTTCACATATATACACATATGCTTACATCAGTCTCACTGATGTGCAGAGATATGTTAACATTATGCACAACATTCTGCGCAGGCTTGGACAAAAATATCCAAATAAACAAAAATACTAAATTTGAATGCATGTTCAAATTTAGTATTTGAACATGCATACTAAACATGCTAAAGTTAGTGGCAGAAATATAACACACTGCAGAATTTGAGTAAAATTGCAGGAAAAGCAGGGCATGTTTAACCATCTCACTAGGACAAATGCAAAACAAACCCAAATCATCACCCCTCCACCACCATGCTTAACAGCTGGAATCCACTGTTTGACTTAAACATAATGTCAACAATCTCTACGGTGGTCTACACTGTCCAAATGACAGTTCATGCAGATTCAAGCTGGCAAAAATATATAATAATAAAAAAAAATCTTCCTAACAAGGTGTAGTTCTGCTCTTTTTTTTTTTTTTTTAACCGTCCTGGTATGAACTGTAAAAATTTGAATTTTTCACTGAGGTCTGCAGTTTTGGTTTTTGTAAATTTCTCTTAACATCGTACTGCTCGGCTTTCCAGTAATCTTTTTGTTTTTTAGCCTCACGTATAATAATGTTGGAGTTTAAATGGTTAAAACTGGCCTCACGACCCACCGCAGGTTTACAGGAACCAACAGCTACTTCTGTAAGGTCACTTACAGCTGATAATAGTAATAAACTTTATTTAGAAAGGGGACAATGCACAGCTCAAACAAATGTCACCATCTGATGCACCGTACCAATTTTTAGCACAAGATAATCTGCTTTCCCATGACAGGTTACAAGAAAAGCACAAGATTATTGTGGTATTAACTCATTGCTGTGGTTTCCTGTCCTGTTAACACCTCCAGCAGTCCAAAATATGACTCAATTATTCAATCCTTTTAGCTAGCACCACTTAGATGCTACTTTTTCCTCCAAAATGCCAGTGAGGCGTCCAGAGCACGTCTGGTTTTACCAGCCTACAGTTACGGAAATGCTCTTCCCCTTTGAAACAATGTTGGGCAACAAGTTACAATTACAAGGATGACGTTGCTAAAACACATTACCTTTAAGCACGACATGTGCAACATCAACAGAGAAAGGAGATTAGTGGTTTTAATTACGTTCATTCTAACCTGCCATGATTTCTGCCATTCTGCGTTGGGCTGGAGCAGGTCCTTCCTGACAGAGTTCATGTTTGATACAGAAAAAGATTCAGTTGAAATGTCAGCTGAAACTGGTGGCAACTTCTTTCTAACTTCCCTTAAAGTAAAAGGTTTTCTCTAAAACAGGAAGGAAAAGAGTCATGCTAACCGAAACAGTCTTCCTGGCAGGTGGCAGGAAGACATGGAGGGACTCTCTGTAGCTAAACAACAAAACTCAAGCGCTGGTCTATGGTCTACTGGTTTGCCATAGACAGAAGATCCAGAATGTGTCTTTGACTCTTGGATCAACTTCTTGCAATTAATTTATCTGAAATCAGGCAGGAATTACAATTAAATCGAGTCTGGAAAATAAAAACATCTAAAATGCGTTATGAAGAAAAGCTAAAGAAATTTCGCATAGCGCAAACAAAAACAAGCATACATCGTGTGGGTGTGTTGGTCAGACTGACACTTAGTGCCTTATCTTCTGCTATACCAGCACGGCATGATACAGAACTGGCCTCACCACAACCACAGGTACTTGTCTAACTTAGACACAAGAAGACCGCATCTTGTTTTTGACTTTAAAACACTTTTCTTACAGAGTGATGGCTTGTGACAAAAGAGCCAAAGTTACGTTGATCCTTTCCAACTCCATGACCAGGTCATGTTGGATATTTGCTTACCAAGGCTCCTTTATAGACCTCAGAGTGCTTAGTAAAACACAACAGCTAGCTAACACACTTTGTATTTATTAAGACTCCCACATACTTGGGAATACCATGCATACCCTCTGAGCTGCACAGACTGTACATACTCTCTGCGGACGGTTGGAGTTTTATAGTCAAGTGTACAGGTTCTCTACATTTCTCGTGACAGATTCCTTCATTTCCCACAGTCCTAATGGATGATAGCAAGTTTGATGAGCTGGTTGGGTTCCTATCCCAGTTCCTTCTCCATCAGGGCAGCGACTGCACACCTGCCAATGCAGCAGCAGTCACGCTACTCGTCACTGCAACTGGTTGCGTTGACTCTCAACTTTCTCCACAGACTGTACAGTCGAATACAAATGCACGTTCCACTTTTTGATACTAATCTTTTGAAAATCATCTATCCTTTTCCATTCACTTCACACAGCATCATAGCTGCTTCTCACATTCATATTAAATTTAAATTAAACATATTAACGTTTGTGGTTTAAAAACTGAAAAGGACTATGAAGACTTTTGTTTAAAGTTAATCTCCATTTGTTCTCTTTCAGATTAAATGGAGGACCCATCGTCTCAACTTTCACTCCATAATGCCTCCTGTTCCCTGTGTCCCTCAGCGGCAACGCTCTACTTCCTCCCCTCCATCTATGCACTCCTCTTCCTCACCGCTCTGCCGGGGAACCTGCTGTCTTTGTGGGTGTTCCTGCGCTGCATCCCTTCCATCTCTCCCACACACATTTACCTCTCCCACCTGAGCATCTCTAACCTGCTGATGGCCATCATGGTGCCCTTCCTGGCGGTGTACTTCGCCATGGGCACGCACTGGTCCATAAGGGACATCCCATGTCAGATAGTCCTGCACGGCATCACCCCTGTGCTCCACATCAACATCTACATCAGCCTCCTGATCCTCACCTGGGTGGCTCTCAGCCGGTTCGCCGTGCTCATTCGGAACACCCACGCCTCCCGGCCGAGCGCCTGCATCTCACTGCTGCCCCACAGCTTCTTCTCGAGCCTCAAGCGGGTCTCCTTCGCAAACGGGGTGTGCGCCATTCTATGGGTGGTGGCGGTGGGGGGCATCGTTCCGGTGACTGTTTACTACTCTATAAACGAAGCTACAATAAGTGAGGAGGTGTGCTATAGCCCGGTGGTGGAAATAGGAGGCAGCGTGTCTTCAACCACCAGCGTTTCCCTTGTAATTCTGTTCTTCGTCCTCTACCTGCTGGTGCTGGTCTCGTACGTGACCGTCCTGAGGCACATCAAACGCTCGCGCCGCAACGCAAACATCACCAGCTCACAGAGCCTGCTGGCGCGGGTTTCCAGGAACATTGTGGTCATCCAGGTGACTATGAGTTCTTTCAGAACTAAGTTTCATCGCCATTATATTCCTGTTTGTGATGAGTCAAACTTCCAGGTCTCCAGTCACAGATGTATTAAGTAACATAGTTTTCACCAGATTTTCATTCAAAAGACCTGCACTTTCCTGTAATCATTTAAGGTTGTTTCAACCAATGACCTTTAGGAGTTTCTGAAGGTCTTGCAGAAGATTTTTTAAATGCAAGAGAAAAAACAACACTGTTGAGGCTTTCCATTTGCCTAAGAAGACAGAACCAGGAGCTGGGTTTGACCATAGATAACAGCGTTCCAATTAACATAGTTGGAGATGTTGGAATTTGAACATGGCGACACCCAAGTACACATTGCTTGCAGTGCATTTTATGAACATGATATTAAGCTTTGCTGTCCATCAGTGAGCATCACTTTCATTTGTTCAGTGTAACGTTGTGTAACATGTGACATTGACTTTAGTTTTCTTTCGCGTCACAGCTTTTAACTGTTGACGCGAGGAGCCGCCTTTAAATCCTAACTGAGGGTAGTTAGAGTTTTTCCCACTTTCTGAGTGGAAAGTCCAACCTCAGAGGAATTGAAGTTGCTTTTCCTGATTGGGAAGTCGGAATTCGGAGTGGAAGGACAAATCTTCTGTAAACAGCAGATTTCAGAACTAATATGCTTTAGATTTTTGTTATTGCTATTCTGCACACAGTAAAGGCATGTGAATCCTGCTAGAGCAACATGTTGCATAGTGATATCTACAGTATATATATATATAGTTCATCCCAACTGCAGAAAGGAAAAATACAGAATAAATAACTGAACTTACAGTATTTATCTCTCTAAGCAGTTGCAACATGGACAAATATTTAAGTTGCTTTTTTAACTTCTGGCAGCAGGTAGCTGTGCTAACATGCTATCGCTAGCTTAAACTTAAACAAAAACAGCAAATATTTGGGCGCATTGGTTTCTGCTGCAGTCCCACTGTTTTCTATGTCAATGTTCAGCCACTGGCTACGTGGCTCCAGCAGCTGTTGGTATCATGCACCCAAAGTGAAACAGAAATAATCCTGCAACCCATTCCACAAATAAACTAATTTCCTTTAAAGGTCTGAAAATCTATTGTACTGCACTGTAGAGAAGTCTTGGCTTGTTTGGAAAACTGTTTATATTACAGGAAGGAATCTTCCCTTCCTGTTGCAGAGAAAAATTTTTACTTTAAGGGAAGTCACAAAAACAAGGTGCCATCGATTTGAGCTGACTCTTCAAGTGATGGACTAACGGCATCTTTGTTCTGGATCAAACACGAACTCTTTCTCAGGAAGGATCTACTCTAAACCGGCGTAGGAAGAATAGAAATCCTAATAGCTTAGAAAGGAAGTAATTAAAAAATGAAAAGTGAGATATGTTCATGTTCTCCGGATGTCATTCTGCCTCAGAGTGCCTCAGTGGAGAGTTGAGATGTTTGGATAAAAGACATCAGCAGCGTGGCTCCACATTTCACTGAGCATAAAGCTAAACGGTGTTTCTAACAATGTTGTCCGTCTTCTACATTCACATCCACACTTTAAAATACAATTTCTCTGTTACAGTATATTGCACCATTTATGGAAATGCAAAGTAGTAAGGGAAGACATACAGTCCATCCAGAAAGTGTTCATAGAGCGTCACTTTTTCCACAGTTTTATGCTAAGACCTTATTACAAATTGTATTCATATCTTTATAAAAAAGGAAGGTGGTTCGGTGATGTTTTACAATTATTTTTTTTAACTCTGTGCAGGTTGTCCTGTCTTTGTGTCTGCTGCCATATCACATCTTCAAACCCATCTTCATCATTCTGGCTCATTATCAGTCTTCTTCGCTGGACTCCTGTTCTGCCACCACCTGTCACCCCCTGAACGTCTTCATCGAGGTAACTGAGTTCCACCTCCACGTCTCACTTCCTGGCTTCGGAGCAGATAGCATCACCTTCTCTCTGCTCTCTCTCCAGCTAAAGAACTGCCTGTTTCTGCTCGCCGTTCTGAGGTCCTCCACTGACCCCGTGATGTACTTCCTGTTGGACAGGACCTTTCGCCAGAAGGCCCTGAGCCTTCTAAGGAACAACAAGCTGGACTTTAACAAAGGCCAAATAGTATGGACGACTACAGAGAGTGCAAATCAGAAGACAGAAAAAGTCGGGGAAGGAAATGTGATCTTATCGAGTGTGGTGTTAGCTTGTGAAAGAAGTTAACTGATCAAGTGCGACAAGTAAGATGTGCCTTGACTGTGTTTTAGACATAATTTTTCCCCCAAAATGCCTCATATGTCACAACAACACCGCAGTGATGCAACAGGTCCAACATGGGACAGAATGCATGTGTGCTGGGCCTCCAGCCATGAAGAAGATGAGAAGAAGAAGATGAAGAAGAGACTGATATAAGAACTATGAATCCCACAATGCATTGCATTAACCTACTTTGCATTTAGCAGGAAAAGGAGGAGTTTCACTGAGACATCATGACATCATGTTAACAGGCCAGTCGATGAAAGACGTCGTCTTCTGTTTTATTCCATCAAAGGAACAAAACCCTGGCAACTGAGCTTCAGCCGCCATTGTTTTCCCTTAGCTGGAGAAATTAGTTAGGACGAAGCAACTTAAGTATTGCCTCATTGTGTATTTCATTGTGTTTTTGTATTGTCGATGATTAAGAATGTTCCAAACGGAGCTAGCCTTAAAGCTAGCAAACCGGATGGATAGCTCCGGTTTGCTAAGGTACTGAGAGTCCAGGAACATGAGCTTGTCTGCTTTTTTTACTGGTATTTTTTCTTTCCTTTCCTAGCCTAGCCTATATGAAATATTTAGCTATAGAGAAAGCTAAATGTCAGTCTTCTGAAATGCTAAATGCTAGCTAGACTAAGGTAATAGTTAATGGAAAGCAGTATCCAAGACTATCAGTTATTCAAGCTATTCAAACTTGATTCCCCTGAGTGGTTTCATCACTGATAGTCCAGTAACATGAGTTTGTCTACATTACTGATATTTTTTAATCTTTTTCTTTTTTGCTAGCTTATCTGAAATATCTCTGCAATTAGCTAAATGTCTGTTTGTGCCACGGTCAGGCTTGGCAAGCCGCAAGTGCTCAAAAACAATTATCGCTATTAATGGTGCTTAGACTTGAAAGAGATAGCTAAAAAAAAAAAAAAGAAGCAATGCCTAAACTAGCTTCTAGTTGTCTGTTTAATCAGCCATCTTGTGAGAGGCAACAGGATTTGGCAAGATCTTGATATTTACTTTTTACTAGTTTATTTGTTTTCATTACTTTTTCATCTTGTTACTATAGCCTCATGAGTTCTTTTTATTAAAGTATTTTAACTGTAAGGTTGTATTCTTTTTGTTAAACTCGTATATAGAAGCTGTCAATTATAATTTCTGTGTGTAGAGCTTGCTGTTTGAAGAATGCTGGGCTTATACCTTCATTGATCTTTATTTCAATATCTAAGCAGACAGATATTTATATATAGTAACTGAGATTGAACAGTTATTACATCCCTGATAATCCGGTGGTGGCGGACTTGTTCATTTTGATCTAATCTACTAATTTTATTAGCATGCTAACTACCAACGGTTGAATCAAAGCCTTTATTGGATTGAAAAAGAAAAACTCCTGTGCTTCCGAATCCTCTCTGTCCCGACTACAGTCGGACACAGCAGGACACAGGGCCTGGTTCTGGTTCTGCTGGACAATTTGGACATTTTCTTTACTTATTTATTTTTGCACTTTTAGCAGTTTGTGCCTCTTTAAAGGTACATAGTACCACACAAACCCTGCATCCTCCTTTCCTGTTTGAAGCTACATCAGACAGGAAAGCTTCATCAAGCTTTAGAAGATAAAGATCATGTTCAGTTCCACAGAACTGCAAAAACACAAAATCTTACCAAGCAATTTTGGTTTAGTTTCTAGTATGTTCTAGTTTTCATGTGCTTGAAATAAGGCAAAAACTAACAAGAAACTTTTCAGCAAGATATTTTAACTTGCTTTAAGTCAATAATTTCTTAATATTGATGAAGGTTTTGTTCCATTCGCAGATTATTTCGCTTATAAGACAATATTTTCCCCCATGAAAATAAATAATGAAATAATAAACATAATAAACATGAAATAATCTGCATGACCTGCACAAATATTTAAGCAGATGGGAAGTTTGCACTTATATTTATATGGCTTCTTCTTTTTTATTCTGTTATTCTTTTTTTCTTCTTTTTTTTTACAGCTTGTCTGACTGGTTTCTGTTTGTGATCTGATATGCATCGTTCTGCATCTGTTGGATGACAACAAAGATAATCTGAAAGTTCATTTGCTCTCAGCTCAGGGTGACTGTCCTGCAGTCCTGACCTCAGACCTTTGACCTCATTTTTGTGTCTCATTCTAACAACTATTGGTTCTTTTCCATGTTTAACCTCTGAGTTAAACAGGTTGTAAATATTTGATATGTGTGTGTCATAAAGCTTGTTCAGTAATCGGAACTAAATTATAAATGAGGAATTACTCTGAGTGCGGATGTGCTGAAAGTGTGTGTGTGTGGGTGGGTGTTTTGGTGTGTGGGATGACAAAAATCTATGAAGCTCTGTCATTCAGTTCATTTCATCTGAGCATAGCATCTTCTTCTATTATGCTTGTCTCATTGTCCAACTCCGTTGCACAATGAGGCTTCACGAGGTTGGAACAGGAAGAGAGAGAATCTGGAACCGTTCCTCTCTGGTGATTGGTCCAAAGTCCTGGTTCCGGTCTCCTCCTCTGTTCACCCCACATGGTTTCTGTAAGTTTTAGTTCGGAGGCCTGTGGCACCATTGAGAAAGTTTTATTTTCAGCAGTGTGTTGGCTTAGTCATATTCTTTGCTGCTTTCTTGCTAAAGACTCAGTGATGTGCCGTTCTTCTGTTGACTTGCACAGTTCACCAGATTTTTATTTAAAACTGGGTATTTCACAGCTCTCTCGTGGTTCCCATGGCATTTTAAAGGTTGTAGCTTTAACCAGTCATTTCTCAGTCAGACTCCATCCTACGCACTTCCTGACACAAGCCAAGTTGGGTATTGCGCTTAAGGTACTGCACACTGCATCTGTTGATTAGCCCATGGGTTTATAAACAACAACGTCTCAAACACCATTTTCAATTTTTGGCAAGACTGTAGGGGTTTGCAAGATAGCGAACCCCTAATAATTCCATGGTCAAAACCTTGAGTCCAAACCTCAGTTGTGGCAGAACAGTGCATGTGGTGTCAATTAGATGGGACAACACACAGCGAACACATTTACAGAGAGATTTCTTAGGAACTGGCCAACCAAGGGTACACACACAAAATCCTCAGAGCGTCGACTACAGACCCTGTACCGCATCTTCCTGTCCATATTCACTGCCAATGGAGACACACCTACTCTGGCTGGAACTGAACCAGACTTCAACCAGCTGGAGAGAAACTAGAAAATGAAATAAAGGGGCTTTGGTGAACTCAAGATGGCACCCTCTGTTGCAGTGGCAATGTAAATATTGGTTCTGGTCAAGTCTATTAGCGAGTATTACAAACCAATTAAAAGTTCCCAGAAAAATTGAGTAATCACAAAATCTTTCTAAAATGTTTGGTGTGAGATTATGCTCTAGCATAAACAGATGAAGATACTTTTGGGCTTTTTACACATTTCTACCTTAATCTTTGAGTTTTGACTCCTAATAGATGAATCTGATCACTTCTCATTTCAAACTTATCGACTAATTCAGCCGCATGTGGACATAACTGAGCATTTAGAGGTAACACCATCCCACGTTGGTCGTTACATAAACCACACTTAGAAGAAGGCCCGTCTGACCCGACTTGAAGGCGACACGTAAAAGAGCCATAAAATACCAACAACCTCTGGTTTAACGTTTAAAATGAATTTGAATGCAGATTCAGCTCTTTTTCACTGAACAATAACAGTTCACAACAAACACCCACACAATGAGTCAACAGACGTCCTAATTAAATCAGACACACTCTTAGCTGCTAAATATCCTCAGAACCAACTCTACTTTCAGTCAGTAGGTGAATCTCACTTTGTTCACTGATGATTAAAAATATAATTAAGAATAAAAAAAGATTGCTTTCAGAAATGGAACAAAAAATAACTAACCAATTAACATCTGATAAGCAGCTTTAATCAGTTAATGCTGCTAAATGTGTGTTTACACACAATTACAGCAAACCATTCCCTATAATCAGAACTACACACAGTTACTGACAAGCAGTTCAAAATCTTGTGTATAGTTGAAATGCATAAAAATAGTACAGACATGGTTTGTTTCTGTCATGCAAAATCCCAACAATACGAGCTGGAGTTTACTGCTGTAACATGACAAGAGGAGCAAAAAGACCCAAGGTGGTTGAATACTTATGCAAGGTGTCTGTAGCAGAACTATAAAGAGGAAGTTCTCCATGAACCTGACCCACCAAGACTGAATGCAGCTGCAAATGTACCTGATGTGAAATAAACCGCAATGACCGACAGCAATAATTTAATGTAGATCAAACTAACCAAGACGGTTGCTGATGAGGAATCACTAACCTGAAACATGAATCAACTCATTTTGTTTGTTTAATGAAACCTGACAGATGAGGAAGGGTTATACTTAAAACTTGAGGTGTGTATTTTTTTTCTTGTGTTTTTCCATTGACAGTTCAACTTCTGCTTTTGCGAGAATCTCTGCGACCGCAGAAAAAGCAGCAGGGACTGACTGAAATTTGGCCACATACAGATAAAAACTGCTTTGATTTGAGCAATAAAATAATATTTTAAATTGTTAAGTTGAAGTTTATTTATGTGTCTCTATAGAGTCTTGAAGGCCACATAAAAAGCTGCAGCAAGCCTGTCACAATTCATTTATCTGGACGATAAATTATTCCAAAAATTATTGCGATAAACAATAATATTGTCATTTTGAAACCATTTTCAGCTAATATATCAATAATAGCATAATAATGCAAGGTTGCCTCTCAAAGATCAATAAACTTTAATTTAGTGAAGAACACGCCACACCGGAACTGGAAGATATTTTGAATATCCAACATAAGTAAAAAAATGTTTAAATAAAAACAGGAAGTCATTGGTAAATGAACCAGTGGAAAATGAAAAAAAATTCCACCCTACAAAAGTTTATTTCTAGAAACGTCTGACCCTACCTGCCTGATGCATGACTGAAGGAGAACCCTCAATCACAGAGCATCACGGTCAACACCTCAAGGATCATTGGATGCCATTATAGAAGTCGTTAGCTCCGCCACAAAACCACCCATCATCACACACACACACACACACACACACACCACTAACGATCCTGTGAGCAGCGCCAGTACATGGCTCTGAGGTCCAAGTGGACTGAGGCCATTTTCTCCTGTCATACAGCTGACATTCACGTGTTCTGTGGGGAAATGCGTCTCGCCTCCATCAGTCACACTTGTAGCTATTCATATGCAAAATGTGGCATTTGAGCCTCGCTGGGCCTGTAAGGGACACAAAACTGCTGCCTTTGAAAACTGCAAAAAACAATCATTTATGTTCCTACATTTCTTTTTTTTTTTACAATGGGGATGTAAGTAGTGTCATCACATCTGTATCCACCTCAGCAATAAACTGTTTCAGATGAGAAGGCGCCGCATTAACAAGCTTGAGCCGAAGCTGAGGAGAAAATGTTTGGGAGAATAAACTGGGGTCGCACCGATTCACTTCTTTACCTTCCAATACCGATATCTGAGGTTTAGTATTGGCTGAAATCGATCTGATGCAGAATAGCAGCACTGAATTGACTTAAAACATTTCCTTTTTTTAAACATGGACATAAATGTACTAAATTACAAATTTATTTAATAACTCCACGTCAGAACAACACTTAAATACAAAAAGTTTCACAAGCTTGGTTAAACATGTAAAAACAACTTTGATTTATTCAGTCAGTGCAATTATTAGTAGAGTGGCAAGTGGAAAATAAGTAATAAAGAAACTGAAAATGACATAAACAATAGAGTGACTACATGGTCAAACATGCAAAAACTAAACTGTAGTCAGAAAGTGTAATTACAAATTCTAAATAAAATGTAAAATAAATAATACAGCATGATGTCACTCAGAGCACAAAGCACAGAGTTACATTTTGCTTTGTGGATGATTAATTAATTAATTTGGGTTTATTTGACAGCGACACACACAGACAAACTGAGCAGAACAGCAGTCCCATGTGCGCATCACAATGGTTATGGCAAAAGCTAATTCGCAGCTGGATGAGCTTTTTAAATAGTTATATCTATAATATATAAAAACTACTAGAAAGTGAAATTAATAATAATTTCAAATAATGCAACAGGATGTTGACAACATACAGACTTTGATTTAATGGCCATTGAACCAATTACCAAACAGGGTGGTGGTAGTACTATGGCTGGGCGATCATGCTTGGAAAATAAAATTTCAGGGTTTTTTTTATACCAAATCCAATTTCCAATTTTAATAATTTTTTATCTTGTTCTTACTTGCTTTTATTTCAATCATCCCTTCTGGAAGCTAAAGTCCCCCAAAAATTAAAACTGTAAAACAAGATGGCAGACTGAAATCACTCAGAACAACGAGAGCTGCTGCAAATAAAGACCACTAGTGGCAGAAAAAAAAGAGAAGCAATCAACCGGTTGTACAAACGCCCCTCCTCCTGCACAGACGCAGTTATATTCCTGGTTATCTGCTGCATATAGGATCCAAAGCCCTCTGTACTTGTGCTCCATCCGACAGGAGAGCCTCTCACCTGAGTGTATTTGCAGATAAAAGAAGTATGGCTGCTGATAAGCGAGGTGCGAGGATTTATGTTCCCCATCAAACGTCCCGCAGCGTTTTCAGATTCCTCGCACCTGTGATTTCCAGATTCGACATTCGGTTCTGCTCTTGACTAGGAAACGGTGCGTCGAAGCACGAACACAAGGTCCCAGAAAAAGATGGTTCAACCTTCACAACGGGTTGCCGCGACTCGGGCCACTAAACAGATTTAATCTGCTCTAATGGTGGGAAAACATCGGCAGAAAACGGATACACGCAGGTACCATCGGGGGGAGGCGTTCGGCAAAGCGTGTTGGGGAGATAAGTACAGTGGAGAGAGGGACTTGTGGCCGTCAGGGGCTTTAAATGAATCCTTTGACTTTCATGCATGAAAAGATGCAACTCTGGAAACCTGATCCATATTTAACGACTCTGGTTTTGTGAGCACTCTGAATGTGTGTCTGTCCCTTTAAAGGGCGCTGGGAAGCCAGAAAAACACAGGAAGCTCACAAAGCCACAGCAATAACAGAGGTGTTCACCATCCTGCAACAAAGTGGAACTCTGAATCTCTAACGCCGGGCTGTCAAACTCATTTTCATTACGGGCCAAATCAGGATCACGAATGCTCTTAAAGGGCCGAGTGTGCCAGAATGCATCGATAAAACAAATTAAACTGTTAAAGAGGCGGTATTAGTGTTTTTAAGGTACAACATGTCATTTTATAGCACATTCAAGTAACTATGTTACCTTCAGTTGTGAAAAAATGTTACATATCAAATATGACATAAAAAAAATTTACTTTGTAATTTAAAACTTTGAAATTGGGTCTTTGTCTCTTTAAAAACTCCTGCTTCTTCTGAAGCTCCGTCTTCAGGAAGCCATCAAAACAAGTAACTCCTGTAATGAGCTCAACAGATGCACAGTCCCACCAGGTGTTTGCTAATTGCTGCTGGCTAGTCGGTAGGAGCTGAATGGGGCAGAGCTGCTCTGAGGGACGGATGCTTGAAAACTGCAGCTCTGAGGAGGAGCTTTGTCCTTGAAGGCGGAGCTAAGTCAGGTTATATAAGCAAGTTATTTTTGCTTATCGCCACTAATTGCCAATATTGTTTATCTATGTCTGTATTAGTGACTTCTTTTTCTTTTTTCATTTTGTTTTGATTGTTTTTTTAGTATTGTCTTTTTTTATTATAGATGGAAAAGTTGAAAATAAGCAATATAAACACATAGAAAACAGCTTCTTCCCTAATTATTTGCTTTAATTTTACTGTTTATTTTTTAAATTCTCGATAAAGTTAAGTTTGAATATTTATTGTTTTTTTTATTTACGCGATGGCTCAGAATGTGTGGAGGAAGAGCAAAGAGGAAACAAAGGACGTCTAAACATAACAGCAAAGCATGAGGAGGATGAAGTCAGAGGTACCTTAACGTCTCTGTGGATGATGTTGTTGTCGTGGCAATAACGCAGCGCCTCGAGGATCTGCCTCATGTAATGACTGAAATCAAGAAGTCATGTAGTTAGTGTTGCATCTCAGCGTTTGTTCACCCTGATGACATAAACAGTTTGAAAGCATTCAAACAGATTAAAAGAGACTACAACATGGACACCACATTTAACAGATTTTCATTAACAACTGAAGTTAGAAACCCACGTATCATTTTCCTAAATGCCCCCGAAACATGTTGAAATTAGTAGTTTTAATGTAACAAAATGAAAAAAAAAAAAAAGACTCAGCAGGATTGAATACTTTGGCCAGGCTCTGAAGGAAAACCGAACAGTTCGACGCTCACCTGGCCACTGCCTCGCTGTAGACGAAGCCAGCGTCCGCCCTCTTCACGATCTCGAAGCACAGGTCTGCCCCGTCCATGCTGACAGACACAAACGGAGGGAACGTTTTTAAACTCACGTCTGAACTCAGGACAAATCTGCACAAAGGAAATTTACATGAGATCTTAAGCTAATGGAGCTTAAGTTTTGTGCTGCGTTCAGGGCGATCGCCGATCTCTACAAAGCCTGACCTGCCGGTTCCAATTTTGGCCAGTACCAATTTTTTTTTAAAATCCAAAACATTGTTAGATACAGCAACAAAGTTGCTAATTTGGCAACAGTGGGGCGACTTATTGTCACCCGCACAGGTGCAGATGTAACCGAGTGAGGAGGTTGATTTTCAGACCTTTGTGAGGTAAATAGGACCATTGGTCCTCTCTCTGGTTGCTTCTATTTACATTTCAAATGTCTTTAAATCAAGAGCCAAGTGTGCAAACTTAGTCAAGGAAATCACTCACATAGATTCACCGAAAATCTCCTGGAATGTCAGCTGGGAAATTCTGATAGAGCAAATCAAGGATCTATGCCACCTTGTGTCAACGGCTCCATCTCCTGGTGGAGTGTATGGGCGTAAAGGACCTCCTGGAACATGTCAGGACCATCTGAGCATCATTTAAACACCCACCTTAGTAAGGTGTTTAATTTTAGTAATGTTATCTTAATAGATAACATTACTAAGCCTTATCTTAGTAATGTTTATGATCTGTCCATTTTTCCTTTGGCACACTTGCTGTACATATACATATCTGCATTTTTTAAAATCTTTGCAAGGACTGCTCTTAAGTTGCCTTTTATATTAACAGCATTTCATATTTTTACAATTTATAGCATTTTATATTTGATTTTTTATTTTTATTTTATCTACAACTACTACTCAGTGGTAGTTGTTATTGTGTCTTGTCTCTATGCTGTAACTGCGAAGTAATTTCCCTGCTGGGATGAATAAAGTACTTTTATTCTATTCTATTCTATTTTTTTATAGTCACAGTACAACACACCATGTCATCTAGAAGCTTTGGATCGATTAATAAGATTAATTGACATATTTTTTTTAGAAATTTTCTGAGCTTGTAAAGTAGAAAATTTTTGACTTTTCAAACTCAGAAAATTTCAGACTTTTTCATTGCAAATTTACGACTTTTTGAGCTCAGACATTTCGAGTGCCTTATAGAAAATTTCTGAGATTCATTTCAAAATTTCTGAGTTTTTTGGCAAACGTTTGCTCCTTTTATTTTATTTTTACATCTGCATTTTCCATAATATACAATCTTACTGAATTATTTATTCCCAACGATTAATAGACAGTAATCTCAAATTAAGTGGCCAGAAAGAAATGCTTCTAAGGGACTCCGACTCGTTGCGGAACGGTGGAGCGCAGTGGCCTCCAACCACTGCGCCCGGGGGCACCCTGCTCTGCTGCAGCTCTTTAACCTGCTAGCTGCACCTGTTTCCTCCACCCTACAGCTTAATGTGGCCTGGGATCTGGAACGGAGAGACGCGGCATGTGTGTGTGAAAAAAAACGGGCACACACACGCACAAAAGCTCAGAAAGCATGAAAATCCCTCTAAATGGAGCTCACTTGCATTTCCTTCAAAGTCCCCTCTCTGTGCGCGTGACAGAGCGGCGCGGCGCGAGCGTTTTGCCCGTCGAGGCGATAACAGAATTACACGATAAAGGAATTAGTTCTGGAAGAGCGAGAGAGATGAAGATAGAGAGCGGGCCGGGAGGAGCTCCGGGGAAGGCGCGGCTTTTAGAGAAGCTGGAGGTAGCAGCGAGTGCGAAATCTTAATCTTATCTTTTTTTCCTCCGCGAGGCCGCTCTGTCTCTCCTCGCTCCTCTCGCCGCGGTCCATCCTCGGCTAACGAGCTTTCTCGTATCCATGCTGATTACATAAAACCGCTGTAGGACACGCTTCTTCTTCATGTTCCTCTTCCATTGCCTGGCTGCGTGGACGCCTCTCTGAATCCCATCTCATTCTACTTAAAACAAGCTGTGATATCCACCTCTGTTTTTTTTTTTTTTTTCTTCCCCACTACTGATCCACCTCTCTGTGTGTGTCCTTCAGATGTGACCTGGCAACGAGGGCTTACAATTCAAACACCATGTAGAGCATGCCGTCGGAGCTGTAGGTCTCCAGCAGCTCCACGATGTGGGGATGCTTCAGCATGTGGCAGATGCTGGCCTCTCGCTTTAGATCTGAGGAGACACAGAAGAAGACAAGAAACACAGTAAGGACTCGTGGCATTGTTAGAGCCGTACTGAAAAAAGGGTAAAGAAGTAAAATTTTGAGATATAAAGTCGAAAAAAATGCGACTCAAGTAACGGATAACTCCAACTTTTCCATGGTTTTAATTTCTTCATCTCTAATGTTTGGATCTTTTAGACCTTCGCTTGTGATTTTTCTGAGCGTCACAAACATTTCATGTCAAAAGCCACTCTTAGATGATTGTTTTTTGAACAACTAAATATCACATTTCGGGTTTAAAAGTAGCTTCAAAGGGCGCGGCGGTGCGCGCGAACCCCGCACGGAGGACTCGGTTCTGGACGCAGCCGTCACGGTTCGGTTTTGCCTCCTCTCACGACTCTCTTTCCTGTTGCTTCACTACCGAATACACTGGAGCCGAAAGCTCCCCCCGCCTCCCACAACCCCCTAAAAACAACAACAACACGAGTTAGTTTCAGGAAGTAGCCGAAGACTTTTCCCTGCGTGTTAAAGCCCAGCTGCTTATTTCATCTGGTGGCCCAAAAAGCAGACTAGAGCTCTTTTAAAGAAACAGGCGATACGCACTTCAAAAGCATTTACTTAAATATGATGAGAAACGCTTTGATCATGCTGTGCGAGTTTAGCACCACAATATCTCGCTTCATTAGCCTCTTTAATGTGGAGCCTCCAAAACAATCCAGCAGCTGCTTGTTGTCACCTGACTGCTGTGAAGATTGTTTGAAATTAAGAGATATTAAGCTCTTGTTTTTGGGTAAATAGATAACGATTATTCTCAGCCTACATAAATTCCTCCGATATCTTGTGACAGGCAAGGCAAGGCAAGGCAAGTTTATTTATATAGCACTTTAAAACAGTACCACTGACCAAAGTGCTGTACAATCACAAAATTAAACAAATAAAAACAAAATTAAAACACATCAAAACCAACAATGCAGTGACGTAAAACACTCTATATAATACATAAACATACCCAGATAAATACAGAAAAGCAGCATCTCAAACCGAATCAAAGGCCAACCGAAAAAGGTAAGTCTTAAGAGCAGATTTAAAAATTGCTAAAGAGGGGGCCTGTTTTACCAACATAGGTAAAGAATTCCAAAGTTTGGGAGCTGCAACAGCAAACGCCCTGTCTCCTCTCTGCCTCCTGGAAGTCCTCGGCACAGGGGTGTGTATACTTTTTCTCCCCCCCTGCATAAAAAGATCAGTGTGATTCTTTCTTTGTAGTAAAATTGTGACCTTTGAAAGGACTGGAATGACCTTATAAAAAGTGCCGCAATAAAAGTTTCCACTCTGTGTCAGGCCTGAACCACTGCCTCCAAACTGATTAGAGGGTGAAAAGTTGAACAAACAACGTTTTCTGGTCACAGTCCAGTTGCTTCTGTTGCATCTCTGCTGTAGGTCCAAGCAGAACCTTTAAAGATTTACAGTATTTGGGCGGCTCTAGTAGACCAGCTGTAACACACCCGGCTGCTTCACACATCCCAGTCAGCTGTTGTCTAACTGTGACACTGACATTAGACGTCAGAGGGAGCTCCTCCTTTCCCACTATGAATCCTTTGTATCCACTCCAGTTGTTTACTTCACGAGCCCAAACCAGCTTTTCTCAAGCCTTTTGTATCCAAGTGAAATAAACCTGATTTATAACTTTAGAAACAACGAGTCCTGGCTCAGGGGTGATTCAGTCGGCTGAGAGCGCGTCGGAGCGAGGAGTCCACAGAAATTCTCATCTTAGTGAGGAGGTGTGGTTGACCCTGCTGCTAGGCATGGTTGACCCCGTTGCTGGGTGTGGTTGACCCCGTTACTAGGAATGGTTGACTTCATTCCAAGGTGTTTTTTTCACTCCAGATACGATACCGATATTGCAGCTTTGAATATTGATTAATACCAATACTGGCACAATACCATATCAAAACGAGTCATAAATACTCTTTTTTTTAGGTTTTACCAGCTCTAGAGTTGTTTGACAGTGGTCAGGCAGATAAGTGGGTTGTGAGAGAGGAGGAAGACACGCGGCAAAAGTCATCAGGCCGGGACTCGAACCTGTGACACCCAGGACAAGGACTGATGCCTCCATGTTTGGGTCGCACGTTTTACCCCTGCTCCACCGTCGCGTCCGAGTCAAATACTTTTATTACCTATTTTTTAGTGTGGAATGATCAAGTGATATTACTCAAAAACAGAACAATAGTCAATAACAATATTTTTGTATGAGAACAACTGACCCATTTATTATTAGCATGATGCAAGCGTTGTTGGATACAAATACTGGAGCAGACTAAATGCTGGAGCGAAGTGTTTCTATCAGGCTTATATCGGAGATTTTAGATGTGCGCCGGTATAATCCAACAATCGTATTTCAGCCAATATCAAACCAATTCCCGATATCAGTATCGGCTTGGGGCGCTGTACTGATCAGAGCACCTTCTGCCACCATCTCTCCTGTGTCGCTTCATTTCACTTTAAAACTTATTTTCACAGAGGCTTTTTGTTTTCCAATAAACTGAACCTGATTTAAACGTCTCCACAGCTTTACAGTCTGCTGTGTTTATGATGCCGTTTATTCGCCGACAAACCTCTCCACAGAGCCGCTTGATACAACACAAGAGCTGTCTATATTTTAGGAAGCTGTTATGGATAGAAAACGCAGAGCTCAGCATGAGGCACGCACTCCTAAAGACCCACCATGATGACTCATCGGCAGGAGGGGGTCTCATGCAAAAAAACGCTAGCAGCTCTCAGCTCCCCTATGTGCTTTCAAGTGCCGTTTGTTTGCATGCATACCATTACTCCAGATCGTCTCGCTGCAGCCCGGCAGAGAGCGTCTATGGCGCTTTAATTGGCTCGTAATGAGGAGGAGGGCTAATGGAGGAGGGTTAGTGAAGCTGAACAGAACAATGCGGGCTGCTTGTTTAGGGGAATCACCAGGGAGAGACGTGACACTGGGATAAAAACTGAGCAGATACAGCTCAGGATCTCAGGAGAGCAAAAGCAGAGTGAGGGGGAAAAAAAGAAAAGAAAATAACAAAACAACAACAGTTTTACTTCAACAGATATTCGGGTGATGTTTAACGGGAGCAAATCTGCGATGACAGCCACGCGCCCGGTTATGAAGAAGAAGAAGAAAAAAAGCAGCTCAGACGAATCAATATGCCGTCACCGCCTCTGATGCTGACGGAAAATTGCTCTGTCATGTAAAATGGGATGAAAGCAGTGGCGTCTGGAGGCCCGTTTGAGCGATTAGGAGAGGTTCCAGGAGAGGAGCGACTTTAAATCAAATCTGTCCACATGGACGCTCTGAAGAGAAGAAAGCTACAGCGGAGGAGGACAACTTTAATAACCTGTAACGACTGCATCACACACTACTCTCTCCCTTTCTCGGCATACATACTGTGCCTAAATCAGCCGAAGCGGAAGCCGATTTGAAGGGATTTTTTGCGTCCGGTAAGAAGCGTCAGACTTGATAGAGAAAACGTCAAAGCGTTGGAAAGGAAAATACATGTTTTCCTTCACGGATCAAAAGTTGCCGACAGTAATAACCTGTCATTCAGGCATGGATTAAAGGGTTGGTTTGGATTTTGAAGGGGTGGAAAAAAAAAGGTTCTGGGAAATTATTATCTGTAATAATTCACTTTCCTATGGCTTGTTGAGAAGTAAGTACATCCTTGGAGTGGTGGAAAACTACACGCTTCCTTCACATGGTGTGTTGTAAATTGCTTCTCATTCTTTTCAGGCTTGTTTAATCCACCAGTGTTGACAGTAAGATATTCTCTTCTGAGGCTACTGCAGGCTAAATAAATGAAACACTCGCAGTTTGTGGAATCTGCTTCAGAAAGATCAAACACAGCTACGCTAGCATCCAGTTGTCTTATGTTTTCACTTTGAAATAACAAGTTGGAATATTTACACAAGAAAAATCAGTTATGAGACCATCCACCATTCCTACCTCACGTTCAAGAAAAAAAAAAGAGATGAAAAAAAAGACAGAAAATTACTACCTTTGTCCAACGAGAGAGAACAAAAACCTAACAAAGCAGTAACAGCGCCCGGAGCCTCGGCTCTCATCATGATCCTTAAAGGTCTTTCACCTTGCTTCCTGCCATGTGTTTTCATTTCACCTGTCCTGAAGGCTTAGCAGTGCATCACCATAGCCGAGATATCTTTAAGGAACAAGTCAAGTCCAGTTGCCTTCTACTATCACATGTAGGACTGTCAGGCCCTGGATGACTGAGAATCTATTGCTTCCACTTGCAGCGCCGCTAATCAATAACCATCAGGACCATGAGATGACGGGGTGTCATTCCAGTAACAGTACTGGTTCTTCTCTTGTTTTCCCCATTACAATACAGAATATGGATGTTTTAACAGAACCTAGACCCTTCAGATTAATTGAACCATGTACAGAAGAATAGAAATCAAATCAAACATGGAGGTCAACTAAGACACACAATAAAAAGTTCTCCATTCTGCTAATCAGCTGGTTCTTGACAATCTCCAACAGATTAACGTTGACTCCGTGTATTCCGATCGTTCCTGCTGATATCCCCCTGCCGATTCACCACAGCAATGTTGACACATCAGGTGGGAATTGTCCTGGCTCGTCTCTCCTCTTCCTGGTTCGCACAATGATTGACAAACAGCGAGGGATTCACTTGTTTTTCTGTTTTGTACCAACATCCTCTCCCTCTGTCTTGCTGTCATCCTTCCATTCAGACTCTCAATCTCTTCGTCCATTCATCGTTCGTTGGCAGCCGCAGTGGGAGCTTCAGACAGCCGAGCAGAGCAACGCAGATCACGTTTACAACCTGTCTGGACGGGAACAATTTCAATCAGTTTATTCAAAGAGCACTTAATTTTATTAACTGCCTGTCTGACTGACACTTCTGCACCAGCTCAGTCCGGGTGAACGCTGGCTAAATTCACCAGTCACCCTCCAGTCCCAGTGGGACATGTCCCACGTGTCCCACATGTCCCTGGCCACGTCTGCTGAAGGGATTCATAGCCACGAGGACTAATGGGGAGGAAGGTGGAGCCGAGTTGATATTTCTGCAAAGCCGCGATAGAGTAGCTGGTAATCACACCCACGCAGCGCTGCGAGTGAACACGCCGCATAGCTTCACCACGTAGTCGCAGTGACATTTAATTAGCTGAAGCCGTGGGCCTCGGCGCTAACATTAAGCCAGTCCTCCGAGGGGAGTATGCAGGCGGGGGGGTGGAGCCTTTGGCCTCCGCTGGCTCTGCCACGATGCTAATGCTGCTAAAAACGCCGCTTTTATTGTGGCGGGACGAGCTCGCTGCTGATATCAGTCGCCGGAAGTCCGGCTGGAGATCCAAAAGGATGCTTCGTCAAAACGAGAGGCGAATTACTGAGCCAGTGTCACAGAGCAACGGAAGACTGCCCGAAGAAAGGCACCGTCATTGCTTCTTAAATGGCCTTTATGTGTCTGCAAGTGTGTGCGCGTGTGCGTGTGTGTTGAAGCAATCGAAACCAGGACACATCCATTGATCATGGAGCTGAAGTGTAATCAACAGCGTTATTGACAAATAAACTTTTTTTAAAAAGCAGGAAGACATGGATCCGACTGGAAAACTGTACGTCTGATGGAAGAGTGTGGAGAGACGGGATAGATCTGTCTGTTCATTCATGGGACAAACTAAGTGAGCCACCAGGTTCAGCAGGTTGTTAGCCGCTATGACTTCAAGAAGGTGTTTACACTGCAAAAACAAAATCCCACCATGTATTTTTGGTCTAATTTCTAGTATAAATATCTTAGTTTTATCTTATTTCAAGTCCACTAACTTACGCGTAACTTCTCAGCAAGATATAGAAACTTGTTTTAAGTAAATAATTCCTTATTTTTGATAAAGTACCACAGATTATTTCACTTATAAGGCATTTTTCCCATGTTATTAGGACTCTGCCGAATATGGTGGAGTCAGATTATTAAAATCAGCTGCACATTCAGAGCTCCACAGTGAAATTAGACTCTAATCCAAGTTAAAGCAATTTCATTTCGACACTACAGAACAGGACCAATATGATTCCTTCTCTGAAATGCGTAAACAAGGCAAAGAGGAGACTGAATGTAGCGGTCTTGATGTTTCTGCTGGCACTCAGCCCCACAACCAGGCTGTTGGTTACGGGGCTGTTTTAGGGGACAAACGAGGGAAGGAAAGAGATAGTCAGCAAGAAAGCCTCTGCTAAACGGAAATAAAAGACAAGAACGCGAGAGACGAGCAGCTGGGATCCCCGTCCCTTTCTGCAGCCGTGACAGAAACAGAACATGAAGACGGCAGGAGGAGACAGATAAAGGATGGAGGACAGCGGAGGAAGAGCTCAGAGATCAGAGAGGCTGATGGCGCATGATGAATTTTCTTCATTCTCCATCTTGGTTTTCACTTTCATCCCCTCAGAGGGCTGACCTATTCATCAAACGGACAGACCTCTACCCGGCCTGTGTGTGTCTCTGTGTGTGTGTGAGCCGTGGTTGACCAATCCATTCCAAAGTCACAAAGCATTCTGACCCACTTCCATTTGTCTGGGCTGTGTTCAGGGTGTTTCTGGCTCACGAATCCAAAACTATTCATACCCTTGGAGGATTTAAGTTTGAAGTATCGAATAATTCCAGCACCTCGATTATTAAAGGGGCGGTATTACGTGTTTTCCAGGCGCATAGTGCCATTTTACAGCACAATCAAGTAACTGTTACCTTCAGCAGTCATAAAGTGCTATTAATATCAAATATGACTTAAGAGAAATTTTACTTTGTAATTTAATGTCTTGAAAGTCGTTACAGTCAGTTTGGTCTAGACGTCTGACAACACAGAGACTCTATCTGGTGAGCATCTCAAAAGCCTTCAAACCGTTTATTGACAAGGCGCATGTGACATTTCAAACATATTTCCCATCAGTTATTGAATTCTGAACTGTCCTTTGCAATATTAATATGGTGCATACTTATATCTTATGGAAAAAAACGGATGTCCGTTTCTACTAGGCCTCTCACAATAAACAATAAATCAATCACACAATAAATTAAAATGAGTTCAATATATTCAATTTGCATGATTTAGCATTTTTCTCTTTTTCTATCAAAAACTGGATGATAATAAAAGTCTTTAGTTTGGTGCTTTAGTCTTTTGGAGGTCAGTTTTGTTTACAGACTGTTTCTGTTTATTTATTTGGGATATTTAAAACGATTGTTAAATGTTCATTAAAATGTAAGTTTATTGATCATATTGCTTGAAAATTGTCTCACAGCAACAAGATTATTTTTTATCGCAATAACTTCTGGGAGAATTTATCATCCAGTAAAATATGTTATCATGACTGGCCTAATTTCTGCATCCTACCAAATGTGATGAAAAGAGGAGAAGGAAACTGGTCAAGCCGACCATCCAGAGATGCAACATTTAAGAAAACATCCTGAAGTAACTCAAATTTGCTCCTGCATGTAATGTGTCTAATACGTCTCTTTTCAAGTCTGATTAAAGCAGCAACAATGGTTTCACTCTGCTTTAAAGATGGAAAATCTCAGACGCGCCGAGGATTACAGTTGAATGTTTTAACTGTATTAGTAATACCCGGTTTTAGATCTGCTCTTCTGATTAGTCATCTGATGCCAAATTTAGCCATTGAACCTGAAAGCAGAGATTTCCAGGGCTGAAAAAAAACAAAAAACAATTGGTTTCTATAAAGGCTTCAAATTTAAGAAAATAATCAACTGTTGACATTTAAAAGAGCAATTCAATATTTTGCCACCACATGCTGTCTTCCTCAAAGACAAAAAAAAAAAAAAAGGTTCACTGCAGTGAGAGAGAAGCCACGCTGCTCAAACTGTTTAATATGGACTCTGTGGTAAACGGCTTTTCAGCAGACCGGCCGCTCTCTCTACATTCCTCCTCGCTCCCTCTCCATTGTATCAAGCTTATCGCTCCGTACTCCACCCTGTGAATATCTGTAATTCAATCTCTCCTCCTCTTTTGTTCCCTCATCCCTCCCTCCATCGCTCTCCTGGCCCGTGGGAGATGTCGGATAAGTCCTCCGCATGTTTTGTCTAGACGATACTCAGCAGTCTTTTCAGGATTACTGGTGCACAACAACTCTGTAATAGACTGAAAAATAAAAAGCTCGCAGACGGAGGAAACCAGGGAGGGTTTTTGCTTTTCTAATACCTTAAATGTCTGTATAGTTTTTTGGGTATTTTTAAACTCCAACTTACATTAACGTCCTGTGATAAAGTCTGCCATGGTGGAACACAAAGTGGGAAATACTGGTTAGAATTGACCAAAACCATTATAGTCAATAGAAACCGTCTGTTGTTTCATTAGCAGTCGCTGTTAAGGTGCCCAAGGTATTATTTGGCAATGAAGTGCCACAGTGGACCAGTCCAATCACAGCATAATAAACCAGACGGAACGGGGAAACTCCAACAGAGTGAATGAGAAGTAGGCCAGTGTGTAGAAAGGCAAGCAGAGTTGATAAAGCTTCGGATGTCCTAATCCAACCCCGATCAAAGCTTCTTTAAAATGACTCGTATTTAAGTTTTTGAAAAATGACAGCCTAGTTTTATGTGAAGTTGCAGGACTATATTATAAGCCAAGAATATGAATTAACTGATGTCAATCTAACGATTTTCTCTAGCAGCCTTTAAGACCTTGTCCACATGTAAATGGGATTTTATTAAAAAAATCTCTGCTACATCATATTGTACATGCAGGATCGGTTTCAGAAAGGACTTCATCCACACAAACCAGCACAAATCTGCCACTGATTATTATTTTAAACATGCCAAACCCATAGGGGGCAGTGTAGCACAAAGCTAAAACCTGTCAGCCAATCAGATTGCTTCAAAATAACTATGACTTCCTGTTAGGAATTAAACATGGCGCTAGGAGGTTCCTTTGTGTGGACAGTCAGGTAGACAGGTTGAACTATTTATAAATAGCATATTAGAATATCAAGTTATTAAAATAAGACTAATTTGATTTAGAGACATGTCAAAGCTAGCATGTGGATGTGTTGGCGCATTGTTTGTCGCAGACAGTAATACGCAAAACTTTAAATCTCCATTTTGTCAGGTAGACACAAATATCTCTCAAATCTTCACTGTCCTCTGAGTTTTTATAAGTAATCTTTTTTTTAGTTGTATAAAACTGATTGTTTTTTTGTGTGTGTATGAAAGGCCAAAGCACATAAGAATGTGTTTATTTTCCCTTTTTCTATTTTCCCTTCTTTGACGTTGATGGTGATATATCCATGATCAGCCCAAGTTACCAAAATGAGGAACAGGTCATCTTATCAATGAATCACATCGAAACAGAAAATCGATATGCTAATGTTAGCATAGCAGTTAGCAATGACACAAACCAAGAAAGCTGGATTTTTATCTTCAGGTTTTAAAAAACACAAACATGAAGCGTTCTTGAGCGGTTTCTGAGGCAATACAACAGTAAGACAAAGGGAATAAATAACCTTCATCTTCAAATGTATTTTCATATTTTCAGAGTTTACTCCTGGATAGAAACAGCTTGATTCAGAGCAGCATGTTTTTTTTTGTTTTTTTTCCCTGGATAATCAGAAACAGCTTTTCACATTTTGAGGCTTGCTAATTAACTTGGCATAAGAATAGATGTTAAATGTGTGAATGGCTATCTCCTTTTCTTCAGCAACAGCATTTTGTGCATGGGACACCCACCCACATACACACACGCTTTACTCTTGGACACGACATAACAGATAGACTGAAAGACAAAGGAAGTGGAGATGGTTTCATCAGTGAGGGCCCCACCTTCTGTGCTGAGACCAGGGCTGGAAGTGAACTGGGCCACATCCACGATTTTGACAGCAAACTGCTGGCCCGTGTCCCTGTTGATGCATCTCCTCACCACGCTGAAGGGACCCCTGTGCAACACAGACGGAGAGAGAGAACAGTGAGCACATGGAAACATCTGAGTGGTCTCATTTCACACCCACAAACACACAGAGGAGCAGCCATTGGTGCCAAAAAGAAGGCTAAAGTTAGCTTAAAGTGACACTGATGAAAACATGCCAGTTTCAAAAGAGAAGACATGAATGTAACCAGTAGAAACGTAGGTAGAGTGAAGCCTCGCCTTTTTCTGTAGAGCATTCCTGTATTGTTATGAATAAAACGCAGCCAAAATTCATCAGCGTGATGCTATTCGACATGCTATTAGCCGCCATTTTCAAAGAATGCAATCCAGGAGAGGCATTCGTTTTCCTTGACAGTGATCGACTGTAACACAAAGAGCAGAAATGAAGGAGACTGTAAATGTGTTGATGGATATTAAGGTATATTTGGTGTTTGAACTATTAAAATAGGAAATAAGTGTTCTTAGAGGAAGTCTAAAGTATTTCCAAATTATAGGTATTAATGGGTGACTGCGGATCCCTGGCCTCCACGTATAACGTCAACATTTCTGAACTCGTTGGCAAAAAGAAACAAAAACTCATCCAAGTTTTTTCACCAGATTCCATTTCAAAATAAAATATGCCTAAATGAGACAGCCTTTTTTTTATTATTATTTTTAGCTTGTAGTGGTGCTAGTGCTTGGGGGAGTTCTGTGTATATCACAGAAACAGAGAAGAAGAAGAGTGAGGAATATCTGGGTCAAACAGAATCAATATTATTGCAATATTTGATTATATTAATTAGGGCTGGTCAGTTAATCAATTAAATATATTGCGATAGGCACGTAATCAATATCAACAGATAATATGTATGATAGAATGTTCAATAATTTGACTGAACGCAGATCCAGAACACCACAGCATTCTGGGAGATGTAGGCAAAGGAACGGCTTTAGCCGCTCAACCTCTAACAGCTAGCTAATTAAGATTAGTGGACTTTTTGGTAACCACAGCAACAACCTGTTGAGTAACTTCCAGAGCAGCAGTTTCAGGATTCAGGTTACCACTTCCTGTCGTCTTTTTCTTCGCATTTTGCGCCAGCGGCAACATCCGGTTTTTGATCATGCGACTCGTGTGATACGAATAAATAAATAAATTGCAGTTTTGAAAAATAAACTTATTTCAATAAGGCCAAAAACCTTGTGACAACACTTTTCGAAATTGCGGCGCTTCCATGACACAAATTTAGTTTTCAAGATGTCGAATTGCACAATAACGTGGTCAAAGGAAACATAGTGAGTGTTCAGCAGCAGACCAGAGCCACAAAGCTAACAGTGGAGAACTCGAACAATGGAGGCGCGCCTCAGCAGAGGGAGTGGAGCCTTTCTGTTAAACAGTTAAGGAGTCCACTCAGTGTCTCTAGTTTATTATCAAGTCCACAGGTTGGGGTGAAAGTACAAGCTGCAGGAAACGACCTCTGTTTCATAAAGCCCCAGGCCTCACCATGGTACTGGGCTCTCCCCGGCCTTCACGCTGCCTCAACAATGCGTGGCGATCTGAGCGTGTCAGCAAGTCAACATGTCAGCGTGTGTGGATTTAAAGATAAATGAAGCAGCTGATCTCGCCTAAGAATAGACGTGCAGGCTATCTCTGGCAGCAGCGTGCTCTTAATCCCTTCCAAGTACTTTCTATAGTTGTTTACTCTGTGACGGCGCTGCGGGTTACAAATATGATGTCTTACATGACTGACTGGCAGGTGGGGAAGCCTTCCCGCTGAGCCGCCATTAACTCACCGGATGACATACAGCAGATCATAATTTTTTTAAATAATGGAGATCATTAAGCCGTGAAACACTCGTAAAGCGCCTGCATGTTCCCGATATAGGCCGGCCGAGGCATCACGCGAGGGTCTTTATAGCTTCGTTACGGGCGAGGCTTTGGGTCTTTGGGATAGATGAGCTGCAGCAGGTTGCATTATGCTGATGTTCCATCAAGCAGTCAATTAACTTGGACACAGACCTTCAGAGTTCATCTCCGGATGGCGCTGCTGACTGGGGGAAGCGCTCAGATTCGTTTTGGAGAAGCCAACCATCAGTGCCACTTCCACTGAGGCGCAGCATAAAGCGGGTAACCTGCGTTTGACCTGATCGACAGGGGGACCCCCCGCGGAGCCAGCCGCTCCGCTTTGTTTTGCTTTATAGACGGAATCAATAACGGCGGAGCGAGATATTAAAATGCTGTGATATTTATGGGAAGCAACTGTAAGATAAAGTTATTTGTGTTACAGAAACAAATGCTGCTCTTGAAAAACATTCCCGTTTGTAATAGTCTTCATCAGGACATCAGTCCAATAATGAAGTGGGATTTGTATCACTGCACACAGTAACTGCATTTAATCATCGTTTCTCATTTAGTTCTATTTATTGGTAGTCTTATTAATCAAAGTGTGGACAAAATTTTGTAAATAATCCTGACAGCGCAGATTGTTATTATTTTTTTTTATATAATTAAATAGAATTTAGCGTAACAATGAAAATTCTTATGCTAAATGATCTGATCAATGTGCACCACTATAACTAAAGTTATTAGAATGTATTATTGTATCTAATTGACAGACGTTTGTGTTTTTGTTGGGTTCAATGTTGCTGTGTAATTACACCGTCTTTGTGTCGTACCTCATTAAAATCTATTAATTCTACCTAATAGGATTGACCAGCTGTGATTGGTCCACATTCCCACTGATCCACATGATATCTAGATTTAAATACATGTACATTATATCTAGATTTGTATATGAACACTCCATGAGGAACAACTAAGGAATAATTACTCTTAGGCCACATTAACTAAGTTATCTCTGTATCAAAAGAGGGAAAAATGGCTAAAAATGAGGCCTGACGCAAAAATCTAATCAATCGCATGATGAAACAAACTCAATCACTGCTGCTTGCATAATTTATCATTATTGTATTTTCTCTTTCTACCAAAAATTGAATGACAAAAAATGTTCAGTCTGGTGCTTCAGTCTCAACTTTTGGTTTTTTTAGGGACAAATTTTGTTTACAAAGACTTCATACTTCATTTTATTTCTTGTTTCTGTTGTTTGGTAATTTAAGATGTATACCAGTGCCAGTGCTAAATGTTCATTAAAATTTAAAGTTTGTTGATTTTTTGAGAATATGCCATTACCATTACATCACTTGAAAATGGTCTCAAAGCAACAATATTACCGTTTATCGAGATAATTTTTGGAAAAATTTATCGTCCAGCAGAATTTGTTACTGTGACAGTCCTACTAAAAACAAGTTTATTTTATGTTTGAACATTCTGGCGTCCTCCACGATTAGTGGTTGCAGATACACAGGAGGGTCCGACATGGAACAAATAGAAATGTTTGAGTCTTTATCATCAGTTTCACACTCTGGGTTATTTTTTTCTTCCGAGTCTGTGCCTCATCAGCTTTGAAACCGTCCTGTGGGCGAAGTGAAGAACGCAGCGGTTAGCCGGGCTCTCTCCAGAGGAGCAGCTTTCAACTAGCAGAGTCACAGAAACACCTCCAATGAACACATGGCCCAGCCGACCTGAAACCTCGAGTGAGTTACACATCCCGCAGCAAAGTACACTCGGCGCAACCTCGGTGCTAAATGCGAGAGTCCTGCCATTTCACAGCTAAACAAACCGTGGCGTAACGACTTGCTTGCGTCTCAAGCATCGCCAGGGCTGCTCAAGTGTGTGTGTGCGTGAGCCGGCGTGTGTGTGTGCGTGTGCAATTTCAAGTCGTCATGCACAAATGCGGACTGCTTGAGCAGATGGCGATCAAGCCAAAGCGGCTTAGCGTCACAAAGGTGAGGTGGGACTTCACACTGCCTGAAGGCTCACTTTGATTTTCCTCTGAACTCACAAGTGAAAGAGACAAAAGGAAACTTTGAAATTCTCACGGCAGAAACAAACGACCAGTACAGACATTCTGACTCACTGGCAAGTAAGCAAATAAATTATTATGTGAACCTTAAACACACTTGTTTAATTATACCATCTACCAATGTGGGAAGTTGCTCTACACTGAATGCACGATATGAGGTAAATAAATATTTAGATGAGGCATTAAAGCCAACTGAAGGATCAGAAAGTAAAGAAAGAAAGAGGGCCGCTGGTCATTTTGGTCTTGCTATTTTTCAGTTTTCTTGTTCAGCACATCAATAAAGGCTACTGGTCAAACTTAGTGGAGATTTTGTCTGCGTTCTTTTGGAAGCAATACAAGCATGCATAGTTTTATTATGGTCGTTTCCATGAAAGTATTGTGAGTGTGTGTTTTTTCATCTCATAATTCTGACGTTAACTGTACACTTTGGCGTTTCTCCAGCTCTCCGTCCAGTGATAAAGGTTCCGTTTACGGCCCGTTTCTGAGCGCAATTAACTAAGATCACCTTAGGAAGGGCGCAGAGGTGATAAATTCCACATTCACTGCTGAAAATCTTTACGTTTAGTCAGTTAATCCACTTATCCAGGGCTGACTGATTGAGGTTCAACAGCCTCCTCAACATTAGAGCTCACTGTCAGCATGAACATCTTGATGTCTGGCATCGAGACTCTACCTCCAAAACCGAGCAAAGAGCAAGAAAATAAGCTTTTTCTAAGACTGTTTCGACTCTGAAGAGTCGGGCTCCGAGGAGAACTCCATCTCTCCAGCTGAAAGATAACACCAGCGTACAAGCAATGGATCCGTCACTTTCAGGAAGTCGACAGAGAGAGGAAAAAGCAGTTCAATCAGGAAAGAGTTTCAGCTGCAAACTTTCTGGAGGCGCACAGGGTCAAAAAGAAGTCATTTGCGATGTTGGCTGAGTCCTCCGCTGCTCTGTTATCGCCTCGCACGCTGCAGTGCAGCCACTTCGCCTCCGACCCCCCCTGGCCTTCACGTCACTGCCGATGAGGGGCCGCGCTCGAGGCTGACCGCTCTGCAAATACCAGGCAGCCCTCGAGGAGAAGGGATAAAACAAGGGAGAGAACAGAGGAGAAGAGAGGCGAGAGGGGAAGCGGAATAAAAATGTTAAAAAGTCGCAAAAGAGGAATGTGGCAAAACGATCTAGAGGAAACCGAGATGGAGGAAAACAGATATGAAGGTTGGTTAGAAGTAATTTAGATGTGAAGTCATCCGGGGTAATGCTAAGTGTAACAGCACCCAGTGAGGCCTTCTTACCTTAATGACACATACAGAGGAAAATGACGTAAACACAAGCTAAGCAGGACCATGGCTTATTACTTTAGTAAAAACTCACTAAAACAAAATATTACAAGCTAAGAGGAAATTCTTAAAGATTTTTTCAATCTTTTACTACAAGCGTAGTTGTTTGGTAGCAACTACGCTTAAATTCGTATCCGACTCAGACATTTCGTCCATCAAGACACGACTCCAACTAGAAAAGACAAAGAGGGACTAGCATCTCTGTCCCTCTTCCATCCATTAGAAATGTGAGTGCTGTAGTGAGCAGCAGCACCAATGTGAGACTGTGAGCAGGGTTTCCTCCAGAGGTGGGGACTCCCTCTGTTGGACTCGAGTCATTAGTAGTAAGACTTTAGACTGGGCTTGAAAAAAATGTTCAGAGACTTGGAAATAAAAAAAGACTTGAAAGAACTTGAAATGAAAAGTTTCAGATTTGGGACTTGACTCGGGACTTGAGGACAAAGACTTGAGACTGACTTGGTCCCACCTCTAATTCATCGTCGCAAAGTAAAAGCCGCCACACCTTCAGAATGAAATATTTTTTATAGCTTTTGTGCTTTTGCACTAACCACAGTCAAAGTTTGAAGTTAATTGAAATATGATGAAACAATAAAATTGACTTTATTTTGAAAAGACAACAGCGCTGGCTCCTGGCTGTCTGGCTGAGAAGCCGGCTGCTGTGCGCTGCGTAGCACAACTAGAGAGGACAGTGTGAAGTAGAGGAAGAGAAAAAGGCTAAAGATGGAAGGTTAAGTTGAATGTGTTTTTAGTTCAAACCTGTGAAAATGACCTGAATGTTCATGTATGTTGCATTTGAACAAAAGAAAGTTAGTTCATTAACAGTTTGTCCTCATACTTAATGTTTCAGGTGCGTTTCAAAGGCTCCCTGATTGTGGTATTGAGTCAACAGCATTGTGTCACCGAGCCCCGAGACATTTAAAGTGAGTTGATGCACCAAAATTTAACACTGACACAATACTGATGGTAGCTACCAGCAGTAAACAGCATACTTTGTCTACACCGGCTCTATCTGCAAAAGTAGCCTGCGTTTAAATCAGCTCCCTGATGAAGTAGGAAACATCAGCACCGGTTCTGCCTCGGAGAACGGGGAGGTGGAGAGGAGTGGAGCGAACACGATTTGAAGCTCCGACAGCTTAAGTGGCGGAACTCGGTTTCTCTGAAGAACTCTGCTTGCACATAAAGGAGGCGCGCGGCGTCTGAATGGGCCTCAGCTGCACGCAGCCGCTCCAGCTCTGAATGGGAGTCAGCTGCACTTGGCTTGTTCCGATCGCTTCTGCTCTTCAGCCACCCGCGCTGAAAGAACAGGAAGAGGGAGAGAACGGCGGAGAGGGGAAACGAAACCAAAAGAAAACGAGTAGAAATGTGGACAGGAAGGGGAGGTGAGTAGTGTATTTTTGGAATATCTTAACGTTTATTTATAATCCAGGAACCTAATTAATTGATTTTTTTTTGTTTGTTTATTTCATTCATTTATAATTTAAAATGAATGAATGTGTCACATGTTGATGTAAACAAACGTTTTGAATGAACAGCAGTTGGATGGAAAAATGAATCTTATATTGTCTGCCTCTACTTTCAAACGTCAATTGGCTGTATCGTAAGAAACTGAGCATCACTCAACCATTGTTATAAATACATTTTTAAACCCAAAACATGGAATGTGCGTAACTATAAAAAAATATCCATAATAATAAAAAAAGATACAGAACTGTTCTACTTCATAGAATGATTTATTTGATTGAGGGGAAGTTTTATGTAAAAATCACATATTTTTTAATCTTTATATCAGGTTGATTCTCTCATCCAGAAATCCTTCAATTTCCCATATCAACCATTCAGCTGTGTGGAATCCCTGGGTGGATCTAGCACCGCCTTCTCAGAGCTAATCCTCCACTCAGCTCCTTCAGACTAGTCAGCAACAATTAGCAAACACCTGGTGGAACTGAGCATCTGCTGAGCTCATAGAAGCTACTTCTCAGTGAAACGCTGGTAAAAATGTTGTTAAAGGGTCAATAGAGGAGCTATGTTGGGGTGACTTCCTGAAGGCGGAGTTACAAAAAGAGCAGAAGTCTCTTAAAGAGACAGAGGCCCAATTTCAAGGCGCTAAATTGCAAAGTCAAATTTCTTTTAAGTCACATTTTATATATACAGCATTTTTACAACAACTGAAGGAAGTAGTTGCTTGCTTGTGCTATAAAATGATACTACATGGCTGGCAAACAAAATTCTGCCCTTTAAAAGTAAGAACTGATCCAGTCTGGATGGTTTCTGTGTAGACAGATTTGTTCCATAAACAGAAACATTCCATTTGTTTAGTTCTAACTTTATTTTGTTTTTGGTTTTTTTTTTATCTCTGATCTTCTGAAATTATTGAAACGTTTAATTAAAGGTAAAACCAGGTGAAGTAGCTCCCGGCTGGGAGGGCTGAACTGTGTGCAGGTATGTCAGATATGGGGACGAGAATTTACAGCAGCGTGAAAAGTAAATGAGCACGGCCTTCACTCCCACAGCTCGCAGAAATGAGCACATAATGAAAACGGAACAGCCTTCACTCTCTCTGCTCTGCTGCCGAGCTTACGGGCGGTGGGCAGGGCGTCATGGCGACCAACGCTGGAGGAGGATTTAGGGAAGCCTGGTGGAGAGAAGCGTGTTCTGTGGAGTCGGTGTCAGGGTAACGACGGGGAATTTACGGCAGCATCAAAAAGACTGGCTGTGCCATCTGTCCGTGGCTTTCTGTGTGTGCTGCTGTCGTAAAAGGTGAAAGGGTGATTTGCGGACCACACTCCCGTTCGACTCCGAGGGACATCAATTGCTTATATCCCCCCCCCGTTTTGTAAACGCCGTCAGCTGTGCAGGACCCGACTTCATCACTTCCACAGTCTCAGAGATCTCAGGAAGCACATGGGCAGGTCAGGTAGGTCACAGCGAGAGACACGAGGACGAGCTTGACTGCCACTTCAAATACACAAACATTATAAAACATGAAGCTTAAAGTCGCTGAGCCATGAATGTCCATTTAAAGCCCCCAACTTTAATTTGAGAATGGTACAGATGTGACACGCCCAGACAGGCTGTTGATTCAGGTGGAGACTTTGTTTACCGACTAATTTAAATCATCTTACAACAAAAGTTTGAAAGTTAAACTGGCCCGCTAAAAAATCTGGAGCGGTTGGTCTGTTCAGGAAGAGCGCAAGCTAACACAGCTGCTAATGTAGCCATGCTAATTAGCGAGCTAATGTTAGCGTCAAACACATAAACACTGAACTCTGTGGATGTGTCTGCTATATTTAGCTTCAGTCTTTCGCCACTGTGCACATTTCAACCAACACTCATTTTAATATCAAACTACTTGTGACTGAAGTAGGGTTTCAATAGTAAGTCTAAAGTCTTACTATTAATGACTCGAGTCCAACATATTGATTTTTCTCAATATGTTCCATTAAAAAAAGGGGGAAAAACAAGCATATAAATAAACCAATGGTGTGGCATAACATGAAACAGCTAACTGTTGATTCTATTGTTTGGAAAATAAATTTGATCGTATTTTACGCTTTTACTTCAAGTTTCTTATTTAATGTGAAGATACTGTATTTTTCTTCCAAGGCTGTGAGGCGGTGAGAGTCCCACACCGGCCCCATGCACACACAGCACCAGCATGCATATGGAAAAAGAAACACTGGAGAAACAGAATCTGCCAGCAAGAAAATAAAAATATAACAGACATAATCAAAGGGAACAATGAGAATGATGAGAAACAAATTAACAAAGTGATTCAGGCCCAATGCCGTCAGGAGGCATAATGAAACCTCAGCCTGGAGGATTCATTAGAGAGAATTGATGCTAAATGGACGTCATTAGCATGTTTACACCTCGCAGGGAGCCTTAGGAGAGGCGGGAGGGAGCGGGAAGAGCCCAGAGAGGAAGAAATCAGTCCAACGTTGTCCACACATTCAAACCCAACCAGGACAGGCTCCTCCAAACAAACCAGGATGGTACAGCACCTTTGTTACAGAGCTACAGCCGCCATCTGGCTGGTTGGCTCAGAGGAGCAGCAGCTCTAGGTTGACTACATCTACGCTGTATCGTGACTTCATGTAACACACTGAGGCATGGATTCCTGCTGCAAAGTGACATGGAATGATGTAGGGGTGGGAATTTATCGCATCGTTTATCGTTTATTGTGAAACATTTGTCGTTACATTAAATTCCAAGTAATGTTTAAAAAAAACTGTCCGTGTTCTTAGGATTGTTATTTTTACTATTTTCTCCACTGTTTGTTCATTAAGAATATCAAATAATATCAATAAATTTGAAAATATGATTAAATGCAGTGACTGTGTGCAGATCAGTGATACAAATCAGTCTTTATGTGACTGGTGTCCTAAAGAATCATATTACAACTGGATGTTTCTCAAGAGCAGTGTTTGTGTTTGTGGAGCTGTGACTGCTGTGAGAGTCACAACTACACAGTTACCTAAAAAATACGTAATGGTTAGTTTTCATCGTCACAAAATATCTTGATATAATTTTAAATTCATATCGCCCCATTTTGAATGGGTCCAGTTAGACAAACATTTAGTAGTTGTGAATTTAGGAATTATATATAGTTCACTGAGAAAATGTTTTCAATATTGAGCCTTTGCAACTATGTTACTCAATCACGCGAGGCGCCATGATGGACACTGAACACAGTGACTGCCATTGTTTACCACAGTTATTTTTTTCCCCAATCTGTTTGTGGCTTCTACTGGTTCGAGTTGAGCTAATCTGTCTGTGGAGGTAACAAACTAGTCAGAGCTCATAGCAGTATTTCAAAAAGTTGGAAACAACAAGCTTAGAAACTAACTCATTACATGCTGACACGCTGCTGCCAGTTGTAAAAACAAGACCAATACGCACCGTAACGACTACCCAGAAGTTAAAAAGGAACTTTTGGATAACCTTTGAGTAACGTTTCAGCTGCACAGAATCCAGAACCAGAGGGAATAACTGTCCACACATGCAATGATTCCACCAGAAGAACGATAAATTAATGCTAAAAAAAAAGAAGAACGAAAACAAATCAGACTCAGTGTAGCAAAGCTACTCCAACATGCTGCCACCAGGAGCAATGCGGCTCTAGAAATCTACTTAATCAAACCGGATGTAACAAAATGTGCAGATATGCAAAATTACACCAAAACTAATCAAGGCTTTTACAGAAATGATTTCATATGTCGGTTTTCTATGGACGCCGAGAGCGAATGTTTTCCACATTTACTTTTGCTCGATGGTTTAACGAGTTCATTTCCCGATGGTTCGAGATGAACCAGATTCCTGATTAGATGAACCAGATTCCACCCTTCAAATGCATGCCACTGTGGTATGCATTTTGATTTAACACACACTCTAGTCATCAACAAACCTTGTTTTCTCAAGATTAACCCGTTCTCTTGAGAAAACGAGAAATTAACTCATCTCGAGAAAATGGGATATTAACTTGTGTCGAGAAAACCGGAAACGAATTAATCTGGAGACTGAAAATGAACTCTTAATCTTGAGAGAACCCGTTGAGAAAAAGTCTATGCAGAAAAAGTCCCATCTTGGTTTCCGTAGTTTTCAGTTCACTTGCAAGTGTTTATTTGGTCATTCAGACCATGCTAGGCTAACGACTAGCCCGCCGATTGCTTATGAGCAAAGTGGATTAAAGTGAACACGTGAAAAGGATTTGGCTGAATGAATTCACAGCAATAAGTCCAAACAATGAGGTGAGGCAGCCAGGAGAAAACCTGGTACCTGATGAAAGAACCACAGCGCTACATCCTCAGAGGAACACCAACACTTCTGCAGCATTTCACTGCAGTCTGCCACTAATAAGAGACGAATGGACGGCTGACCAACTGAGCTTGCCATCCTTCCTCCCCGGAAAAGTCAGAGCGGTCAGCTTTGATGCGCCAGGAATTGTTAAACAGCATTTAATTGACAGCTTTTTGACATCTCGGACTGGCGACGCCTCATTCTCTTCCTCTCTCTCGCTAACGCAGAACACACACACATTGATTCAGCGGCTGACAGTGAAGCTTCAATCAGCTTTCACTCAACGGCCGTCCGAGCTTTTGCCTGGTTTATGAAGGGAAGTTGTGGTAAAAGGAGCAAAAAGCGAACACAGTTCAGCAGCTCATACAAATGAAACCTGGTGTTTTAGGAAGGCAAATGCAGGAGTCTGCAGTCCCTAAAGCAACCCAGAAAACACCGGGACAGGTTTTCTGCACAGTCATTCCAAACGGGAAGCTCATGCTGACCGGAACAGTCAGTCCCAGTGTTTGAAACGTGATGGATGGACGAACTCTGGCTGCGTTCACACAGCAGGAAAATGTGACTCAAATACGCTTATTTTATCCCGAATTGTTTTGAGATAAACTATTCGGGATATTTGTTTTTTTTTTTTTTACAAATATCCTTCCTACTCGTTTTTACCAGAAGTAGCATCCATAACAACATGACTCGTGTGATGCAAGAAAAGTGTTTCCATTGCAGTTTTGCGAAATACATCCATCCTGATACAGATGGAAAAAAAACACCTCATCCTAGTGAAAAATGTTATCGAAAAACGTGAGGTTTTTTTTTTATTGTTTCCATTTAGCAAATTTATTTAGGTACTTTCAATTTTTGTAATTTTATGGTCAATGGAAACACAGCTGCTGTTGAATTATCCCATCGCACGTGTTGTAATAATTAGCAAAGCCAGCAGCATGGATTTGATTCCTGCTAACGTCGCGCTAACAGTCTGCAGCAGAAAACTCCGTTAGCATCTCCTTCATTCCTGTCAGTACTGCTGGAGAGGAAGCAAACTCTTCTTCTGTCTTTATAACGTTGTTCATCAGTTTTAGATTTGTTATTGAGATTTTATGTGGCAGACCAACACAAAGCAGCGAAGAATTGTTTTTGTGCACGTGTCAAACTCAAGGCCCCAGGGGCCAAACCCTCTAGACTCGAGATTACCTCAATAAGACCCTAAGGTTTTTCACAAATCCTCAAAATTTATACAAAATCAACAGATTCCCAAATTGTTTCTGATGTTACTGCAACATTTTCTCAAAATTGGTCAAAAACATTGGGTTTAATTGACAGCTGGCGTTGTAGTCTGTGATTGATACAGCGAGTACTAAAAAGTCACATTTAACATCACACATTAGCGCAAATGTCATAAAAAATGTCTTACAAATATGTGTAAATTAGCATCACAAAATATGTGATTTCAAAAAAGCCACAAAAGCAATCAAAATCCTAGAAGGACTGCTATTTATGAATATTTTAACAGATAAATGGGTTTTATCAATGTAGTCTAGCACAACCGGCCCTTTAAGAACAGTCAGGTTTTTGATTAGGCCCAAAATGAAACTAAGTTCGACACCCCTGGTTTAACAGAAGGATAAAGATGTCTGGTTTTCGCCCAATGCTTGCGTCTTTGCAGGTTTACAGTTGTGCCTCACTGACTATCCGAGTCTCCGTGTGGCAGCTGGCTGCATGCGCACGCGTACCGATGTATTCCACCAAAGATCCCTGTAAATGGATCCACATTTGGTAGAAAGTCAGATAAACTTTTATCATTTTTTTACCCTGACAGTCAGAAAGAGTTTTGGTGAGTGTGCGGACCAGAACAACAAGTAATCAAATGTTTTCAATCGGCCACGCTTGGCAGGGAATGAAAGGAGGCCGTAACAACGAATCAGGAAATTGCGGCCATCCGTCTACACCTTCTTTTAACAGCTAATTGCGCCGCTGCTATTTTCTCCTCGGCGGTCCCTCTCTGCATCTGGCCGTCTCTGAATTCATGCTGTCACCCCCTCAAATCTCTCTTTCTCTCTCTCTCCCAGGCATAGCGGTTATGTAAGGAGGCACAGCTAGGCTGCTTATTTACGCTCCCATGAGGATTAGGCAGAAGCCTGGACATGCCAGCACCTGCAAGACTCACTGACAGTCCACACACGCACACACACACACACACACACACACACACACACACACACATGGGGCTACCGCACAGTTGACAGACTTTCTCTAAAACGTCTCGCAGAACAGCCGTTCAGATTGTGAGCTCTGATGGACTCATGCTGGATCACACCACTGAGTTCTGACATAAAATAGATGCTCAGACCAGAAGTCTGCCTCACAACCCGCTAAGGTGTTCAGGCTCTGGTGAGAAACCAGCAGCTGAAAGGAGCGTGGACGTCGGCGCATATCAACGAGATCGACCTTAACGTCACGTCTGGGTGCCTTGTCCGGTTTCTCTGTTGTAATGAAGATGCTTGCGGTGCCGTTGGTTTGCTGAACACATCCAGTCTTTGGGGTTTTTTGTGACCAACTCGGCCAGACCTCTGTGTGCAAAGCGCAGTGATGCGGTAGAAATGAGAAACACACAGTAAGTCAGTCCACAAACCCCAGTTTTCGACCGTATCCAAACCAGTCGACGTTACTGGTCTCACTTCTGTCCTGCTGGTCTTTCCCTTCATTCTTCTCAACAGCCTTTTATCATATCCAACACTTTTCTCCACCCATTCCAACCTGTCACAATAACAAATGTTGCTGGACAATGAATTGTCCCAGAAATGATTGTGATAAACAATAATTTTGCTGTTTTAAGGCCATTTTCAAGTAACATAACAGTAATAATGGCAAGGACACATTCTCAAGGATCAATAAACTTTAAATTCTGATGAACATTTAAACTGGAATTGAAAGACGTTTGGGACATCCGCGATAATTAAAGAAAACAACAAAAACAAACAAAATAGAAGGACTGAACTGTCCTTCAAAGAAAAGACTTGTTGAAACCAGGGCACCGGACTGAAGCCTTTTCTCATCCAGTAGGAAGAGAGAGAGAAACAAAAACAATCACGCAAATGGAAACGGATGAGGTCGTTTTAAATTATCATATGATTATTTGATTTATTGCGACAGGCCTAGAAATAACACATTAGGATCATTGCTGCAATATTGGAGGAGCGCTGCATAAAGACCATAGCAGGGGCCCATATGTGAAGCATGTTATATTTCTCAACCCGTGGTGGACTGGCTCCAATGGAAAAATCACGTTTTGTGTGTCACAGTGAGACAGAGATGAAAAATACAGTAGTTTCAATAAGGCAAATCTTCAACTGCAATTTCTTCATGGGTTGCAGTGAAACTCCAAAAAGAATCTCTCAGCTGATGGAACAGAGAAATTACAACATGAAAGACGTCTTACGTCCTTTAAGTGAAAGAAAAACAACTAAGTTATTTCATCGGCCAGAAAAAGTCGGCAGATGTCACTAAAGCAGCCAGAAAGCAACTCTGTGCTCTGCTGCAAGGAAGCGTTCGCCATCCTTCTGGAACGCCACTGGGAAATTTCACCCAACGCAAGAGAGATGGGAATGTCGGCGGTGCTCCCGGCTCTCCCTGCCAGGGAACCTGAGCGTTTTCCCAGGTCAACGGAAAGACAGGCGTTCCCATCGCAGGAGCTTCTCTGCAGATCTTTGCCAGAGCCTGCGTGCTGAGTAACATGCTAGCTGTCCAGCAACAAGCGTCTGTTTCATCTGCTTTCTCTGCAATGCTCTCTACAACACAGCTGACAGACTAAATTATGATAAAAGATCTCCAGATTTTTTTATACAGATTCTGTTAGGAGATTATTTCTAGTACCTGAAAATATGTTCAGCAGAAGTCTTTACCAAAACATTTTTTGGGGGGGGAAACTCAAATCTTCCCAGGTCAAACTCTTCTCTTGGAGAATGTTGGCTAAAATCATTCAACTGATTTATTACATTTTTTTACATCTGTAATTGGCAGTTATTAATTATTTTTGTCGTGTAACCTCTTGGTTGTACAAGGAGATGTTCCAGAGTTTGAAAACTCAGATGAACACAACACAGAAAGTCCTGAACTTCACCACAGGATCGCATGGATCGATTGATTGATTACATAATCCAGTCCCAAAATGTGTTTTTTATGACGCAGGATATTCACATTTAGAATTACAGCAATGTGTAAGAATGTGAGCCATTAACTAAACCGAAGGAGAATCGAAGTTCTCCTTCGGTTTAGGAAGCTGATGCCAGGTGCTACCTGGCACGTAGCGTCTTCAAAATATGAGATTCCTCTGATGTTCTGGTTTTTGTCTTTCTAGCAAACCAACAGCTGTCGAATTTGACGCTTTTAAAAGGCACGGATTATGTTTTTCACCAATCTAGTGCCATTTTGTAGCACAATCAAGTAGCTATGTTACCTTTGGATGTTGTAAAAACGCTATGTATATCAAATGTGACTTAAAAGAAGTTAAACTTTGTAATTTAACACCTTGAAATTAGGCCTCTGTCTCTTTAAGAACCCTTACAAAAGACTCCCATGAAATTTACCTGTGAAAGTTACATTTGAAACCTATGTACCACACATGTGGTTCACACAAATGTTCACATGTGAATGACATGTGAGTCACATCTAAAGGCACATGTACTGTATATGTGTGATTTTGGAATGTTTCATGTGAAAACATGTGTATCTCATGTGCATCACATATTTCCACATGTCTATCACATACACATGGGATAGACATGTGATGTGTATCCCTGTGATAGACATCCCACGTGGAAAATGGGAACCACATGTGCCACATGTAATCCCATGTGAAAGTCATGGGATTTTTTGTAAGGGAAGCTCCAGCTCTCCAGGAAGTCATCACAACATCTGCTGGTAATGAGCTTAGCAGATGTGTAGTTCCACCAGGTGTTTGCTAATTGCTGCTGGCTAGTCTGAAGGATCTGAGTGGGGAGTTACAGGGACTCTGGTTTCTCCGTGTAGCTCTGATAAAACACTGGGTCTTTGTCCAAGCTCGGTTATTTAATAAGCTAACAGAAACGGATGGAAAGGAACGAAAGGACGACCCGTTTCTCTGTGTTTTCCAGCTTTGTTGGCCACGTGTTCTTCAAGGGAAGGACAAGGATGTAATGACAAGAAGTAAGCATGAGGAATATGTGAGCTATTAAGGGACACTGCGAAGACGAGTGGCAGTGTTCCCAGTGTGCTTCAACATCTGACTAGGACACTTCACGGCATGCGACGAGCCCAGCACAGACACGGGGGGCTGAGATGTAAAACAAATCTAACTTCTGTGAGCGCAAGTTGTTGTGCAGAGAGAGAAGAGCATTAGAGGAACTAAATAGCGCCTGCAAAAGTCATTTCCCCTGAAGTATAGACGCTGCAGCTTTGCTTTTTCTGTCTACTCCAGTTCTTTTATCTCCAGCTCCACTCCTACACTCGGTAACATGCCAATGATGCCATTTCATTACCATTTTGCCCCACTCCTGGTAATTAACTGAGAAGCCTTTTTATTATTATTTTTTTTTGCTCTGTGCTGACGCTCTGTGGTACAAGTTGCTGTAGCTGCATTTTTGTACCGTCTGAAGAGAAGAATCATCCTCAGAAAGAAGACAAACACCAAGAGAAACAGACAATATTAGAGCTTTCAAACCGTTGGCATCCTTTGCCGTCAGAGGTCCTCCCCAACGACCCCGAGGTCTTTTGATTGAGATGGAGGAGGTTGTGAAACCGCTCGGCTTTGATGTCAGATCACAGAGTGGTGAAACAGAGCGATGTGGGGTGGGGGGTGAGGAGGAAAACACGTTATCGAGTTCAGTGTGAATCACTGAGCTGATCCGCCATGCACCGAGGAGAGTGGGCTGCTTTTGGTCTCCGGTCTTCTGCTTTTACGTGTTTGTGTTGGAAAATTCTCTGCCTCTTTTCTCAAGACTTCTTAAGGTGGTGATTCAGCAAAGTTGTCTTCTAACCAATAAAGCCTCTGCGAGGAGGCAATTATGAGTCAGGCCTATCTGCAGCGGCCAGACGATCAGAAAAGAGGCTTACGCCGGCTCGTGGGTTTCTCTTTACCTTGCCTGTTTGCACTCCTCCATACTGATGGGTAGAAGAGCAAAAATTTAATTTCTGTTAAAAAAAACAAAAACCCAGAAAGTTATATTCGAACTCTGAGAACAATGATAATAGAAAACTAATACCCCAGAAAAATTGAGAGAGCAGAACTCTACAGTGTTGCCAGATTGGGTGGGTTTCTGTCCAATAGGGCTGCTTTTAAACATGTTATAGTGGAAAAAACAGCTTTGGGTTGGTAGTTAGAATTTGGGCTGCTTTTCACAACATTTGTCGGGTTGTTAGAACGTGTTCAAAAGACAATTCTTTCAAAATGGTTTGTCATTGTGTTTTGAAAGCACAAAACTTTCAATAAAATGCCAGGTTTTCGAATGATCTTAATTTATTTTGAAATGTCCAGAAGTTGTCGAACGTGACATCGTCAATAATTAGTCATTGGTTAATCAAAGTGTCACTATGTAGTCGTATTGTAAAACAAACATCCCAGAGCAACATCAGGATTTAAAAGGACAAATCGCCAACAAAAAACTCAAGTCTCGTGTTCAAAGATTCAAGTCCCAAGCAGTTCCTTCATTACAAGAAAGGATGAATAAAAGTGTTGTTAAATGTCAGAATTCTATAAATGCAGAGAAATGACACTTAATATATATATCTACATTAGAGGTTGAGATTTGCCCTGTTATTTGTTTTATGGTGTGTTTGGGCTGGAAACTCTCAGTCATGTCATAGTACAACCATGTAGAAGACAGCATGATGCTAGCCCAGTATTACAGACACTGTCTCATTCCACATGTCACAAAACCTCTTAATATAACAATGTTTAAAGTTGTTCTGTGAGTTCTGTTTAGCTTCACAGCATGTGGTTTTATCTGGTAAAGTAAGCTTAAGATGTCACTATGAGCCAAGGATCTGAAGGTCAGAGGCTTTAGCTTGAATTTCTGTTTCCTGAGTTAGCTTGTTGCATCAACACAGACAAAAACTTCTGGTTGGGTTGGCTGACAGCACTCTGCTCCAATAGTATTGGAGAGGCTTTCACCAGATTGTCAAGTTATTAAAAAAACAACTAATATGAGACAACATGCAAACAATGTGTAAGCACTTTGAGAATCCCACAGCTAGCTGCTAGCCGCTAACGACAAAACATTAGCGTCAGCTTTTCTGCCTGCTCTAAACGAGTCTGAACCGAATTTCATCACTGGTAGTTAAAACTCTAAAATGCTTTGATCGAACATAAGCTGGGTGAAAACACAGTTCAACATTTAGGAAACCTTTAAAGCACAAAAATTAAGCATTTTGAACTTTACTGTCAGACAGCAACACATGGACTGGACCAGGTTACACTGATTACAGGTTCTTAAAAAATGTGTACTTTCATTCTGTTTGTAAAAGTAAAATACGTCATCCTCAATTTTTCCAAAACTACTGCTGATATCCCGCCTTGTTCACAAGAGTCATTACACCGTTACCTAAGTGTGTGATAATGAGCTGCTTAATGCCAACTGTCTGTTTTTATCTCACCTGTCTTTGAGAATAACTAGTAAAGAAAAAGAGTAAACTACTTTTGTACCTTCAACATATTTCTGAACAGGTGACAAAATAATTTTAAGAAAACAAACAGTGACCCCAAATTTCTGTTCCTATTTTTCTGTTCTCCAATACTCCTAATACCGCGTTGTGTTACAAGATGAACATGTTTGTCATGTTCAGTGTTCGGATAAAGAGCAGACATTTTTCAAACTTATGATTGGTGAAGCACTGGTCAGGGTCAAAACTGAATACTGGGTAATTGATTTCTTAGTCCACCTCCAGTTAATCAGTTTCTGAAGAGAATCAGGAGAGGCGCTGATGTGGAAGCACAGGCTGAATCTCTGCTAGCGTAAAGAAAGAGGGTCACAGTCGGAGCAAACGGGGAGCCACATGCTGGGCGGCCCATCAAATACAAAACGAGTTCCAGACGGCAGATTCAAATGTGCACACATTACCTGTTCCCTGACCCAGAGAAGATGCAACATGGAGAACACAGAGGGGACGAGGGGAGAGAGAAGGGCAGATGGGTGAGACTGATAGCTTATGACAGAATGTCCCGCTTCAGCTTTTCTACTCAAGCTCCTCTAAAAGCATTTCCTCACACACCCTTTGTACCACTCAGCTCTGCCATTGAGTATTACATGACTTCAGCCAGTCAAGTAATGGAGTATTGCTATTACAAGTTTTTCATATAAAGACTATTCTTGATATGAAACTAAATCAGAAGGCAGGCGGTTTATTGTAAATACATGGACATGCTACTTTGAATGTGACTGGATAATGCAGGCAGGCTTTACATTTGAGTGTAATTTTTAAACCAAGAGGCTTCATTTTATTTTCTAGGTAAATCTAAAATGTAACCATTGTGATATTAAAATGTTTTAAGGAAAAAACTATTTTCTCAAAACAACCCAAATCTGTATGTCACTGAAAATCAAAATTGTCCGCATTGTTACATTTCTTCTTTTCAGATCCAACAAGACAGATTATAGTTAATTAACTTGTCTTTATTGTGACAATGTGATGTGCATCAGAGTTAACATTACAAAATATAATAGAGCTAAAGTTCTTATCTATTGCTATGTGCCACAAGAAACGGTTCTGTTAATGATCATTAATTCTGTATATCAGGACCAGAGGCAACGTCACACAGTGTGTGTTCAACAGAGCAGTAGGTGTTACAACGCCCTGCAGTTAAATGGGACTCATCTTGTATTACCAATTAGTACAGTTAGCATAACTACCAGCAGTTCTTGTGCGTAGTCTCTGTAGAGGCCCAATTCAAACCTTCTAGTCTACTCTACTGTTCGCTTCGTCTCCAACTCTGTGATGTAACTTTGATCGAGCACAAAGGTTCTCCAGGTGTCTCTAAGGACAGCAGTGTGTAGCCCAGATTTGTGACCATGTTGACTGGATGAGTGGGCTGAACATTTGCATCCAGTCAAACTCTAATCGTAGTCTATCCAGAGTCAAAAACCACAAGATTCCGCTCACTGAAAGATGAAACAAAAACTGAGCTTTATGAGTTGAAAAATGCCTCATTTTCTAGTTTGTGCAGAGAGGAGTGTGTGCATGCTGCTCCCAGCCGATGAGAAGAAAGGCATGAAGAGTGACAGCTCTGAGTGCTGCAGTCGAGAGGCTTTCTTTCCTCCGCCCACGCAGGCGTGGACGACTGAATGAGCATCCAGCTCCCAGGTGGCACAGTTCTAAGAGACCTTTCTTCCATCTCTGTCCTCCCTTCCTTTTCCTAACTCTGACCTTGAGCTTGGGTGGAAAATGGAATCATCATTTCATGCTCAGTTTTTCACACAACCTCCCTATGCAAACCCACCTGCTCTTTTATTTGATAAACCTTTCTGGGGGGGATTGTGGAGACAGTTTAGGCTGTAGACTGGCAGCTAATGGTTGGGCTTGTTTTACACCAACATCAACCAAAGCAAGACATCCTGCAGGGTTTCCCACAGTGTATTATAAGCCTGGAGGCCACCAGGCTAACCCCACCAGGCTAAGAGTCATTTGTTTATTTTAAATGGGTTTTTTTTATACACCAGTAGCAGAGACAGTAAAGGTGGATTAAGCTAGGTATATAGTTGACCCATTGAACTGGGCGGTAGGTAAGTGTGCCCCAATTGCACCGCCGCTGACCTTCCTGTTGACCTCATACGCTACTACTTCCAAATTATGACACTTGCGCCTCTACCACTGAGCTTAGCAGATTTTCTGGGGGAAACCCTGCATCCTGGTCCCAACATCAAATAGACAGAGTTTGTTGCCTAAAAAGGTGCTCAGGTCAAATGCGTTTCTCTTTTCAAAAAGGCATCCAATGCCTCAAACTTTGAAATAAGACGGTTGATATCAAGTGTCAAAATTGCTATAGGTTTAGGGCTGAGAAAAGTGAGAAAAGACCCGGGTTGGTGCGAGCCTCTTGATTCTTGGTTGCAGTCTCTTTGTACAATGGCGGATGAAATTGAGAAAGCGGTTTGGCTTTATTTACTTAGAGCAAGCGAATGTCATACGGTGTCTCTGCGCCATGTCTGGATTGACCTGATAATTCAGAGGTGATTAGAGTTTGGTGAGTTTCACAACCTAGACAGGTGCCGCTTTTAGCGCTATTTCCGTCTCACCCGATCCCAGTTTGACAACCAGTTGACTAACCGGTGCCTTCATCTCCTGCCAAGACACAAACTACAGGCAACTACTTATCACATATCTGAGTCTCTGATTGGTTGACGTGCTGCGCCCAACTGCAAATGTTCAGATTTTCCAACTGTAGAGTTTGCCGCTTTGAATGCTACTAAATCTGTGCTCAAAATCTGAACACGTGCAATGCCAGATGTGTGAAATATTTCAAAAGTCGCTGTGCTAGACACGCCGCAACACCTCTTGACATCCACTAGACCCTCTAACCAGAAGTCCCTGATATTGTAATTGGCCTGGACACATTATACAACAGCAAAGGGCCTTAGTAAAGTGCAACATCACCTACGACCACTAGGTGTATCTTCAGTTTCCCATTAACCAACAGTCTCTCCCTCTCTCAAGCTGGATTCTCTCTCTCTTTTTGATAAAATGTTCTTCCTCTGAACTCCCTGCAACTCTCCCATTAAAGTCAGTTTAGACCACTTTAACACTTTAACAGTTCATTTCTACCATGTCTTGGGTTTTTATTTGTTTGAAATGCAAATTGCATTTTAATGTGTTGTTTTTATTTGATGCCGGAATTGTTACCATTGTTCTTTTGATGCATGTCTAGTTTTTAATGAGATTGTTTTCTCTCCGTGTGACTAGTTTTCTGAGAAGCATTTTGAACTTCCTAGTGTTTGAATGCTGCCGTACAAACAGACTCTACGTTCTAATACATGCAGGCTACAATACTGACAGGCAAAAACCCAACAATGACCTCTGTACCACAGACAGCTCAGCTCATAAGCTGTAGTCAGCCATTTCCTTCTGTTATGTACGCAATAAGGTAGCAGAGTAAAATAAGATCTTGTTGTTTGGTACCTCACTAACAAGACAGAAGAAGTGGTAGGTATAGTTAGGTATTCCAGCAGTGTGTCAAAATAGGCTTTGAAACTCCACAACATCACAGTTTCAAGGGCTTTTGAAAAACAAGTAAATTTTGTTTTTGCTTCCTTATTTTCCCAGAGGTCCATGAAACCACGATCTCCTTTCTTATTCATGTAAACAGGCAAAAAGTAAAACATATATCATCTAGTTATATGTCCAAAAAACGTATACTTCATTCATTTGAAAGTTTAACAACTGTGTTTTTAAATGTTTTAAGGCAGAGGTGTCAAACTCATTTTTGTTTTGGGCCAAATCAAGATCTTGAATGCTCTTAAAGGGCCAGTTGTGCCAGAATGTATTGATAAAACCCATTAAGATATTAATGAATTCTTAAAATTAAGCAGTACTGAACATCTTTTCAGTCCCTCCAGGATTTCGCAATTGTTTTTGTGGTTTTGTGCAATAAAAATCAAAGTGTTTGTGGTACTGATTTTAAAATATTTACGATATTTGTGCTTATGCATATGACTTTTTATTACTCAACATGTAAATAATGGACTATAATCTGACATCAATTAAGGCTGAGACAGCTGTTAGCATCACGTAAACCATTTTTGACCATTTTAGTGAAAAATCTGCAATAAACTCACAATTATTCATTTGTATGGAAAAGTGCGGCGATTTGTTGTTTTTTGCGTGAATTTCTACCATAATTTGCAAGAAGCTGGAGGGACAGACTGATGAAATCTGACAGAAAATAGTTAAAAACCGCTTTGATTTGGTTGAAATAATAATATTTAAGCACACTGTGTTTAAAGGGGACACTGTTCCTTTAAAGACTCAAATAAATCGTAGTTTATTCAGGATGCAGAGAAAGAAAGAGAGAGAAAAAATAATTCCCACATTCCCAGAAAATAAAATGTCCCAATGGCTGCCTGATGTCATGATCCCAGTGTGCACATATACATCTGCTGCATCATTAATGGCCATGATGGACCATTAGTTCTATGGCATCATCCCAGCACTAAATCATTGATGAGCTTTGGGGGCTTTGGTCATAGGAGAACCAATAGGAAAACACTGAGGGTCCTCAGCAACAGAAGCACATATGACCCAACGTCCACTTATGGGCTTATTGTTCCACAGGCAGAAAGCTGTGTGTTCTGGTGTGAACATGTGGCCTCTAGCATAGATCATTAGGAAATAAATCATACAAAGAAAGGAAGAGCCTAATTTCTCCTTGAGTTGTGATCGGCAGGTTAAATATTGGAAAATCTGTTCATTTCTTCCTATTGACTGAATGTGTCAGAACTCAGTACTCTGAAATGCATTAGCCAGAGATATGAACTGATGGACTTTTTAAGAGTTTAATAAATTCATGTAAAAGCTTAGGGATCAACCTTTATCCATAACTCAGGATGATACTGAAATTCTTCCAAATATTGCTAAAAGCCTAAACAGTCAAAATCATTTAGACTTCAAATAAATAAAAAATAGAAAAAGAAGCATGGGCCTTGAAAAGCCTCATAAGTAGCTGGGTTTCCATTAGAAACGTGCGCAAAACTTTGACGATATTCCGCTAATGTCAAAAAAACAATTGCGGTGTTTCAGTCGAATAAGAAACAGAATTAAAAAATCATGTTTATAATAACTTGTTCACGTGACAAGCCATTAAAAACATGTAGTCTATTTTTGAAAACCGGAGCTTCTTCAAAGCTGCCGTGTTTCCACAAAGCAAACATATTTCAGTAATTTAAATTTTTACAGTCAATGGAAACGCAGCTCTCCTCTGACACTCACTTTTGGAGCTCAGGCTCATAAAACCTCTTCACATTTGAAAACGGACGCAGCCCAACAGCAGTTGAACCTTGGACTCCGTGATGGATTAGAGCTCCAAGGGGCGACGGCCAAGGTGTCCTACAGGTCACCATACCATGATGTGACTCAGGAGCAGGACCTACATCCATCACTGCCGTGGAATCTGACATCTGAACTGGCCCCAGATCAGGTCGTGACCACAGTGTGGCGTCATTAGGCTTTAGAGGAATAAACAGCTGATAACCAGACAGCACGTATGAATCGCTCTCACTTTGACACAGCTTCCTGATGCCCTGCAGGTGTAAGCGGAGTGAAGTGGTGACCCACATCCTGTAGATGGGAATGCTGCGTCAGCCCTCTGAAACTATAAAACCCCTCCATTGTTTTGAGACGTAGAAAAAACTTAGCCTAGAGAAACTACAGGCATAAGACACATTAAGAACAAACAAATGCTTGATAATTGTACAAATTAAAACTAATCATATTTAGGGAAGTGGTCGCACTTTAAGGCTGAACCGAGTAAGGCTAAGGTCATACTTTTATTCTTTTAAGCTTTCAATCTGTCATGGGAAGGATCTACATTCTTTAGGGAATATACAGAAGACCATTGTTTTACTAAAGCTAACTGTGCTAACACCAGCAATCGCTAATCTAACTTCCTAAAGACTAAATAAGAAATCAAACCAATCAAGAAGCAAAATCTCAATAAACACAATAATCATAGGTTTTTAAAATTCTGTAAGATAGACAATACTGTACATGTTTAAGCATTTTTAGAATATGGATAAGAAATTGAAAACGTACACCACTGTACGATGAAGCCCTGCTCATTATTCACAGGTTTTTCTGTGGAACGAGACACCAAATTATTTAAGGAAAATCCACCCAGTTTCAAATGTAGCTTGGGAAACAGAAATACCTTGCAGCCAATCAAAGAGCTCCATAACTCAGTTAATGGTCATTTTTTTCTCCTTCGTATGCTTTTGCCTTTTAAGATGATACTGAAACAGATGCTGTCCTAGAAACCAAACTTCTAAATTAAAATGGTTTGGTCCAACATACCCAGCTGTAAGTTCTGATATCTTCTTACGGCTTCTAAAGATGGTGCAAATCAAAAATCAGCTCAAATCCCTATTGGCGAGTCAGAACTTGGATTGGTGAATCCCTAATTTTAGAAATCTTCATGGCTCTGGCTCTGGTCAGTAGCAGAGCTCAGTTTGCTCATAGTTTGAAATGTGGGAGCTCTTGGATCAGCGGCCAGCCCCACGGCATCATATTACGGAGCAGGACAAGCGTGTGTGTGATTACACCAAGTCAGACCTCCCGTTCGCCTGGAGCTTTTAGAATGCGAGGGAACAAAAAAAACAGCCGCCAGCCTTTCTGCCGCTCAGATGCACTCAACAGAGAGCACAGCAGTGAGGTCCTCTGACAAAAAGAGCGGAAACCACGGTGCCAAAAATCCCCCCGGCACCCTTTAAAGTACTCAACATCCCCACCCCAAAAGAACAGCCCAGCTCAGGCTGCGGGGCTCCGGCGGCGCAGAAATCGATGAAATCAATCCAACTTTTGATTAACAGCACAGAGGATTTAAATGGGTAGCTTCGAGTGAAAGCTGCTGTACTCTCCCCAACAGAACCACTCTGGGTTTGTCTTTTACCAATATCTGGGCCAATTCATCACGTTGAGGACTTTACGCAGACGTCTGGGTGGTGGGTGGAGGGGGCTGGATCCTCACAGTGGTCAGCATATTGGCTCGGTCGTTTCCTCCGAGCTCGGGCTGCAGTCCATAAAAGTTAACGACCCCACGAAGCTGAGAGTGGCCCAGGAAACAGCCACACAGCAGCAGCACTCACAGACAAACGGCTTTTCGGTAGGGAAGCAACGCTCCTCCCCCCCCCGTCCACAACACACAGAAACTTTTCTGAAGACTCATTTCAGGCCACAGATGAGCGGACGAGACGAGGTTTCCTCGTCGTCTCCTCAAATATCGCACGCTCGGAGCTGCAAGGCCTTCTTACGTAACTCTCAGACTTCTGCCGAGCTGCCAGAGATTTCTGCGTCCGTGAGTCACTGGGCCGTGAGGACTCAGCAGCCAGAGATGTTCGCGCCATCCTGCCGTCCCAAACCTAACTCGCCTGCACCGCCCGAAAGTAAAGAGCCGAGAAACGGGCGGGGAGAGAAGTTCTCATGTAAGCGTCGAGTGATACTCCTGCGGTCTGTAGGAGAGCAACACCAAGAGGTGGAGGCAGAGGAGACCAGGACAACAGAAACCTGACTGGAGAAGCAACTGAACTGTGTTCCCACTACATCTGAACAGAATCCGCTCAGCGTCTCATCAATCTGTTCCAAACTGCTCCAAACAGAAACCGTCCTCAGGTGCTGCTCAGCTCATGGAAGTTGCCGAAGTTAGCTTGATGCCCTTTTCCTACTGCTGTACATTGCTCTCATTTAAGTCTATTTTGTTTGCTTTACTAGGTGTTTTGTTTGCTTTACTAGGTGTTCCGCATGGTCCTGTATTTGGACCTCTTCTGTTCATTCTCAATGCTCACAGTATTCAGTTTTCTATTAAGCTAGTTTTCTGTTACGCTGATCCAGAAAACCAGCTTAATCCCTGTGTTAGGGTTATTTAAAAAAAAACAAAAAACATCTCAAGTTCAGCATTGATTCATCTACAAAAGACAAAGAAAATTACATCTTTTCCAACCTGATGCTGAAAATATTACAGATGGATGTCTCATACCTGCCTGAAATGCTGCCAACCTGTTTTAAATAGACGTCCAAGCATAAAGCCCAGACTTTAGACACACGTCCTTCTTCTCTAATGGTGTCCTCCCTACACCATTAGATAGACCCTACAGCTCAATGACAGAATTTTAAATTCTGATTGAGATCAATAACACAAGTATTAATAACATTGCTCCAGTGCATCTTAGGGTGCATCCACACCAGCCTTGTTTAGTCTCATGAAGTCTAGTCCGTTTGCCTAGAAAGTCGTTTGTTTGGGGAGGTGTGAATGCACAATGGGATCAAAAGAAGCTAAATCTGGTCTGCCTTAGATGAATCATGCTTTTAGTATCATTAATCAGCAAAATGTGGCATTTTGATGGAGGCCAAAACCAAACAACAATCAAACAGTAACTTCCACACAAACACAAAAGAAGGAGGCCAGAATGAAGCTCAGGGTTTTATGGGTCGTGGAAACAACCTGGGTGGCTGTCTTGCTCTACTTGGATAAAAAACCAAACTGAAGCCTATTTTAAAACATACAAACTTCGTTCGTCTGAGCGGGAAAACAGTTGGACATTTCACATCGACTTCCCAGTTGGACAACATCTCAGAACCGCGTCCTGTTGAGGTCGCTCACTATAAGCCACAGAAACTCATGAGATTCCGCTGTAGCCCACAGCTCTAGGGCATGTGATTTTATAGAAAATAGCATCAAAGCTGTGGTGTTATGTCTACCTCTGACCGCCATGCTGAGTCATTATCTTAATAACATGTCATAAATCAGGAAAATGAAGGCTTAGACCTCATTTTAAACACCGGGTTGAGTAAAGGAGACTTGGAAGTGCCTCAGCCCGTCCTGAACCCTGAACCTGATGACCAGCTTGATGTTTTCCACCAATCAGAAGAGGTGTTATGACCTTCAGAGGGAACACGGACAGGAAGACGTCCACAGTCAAAGCCAAGCCTGATTTCTTCAGCGAGTTAGCGCTGCTCTCCATGCTAGTTATGTTTTCCCAAAGGCCCAGGTCCCAAAAGGCCAGGCGTACAGAACATGCAGATCCCTACCATAAAGTGGGCCGTGTGGTGTGCAAGCCCACTGAGAGTCCACAGAGACTTGTCAGGATAAAAGTTCCTGCTTGTTAGCAGCAGCAGCAGCAGCATGTGGACGGCAGGCAGACTGAAGCAGCTCCTCAGCAGAAAGAAGAGACATCCAGCTGGGTTGTGAGCTCTGTGGTGGCAGCTGGAGAGAGGAACTAGGTTTGATCCACTATCCAGGGATCCTTCACATTTTTATGTCAAAATTACATTATTGATGAACATTTTACATTTCACCTAAAATCAGTAGAATTTATGTACCTAATATTAAAATGTTTTATTCATAAATGTATTTTTTCAGAAAACCTAAATTTTGTAGATCATGACTGATTTAACTTCCAAGGAGGTGAATACTTTTGTAAGCACTGTACCTATATTAGCTTTAAATGCAGTTTCCAGATAGGTTGAAGTATACCCTAACACCCTGTCCTCACATCGTCTCTCTGGCTCTTTCTAAAACCGTCTTTCTAATCTTGGACAGTCTACAACTCTGGCAAAAGTTTCTATTTTTATTGGCCGGAAGCAAAAACCTGCCATCTGTCCTCTTTGTTTCATTTCTGCTGATTGTCACAGCATGCTTTTTCTTTCTCTTTCTTTCCTCATTTGAAATAAATAATTGCGGGTTGCTTTGTCCTTCCCTCATCGCCAGAGCTTGACGTACGGTCCGACACCATCGTGGAATCCTCCCACTCCAAGCTGTCTTTTTTTTGTTTGTTTGTTTATCGGACTTTTGTCTCCCTTCGTCGTTAATCATAAATGTTGCCGCGTAACAGCAGGAGGGCACACTGAGTGCTCTGATGTTTTCAGAAAACATTACAATATAATGACAGACAGGAACAGTGACAGTCATTTCTTTGTAACAGATGCAAAACAATGAGACCTAAAATTGAAGAACAGCAGGTCAGTTGATGCATGTGTGTTTCCCTCTGCTAGGGGTCCACATCTGCTGGTGCAGCTTGCTCTTACAGAGCAACTCTGTCCAGTAGCACTAGTCATGAGCTTAGGTCCTTTAATCCGGAGCTAAAGCTAAGATTAGCCCACATACACACCAAGAAGTCACACACAGGACCACCCCTCCGCACACACACACACACACCCACGCTCACACACACACGCTCACACACACACACACACACACATATATATATACACAAACTCAGTAAGGCCAAAACATGACTTCTAACAAGAAGCGCAGTGAACCTTCAGGGATTTTTTTTCCAACATTATTACAGCCTCGGCTTTTTCTACTCCCTGAAAATCTCTAAGTATGTCAGGTAAAAAATGAAAAACATGCCAAATATGGTAATGGTAATTTCCACAAACTGTGTTTCCATTTGGTTTTTGTTGCCAAATTTAGTATTTTTAACCATAGAATGAAACATTACACGTCATCATTATTCTCGTGGTTGCCCTCAGTAAGTTGCTCGCCAATGACGACCTGCATGCCGCAGCATCTGTTTTGTTCTAAAAGTAAATTTGCCCCAGTAGGAGTTTCTGTTTGTTATTGTTTGATACCCAATAACCGACAGTCTTTTTAATCTGGAAGAAACTTCCAGCAAACTGAAAAACAGCAGAAACACTGAGTTCCTTTAAATCAACGCTAAAATCCCACTTATGTTAGAGTTGCTTTTAATGCATTCAACTGGAACATCACTGATTCTGATTTGAACTTTTCTTTTCTATGTCACTTATTGTTTTATAATTTCATCTTGTAAAGTATTTTGAACTGCCTTGTTGCTTGAACTGTCCTGTACTTGCTTGACTTGGTTTGCCTACTAGGGAAACAAAAACACATTAAGACGCTCCTTTAAGCTTTTTTTTGTTTGTTGTTGTTTTTTTTACATCTTATTTACCCTATCAAATATTTTGATTGCAACATTTTTTTTCTTCTGATTTACAGAAATCAGAAATTCAAATGCAGCAGGCTGCGGTGACCTCAGTATGGAGATGATCCTAAAAGCTTCCCCGTCTCGCTCTGTGCGGTGGGATCACCGCTGCAAAGAAATCTTCCTTCCTGTGGAGCTCATTGTATCATAAAAAAAAAAAAAAAAAATCAAATAAAAATCGACATTCTGATCCCAGTGAAGCTGGGAGTAGATCACAGAGATCACTGACTCCATTATGATCTCATTCATCATTCCTGTAGCCGCTTCGGTTCAACTTTGATCTCCGGCTGCTCGGACAGCTCCGCAATTATCCCCTCTCCCCGTTTGACGGCGACGCCAGACTTTCGCTTTCCTTTCAACGAATACATCATGGTTACATCACTTCCCATCGCATTGAGGGGAGAGGAAAAAGAAGTAGAAGGACATGCTGGGACTCTGTGTGCATGTTAAGCTGTTTGGACGATAATATCGTAACGCGATTATTCAAACATGGAAGGTCACAATCCACCCCCCAAAAAAACTGAGACGTTTTCCTCCCTTTCATACATCGAGACCCTTCTTTTTCCCCCCAGACTTTTTCTTAACTACTGATTCTGGATGATTATATGTAAGCACAGCCCTAAACTCCTGTTGTCACACAACACATAAACACTTTCATCTCCTCCACCTGTTTAGTAAACACACACACACACACACACACACACAACACATATGGCACAAAAGGCACAACTAAAGCAATGCACAAAAAGCTAGGTTGTTGCCTGAGCAACATATGGGCTTGTGCGTGTGTGACAGTTGACTCAGGAATGTGTAATGTTTATTTACCCAGCAGAGGTCTCATAAAGAAGCTAACTGCTCAAACAGCGTATCCTCCTCGTCGTTTAAAGCGGAGTGTGTTCAGGCTAACGCCGGCTAACGTTCATTCTGCGCTGCATGGGCTGTGATACGGGGAGGAAAACTATTAAATAATCACTTCAGCTCTTTTCATGCTCACCAAACATTCACATTCTTCACTCAGCTCAAAGATGCACCAGTGAATGTAACTGACCCATCTGTGCCTTGAGTGGCACAGCAATCAAGGTTACTGCTTCGGTTCATGGATCACATTTAATCATGTTCCTGATGTGCAGCCCGACCCGACAGTGTTTGTCAAGATGACTAAATTCTGTTGTTTAGGGGGCGATGGGGAATATTTTGTGCTACTGTTGTGATAATAAAAATGTTGATGAAAACCTAATGCATGATTGTCAATGAATGGCACAGCAATCATAGTACCTCTTGAAAAGCGTTCCTATTTTAAATTGACTTCTAGACGTTACTTACTTAAAGGATGATTCACATGACTAAACTCCACACAGCACAAATTTACTCATGCTTGTGGAACAGTGGAGAAAATAGTAAAAATAACATTTCCAGTTTTTCATTTCCAGTAAAATAACGTAACAGGTTGGTTTTGTTGTTTTTGTTTTTTAACATCATTAACAGATTTAATCGAGATGACGATGAATGGAAATTCTTATCGTGATGAGAGTTTTTCACAATAAACGATACGATAAATCATTCATTGTCATTTATTCTACTGTAGTTTATCATTAACTGTAAGGCTGGAGCAGAGGCCTCCACTGTTCACTCGGCACAACATGCAATGAGGGCCAGATTGACTTAAGGCCCTAATAGCGCGCGTGTGCAGGCTTTGATTTCTGTTTCCATGGTTACCAGGTGACATATGTTGGCTTGCGATAGTCGGACAGTCTCTCACACGGGAGTTCAGAAGGTAAAGGACGCGCGGCAATTACAGACGTCTCGACAACGCAGATGGCAAACAGCTGCGACCCGCGCACCGAGACGCCCCCGCTCCGCCCCGCGTCACTCTGGCACCTGAACGCTGCCATGCCTGACCGCGGCTGACCAGAGAGCAGGCTTGTGTGATCATGCCTCAGAAGCCTTCCTCCTCCTCCTCCTCCTCCTAGCATCGACTCATTCTGTGAGAGAATCTCAACTCCCCCCAGCAGACAGCCTGTGGGTGTTCTCACAGGCTGGAAGAGGAGAGAGGGCAGATATCTGCGAGACCGAGCGAGCTTGTCAATGCGGTGAGCGACTCACGCACTCCATCTTATCTGTCGCCGACTCTCCGCTGCGTAAGCACAAATCCCAACTGCAGCAGGCGACAAAAATGGAGAAACAAGGAAGTTATTAAACAGCAGCTGCTGTGGAGGACAAGAGCATGACGGCGAGCGTGTTCCTGTCTCCAGGCCACGATGTGGTGGTCATTAGGCAAGTCTTTCTCCTCTCCAGGCCCCTGATGGCAGGTCGGTGAGAAGTCTAAGCTAGCTCCTTTACATTGCTTTCATTCCTGCAGAGGCTTCGTCTAACAGAGAGGAGCTCTATGAACAGCCATACAGAAGGGATGAGTAATGACAGCCCCATTTAAGCTCCTCACAACAGAGAAAAGGAGAGCAAATAAAGAGTCGAGACTCTGATCAAGGGCAGGAGTAGGAGTGGCACAGAAAGAGTCGGCGAGTCCACAGAGTGTGGAGTGTGGCGGCTGGTGAACAAACATCTCAGTGGGGCTGATGTGCCAATAGATTTCCCTTCCTGTTTCAGTAGAAGGGTTCGCATGAACGGTCGGAAAATTACAACAATTCCACAATGTCATGACGGCCTTCATACAGCAAGATAGCATGAAGGGTTAAATTAGCCAAAAGGAAGTGGTCTGTTCAGTAACATGCAACACCTAATCATTACATAGGTGCCAACAGCGGCTAACTCTGAATCAGACTAAAAACTAATGTGTGGTTACCTAGAAGTTTAACTCTGAACAGACAACAGGCTAAATTCTGTTCAAGAGGCAGTATTATGTTTTCCAGCTACATAGTGCCATTTTATAGCACTATGTTAGTTTCAGTTGTTATAAAAATGGTGTACATTTCAAACATGACTTAAAAGACATTTGACTTCTTAATTTAACGCCTTGAAATTGTCTCTTTAAGAAACTCCTGCTCTTTCTGAAGCTCCGCCTTCAGGAAATCATCACAACACTGTTTCTCCATTAAGCCTTTAACATCATTTTTACCTTTTTACCAGCGTTTAACAGAGAAGTAGCTCCTACAATGAGCTCAGCAGACGCTCAGTTCCACCTGGTGTTTGCTAATCGATGCTGGCTAGTCTGAAGGAACAGAGTGAGGGAGTCCTGGGGTAGTGGAGCGCTATGATGCGGGAACTTGGAAGCTGCGGCTCTGAGGCAGAGCTTCGTGCTCAAAGGCGGGGCTAGGTCCACCCAGACGTTCTTCACAGCTGAATGGTTGCCATGGGAGATTGAAGAATTTCTCAAACATGCATAAAATAATTAAGGCAACATTCCTGGTACTCTATGTCTGTGAATGCACAATAGAGCAATTATAATCCCACATAGACAAATATTGCTCTTGACAAACATCTCCATTAGGGGTGCAACAATTTCTCAGCCAGCTGATTTGAACATTATTAATTGGAATTCATCAAGACAATGATAAATCTGAATTAGTACCATGAAAAGAAATGTTTGACAATAACTGATACGATAAATGCCCGCCTCTAAATCCCACCTCTTTTTGCAAATGTCTCCTGTTTTCTCATGGTTCTTTAGCCTCTAAACACTTTCACTGTAGACATAAAACCACATATTTTTAAAAGAACCACATAGATCGGAGTTGGTTGCAGTTATGGCGAAAACAACTTGTTGAATTGCGACGGCTATGACCTCTGCTTTAGGCCCAGATAAAAATAAAACTGCTGATAAAACAGAGCATGCGCTATTTCCTCCAACGACTCTAAGATCAATTGAACACAAACGATAAAATAAATAGGTTCCATATGAGAGGGTGAATTAGAGATAAGAGTTTAGAGGCTGAGGCAGCTTGAACGGAGACGAAGCTCTTCCCGCAGCTTCTCCTGCAGCTCTGCGCCTCTGCCGCCAAGCCCCAGTTGCTCTTACAATGGCACTGAGACACAGAGCATGTGTCGCCCATCTGTCAGACAATATGTCAACACAGCCATAATAGCCCTGCCAAATGCGGCTCCGGCCTGTTAAAGCCCTCCACGTCGAGGCCTTTCCATCTCTTTCGCGTCTGCCGATCACTTTCAGAGCTGCAACATCCTTCTGATTGACGGCGGAGTTAAACGGAGCTTAGACTCCAAGCAGAGGCGCTAAACGCCGTTCATTCCCCTAAAAAAAAAATCAGCGCTACCATTTAATCGATATCAGCCAGGAAGTGGTTATAATTTGCTAAGAGATAACCACTTCCTGTCTCTCTCTGGAGTTCACTCATGTCATTCAGAAAAAAACACTATACAAAACCAAACTTGATGAAGATGAACTGAAAAAAAAAACCAAAAAAACTTTTTTTTATGTTGCTGAACAGAAACAAAAGTGAAGATTTTCATTGGACCAAAAGAAAAATGATCTAGAGTCAGCACACAGATTCAGTTATTACAGCTGGAAACTAGAGATCAGGTCAGGAACCTGGGAGTGGTGATGAACTCTGACCTGAACCTTCACTGTCACATAAAGACAGTTACAAAGTCGGCCTTCTGTCACCTGAACAACATTTTATGTTCTGTCTGATGACAGAACTGCTGTCTGATGAGAGCAGTTGGCAAAATGTAATGTTTATTGCTTGTTTAATAATTGGTCTTATGTTTTTATGGTGTTCAGCACTCTGAACTGTCTTGTTCCTGAAATGTTATACATTAATAAACTTGACTTGACCTCTGTTGTGATGAGTAGTAATTTGGGCTACTTCTCTAGAATCTTAAACCAGGTGGCCTCAATCTTCTTACAGCAAACAGGCATTTTTGTCCTCATTTCACTCAATGGATATGTCGACTTAAATCTCCTTTCTTCCACATTACAACTCTCGATCTAATCTCCAGTAAGTTGTTTTTAACACGTGTTACAAAAGCAACGGAACAAGTGTGCCTGACAAAGTGGCCGGCGGTTCCATATTTCCACCTGTGCAAAACACAAAACAATTCGGCCTGCAATCTGCAGCGAAGCGAATTAAACATCATTTCAGCCAGACAAACGGAGGCGACTGGATGGCGAAGTGCGAGATGAAAACACGAGAGCATTGGGCTGGCTTCGTGGGACGGAGGCTGGGAGAAGCACAACCAAACAGAGGAGGAGCCGCATCCCACGGAGACTCGCAAACATTCCAGCCACAGTTCCCGATCACACTCTTCCACAGCTCCCCCAGACGAGCGGAGCCGAGTGCGTCGCCATCCAATTAACAGCCAGTTGGTTTGAATGGATTACTACCTCGTTAGAGCCTCCGAGACTTTGTAGGTGTGTAACCACCTGGCTGCCAGGCGAACACACTCCACAATATGTTGGCTGACTTCACTCTACATTGCTTGGGTACTGCAGTACAATAGCCACAAAAGTGCTTGTTATTCTAGGGGCCAAATCGAGTTCAATTTGGAGAGTGTTAGCAAAGAAAAGAAGAAAGAAAGAAAGAGAGAAACTGCGATTCTGGACAACCAGGTGGCCGGAAAATGATTTGGAATTACAGTGGTGTGTCTTTTGAGAGTACAGGCTAAAGGAGAGGCATGCTGTTCGACTGTGACGTCAGTGAACCACTCAGTGGAAATCAGTGTTATAAGGAGAACGACATGGGATCAAGTGCAACAACGTCCCTGATTGTACTTTATGACCGGACAAGGTTAAAGGGAAGTTTTAAATCTGATCTTGTGATTATTTTCTGTATGTTTGCGACTTTTAAGGTCTAGGAGTTGAATTGGAGGAAATTACTATGTTGCTGCGTTTCAAAAGAATCTCTGGTCAGTATAGGATGGGTTTGATCAGTGTTCATATTTTAGACTTTTAAGGAGAATTGTGAAAATAGCCCTTTAGTTTGGCAGCAACAGGAAGTTCCAAAGCAGATGCCAACCTTAGCGTCAGACCTCACTAATGTTTAGCCGGTGGCTACATTCTCAAAGTGTTAACAAAATGTTTCTTGCCCCTCAGTCAGTATTTCTCCAAGTCAAAATCTTCCCAGATAAATTATTCACTGTAGCATGACACTCAGAAGCTACATCCTCACTTACTGCAAATACCATCAACAAGGATTATTGCGGTTGGCCGGTAGACTGCAGATCTTTATCGTAGGCTATATTTCTATTGTTTCTAACATATACTGTTTATATCGCGCATTCCTATTTCTAAGTAAGAGTCTCAGATATAGATACAGTGTTTTAAGCTTAAATCAATCACCTTCAGATCTAGGGCTCATAACAGCTAGCATTTCTTTCACCAGAAACCAAAGTGTTTCTTTTGACAACGCTTTGGTTGCTTTGGCTGCTCTAATATGTCGAGATCTCTTGCGAGATGTTCTACCTATCCAGCTGCTGTCACATTATTTCCCATGTTGCTGTGAATGTTAGTATGTTTAGTCCACCTTTAGCATGTTGAAAGAAGGAAAACTCTACTTCATTTTCCTAGAAAGTCCTCAAACGAAAGGTTTGCTTGGGGCTCTGAGGTTGCCCCCAAATAATAGCATCAGATAAATATTAGCTGAATTTAGGCCTGTCGCGATAAACGATAAATCGATTAATCGTACGATAAATTAAAACAATCGATGTCATTTCAATTATCGGCATTATTGTCTCTTCCGGCCTTTTTCTCTTTCTGTTGATGACACCGAATGAAAAACGGCTCAACTCCGGTGCTCTCCACTGACCCTCCCTTCCTCATTTCCTTAGTTTAATGCCCAGTGCGCACTACAGGATCTTAGAGCTGTCGGCCGATTGTCGGCCCATTTTCAAAACCTGACAAACCACACGGTTCGATCGGGTTCGGTCCTGCCGTGTGGTGTCCAACAATGGGCACAAAATAATGGCTACAAGTTCAGTGAACTAATTTTAAAACCAGGCATTAATCAATGCTTTACTACAATCTACCTGCAATGCATGTGGCTAGTGTCAGAGTAAAGTCCTGACTGAATGAAAATCATTAGAACCTATTTACGTCACGTAACGAAGAACAGCTGAAAAGTTACCAGGTTTATCAACTGCGGTAGCAATTTCGCTCCAACTCCTCCTCTTGTCATTTCTATTCTTTGCATGTTGAATAAACATTAATGTTGTTTCCACGTTGGCTGGACTTCGGGTTGCGCCGTGTCAGCTGTTTGGGATTCCCCTCTGTAATTTCCCCTCAGAAAGCGCGGAGGAGAATCCGGGCTTTCTGATTGGCTACCTGTCACATTCAACAGGCTGCGTTAAAGCTGCCAGTCGGGGAAAACCTCTGATTTGGACCGGAGCGGCAACGACGATCTAGTAACACACCACACAATCTTAGAAAGACCAACATTCTAAGATTGTCATAAGGGGAAAAATAGGAGCAAAAAATCCTGTAGTGTGAACTATTGCATCAGGTAGTCGATGTGCCCATCTTCTCATTTAAATCTAATTATTACTGAAGGGCAACATAATATACAGACTTTGTAATCTGTACTCTTTTGGTTGAATGCAGTATTTATTTCCACTTTGGCTTTATGTTGTTTAGTTTTTATCAAGTACATTTTTTGTTAATGGAGACCGAGAATCCATTTTGTTTTTGGTTGTTTTGTTTATTTTGTTTATCAGTTCCAGTGTTAAATATTCTTTTGAAAACAAAGTGTATCTATCTTTGGCAGGAAATCACATGCATTATTACTTCATTTCCATTACATCAGTGTAAAAAGGTCTTCAGACAATATTATTGTTTATCGCAATAATTTTTTGAGACAATTAATCGCTCAGCAAAATTTGCTATCTTGACAGGCCGAAGCTGAATTAATCAGAGAGCAGGTCAAGTCATCAGTTTTACAATCAGAACGGTATTTTTGGGTCATTCAGATGACATTTGAGTCGCAGTTGCATCGGGCACAGCAGAGGTGAAAAAATGTAGTACCGATGCTCTCAGATTCACACAGCTGAATCTTTCAACATGTTCTCACTCACACACACACACACACCCACACACACAAAATTCATGGCAGTCTGGTTTATCTTGGTGATCAAATTACTTTACAGCCTTTAATGCATAGCAAGGCTGGAGAGGAGAACTACTCTCCCATGCCATAATTTATTCCGATGCTATCGATTTAGATTTTTTAGGTTCAGTAAGGAAGCTCCATCTGAGCAAAGGAGCATGTAGGATCAGTTACAGCTCGAGCTCAGGCTAGAGGACAGCGGAAGCGACAGCTCAGACAATCATGTAGACTCTGCATGAATCTGACGTTCAATTAAGCTTCTTAGCTAACCTTAAGATGATGTTTTCATTACCTTTAGCCAATAATTCAGCAGCTGCTCTCATCTGTAGTTGTTGAGAGCAATGGTGATCCCACCATCTATAAACTCGTCCACATTCACAACGCCAGCAGCAGCAGCAGCATGCCAAACGACGGCTGCTGAAAGCAGAAGCGGCGCCGCGACCATGCGGGTGAGCCGCTGCGTCTTCTTAATTGCGAGGATGAAAGCGTGAGCCAGCCTCGCCTAATTACATTGTACGTGTAAATTTGATCTTAATTGACCTGCCGCGCAAAGTGAAGGTTAATTAAATAAAACTGTGATTTGTACACTTCTGCCTCGGGGTGGAGGACGGCCGGCTGGAAACACATATGGAGAGGAATGATTTAGATCTTTAACAGAGACGTGAAGAAACGTGTGGGTCTGATAACGGAGGTGTAGAGGAAGAGAATTCACACAGGCCTTCGTGTTTCCATTGGCAATGGGCCCACCGCTGGGGAAAAATGAGAGGCCCTGAGGCAGAAAACAAGCTTATCTTGTGGATTTCACTAAATATTTAAGACCATGTTTCATGAGTCTTACTCTGGAACCTGTTGAGCCTGCTGATCCAAGTCATGTTCTTCCTTGATGCATATTTGAGTAAATTGTCAACAATCAGACCACCATCTAAAGGTACTTATTTCCTTTTTAATGTTGCTAAGATTTTAATAGACAAATGAGTTTCTATACATTTACCAAAACAAATTTCAACTTTGTGTCAAACACTAGCAATCAGCCACCAACAAGTGAAAAGCTGCGGATTCAGAATTTGTAATAGAACCAACCTTTGGATTGGACAAGTAGGAATAAACTACAATACATGGAAGAGTCAGTGCTAGCCTGGATTATTCTACACTGACTAAAGGGGAATTATTATCTATTTATTATCTATTATTTTATAATGCAATCAAGTAACTGTGTTACCTTCAGATCTTATAAAAATGCTGTATATGACTTAACAGAAATTTGAATTAGCAATTTAATGCCTTGAAATTGGGGCTCTGTCTCTTTAAGAAGCTCCTGTTCTTTCTGAAACTCCGCCTTTAGAAAGTCATCACAACATGGCCCCTCTATTAACCCTTTAACAACATTTTTACCAGTGTTTCACTGAGAAATAGCTCCTATAATGAGCTCAGCAGATGCTCAGTTCCACCAGGTGTTTGCTAATCGCTTCAGCATGAAACAAACCTCAAAAAAGTCAAATTTATGTGATAAAATAATACAATTAATAAGCTTGATGCACAATGTTTCTCTGAGTGAAAATACGATTACATGTCTGTCGGTGTATATCTATGAATGCATGTGTGTGTATGTGGACACGTATATGATTTGTAAATGTACATTTGTGTGTGTACACATATACACACATATCTATATAGTCCCAGCAAATAAATGCGTATGTATTTATATTTGCACACATCTGTATTCTTTTGTACATATACTGATATTTTCATATTTAGATTTCCAGTTTAGCTTGTATTATGTGTTTCTTTCTACACTGCGCTGTTTTTCATTTCTGTTACTCTATTGTTCTGTCCTCTTTCTGCCATGACAGCTTGAATTTCCCACTTGTGGGACTAATAAAGGATTGTTTTATCTTGTATTGTTTTGGAGTCATGGAGTCTTTAAAACACCGTTTATGATTTGAAGAACCTCTATTTTATTTGTAAAAACAAAAAAAGGGGGGATTCCTCACTTTTTAAAAAACAAATATGTGTGACACATCTTTTATAGACCCAACAATAGGCATTATTAAGCAAAGAAAAGCTGGAGATTATTCTAAAATTTCCCTTCTATGGCCTCAAAGCATCTGCTAGCATAGGGGGTTCTCTTTTGTGACACTGTAACCTCTTCATCTGTGGTTTTCTCAGCAGTACATGTCCAACATGAACATTTTGAAAGTAACCGGGGAGACTGGGGGGGAATCAGTGGAAGAACAGCTGCTCTGTGTGGGAGGACGAAGCCGTAAAACTCCAGGATGTAATCTTTCAGGCCAGCGGGGAATGGGGTAAGGTGGGGCTGGGGTTGGAGTGGAGTTTTCCTTATGTGCTGCACAGAGGGTGATGTTTTTGCAGCAGGCCTGCAGCTGTAACCCAGGTGACTGTGTGTGTGCTTTGGCACGCATCGTGGAAACTGGTTTGGAGTGAAAAGACTCCAACTCGACGAGAGCCAAGTGAAAAAGAAAGAATAAAAACTGGCGAGGAGAGTGAAAAGCAGCGGTAAAATGTGATTGGTTGCCGCGGCAGCGTTTAGTAACTGAATCCAGGCGCTGATTTAGGCAGGAAGCGAAATCATATTTATCCACAATTGCGGAGGGAAGGACGGCGCTGTCGCGCGTGACTTCAGCTACTCACCACCTCTCTAAATGTGGGTGCGCGTGCTGTGAACCCACTGTTCAAACTAATTATACACACACGCCACATCTCCGCGGGGGTGCGTTCACACACACGGGTCAGCGGGAATATGATTCATTAATAACGCATTCATGAAGGCGCTGTATCCTTGTTGGCTAACAGAAACCTGCTGCGACCACAAACTCTTGACTCAGACGACAAGGACTTTGTCACCAACACACACACCAGCGCACGCGCACACACACACACACACGCATACACTGCGTCGCTCAGCTAACTGGTGATTTCGCCTCGTGTCAGTGGGTGTGCACCGTCTGTAACGCTTCGATGCTCTTCGTCAGGAGCAGCCCCAAGCTCAGGTCAGGGCACAGCAACATGGCCAGGGCCGGGCGATACGGCGTAAAAACAAAACCTCAGAATTATTCCAACCAGATTCGATTTCATCGATTTCTTCTTCGCTTTCTTTTCTAAATTACAAATGACAGAGAATATGTCCAAAAAGTGGTTTTCATTTCAGTTCCTTCTGCTAGTTGTACCACTGAGTACAACAAGACCAGGATATGAGAATTTTGGACTAATTACAAGAATACGGTTATAATGTTAGCAGAATGAAGACGCCACTTTAGCAAGAGAACGTCTTAAAATTATGAGAAAAACATTTTCTGGGTTAAACCCTGTATGAGTATATTATGAAACATATATTTAAATTTTAGGTAATCGGCGCACTTTCCACTGTAAAGTAGTACAATATTAAAACAAACAGCACAAACTTAAGAGACACTGAACTCATAAAAATGGTATTTAGATTTTTTAATTGTGTTCAGAAAAGTGAGACTATAATCAAACTATTATGAATGACTGTAAAATTCAACAAGTCCCAACACTGCCAGAGGTGCAACCCAGAAAGAACTTTTTCTAAACAAGAGCAAACACCGATTTCAAGCTGACTTATTGGTCCATTAATGGTAAAAACAAAGCACTTCAGCGACATATGACATGTATAAGAAAATGCACTGCTAGTCATTTCCATTGAAACAACATGCACACACACACACCAATGTGTATCTGGCAGCCATCTGCCGCTCCACAGTGTAGGATCCAGCAATCCTTTCTAATGACGTCTGCATTTTAGTGAGATGCTTTTTATGTTAAAGGGGCAGTATTATATATTTCCCAGGCACACAGTGCTATTCTATATAACTATTAACTTCAGTTGTTATAAAAATCCTGTATATATCAAACATGACTTAAAAAAAATTAGACATTGTAATTTTATGCCTTGAAATTGGGCCTTTGTCTCTTTAAGAAGCTCCTGCTCTTTCTGAAACACCGCCTTTAGGACGTCATCACGACATTCCTCCATTAAGATTTTAACAACACTTCTAGCAGCTTCACACAGAAAGTAGTTTGTATGATAAGCTCAGCAGGTGTGCAGGTGTTGCTGCTGCTAGTCTGGAGGAGCTGAGCTGGAGGCTGCAGCTCCGAGGAAGAGCTGAGTGTAAAAGGTGAAGCTTTGTGAGAACAAGCATTTAGTCACCCCCAAATGGTTGCCATGGGAGATTAAAAGATTCCTTAAACATGCATGAAAGAATCAAGGCAACACTCCAGGTATGTTTTTGATGAATGAATAATACTATAACATGATGTAAACCTTAAAAAAGTCTCTTTACAACTCCACACCAAAGCACTACCAGTGTGCATCCAACTTTAGAAGTTTGTATGAAAATAATACTCAAGGTTTCCCCCAGAAAACTTGCTAAGCCCAGTGGTTGGGTGCTAGAGCAGTCATTCATCCAGCGACCCGTCGTGTTTTTCAGTTAAAATGTTTTTTTAAGTTGACAGGAAAAGTTGAAAATATCACTTGATAATTATGTGTTATTGAAAGATTGATGCCTGAACACCAACTATAAAGTCTTAAAAAAATGCAAACATTTAAAAAGACTTAAATAAACAAGCAGTGCTTAGCCTGCACAAGTAAAGCCTCTTGTGCCCCCACCAGGGGGTTTACTTGTGCCCTCACAAGGGGCACAAGTAAAACCTGGAGGCCCGCCAGGCTTATATACACTGGGGGAAACCCTGACACCAATATGGAATTACACAGAATGTCTCAAAGCCACATTTAGCTACAATATACTTTCAGCTGGATGCCAGAATGTCTTAACTTACAAGTTGGAAAAAAAGCTGGAGACCTTCGTTAAAACAATGCCAGAAGAACCCAGTTTTAAGCTTACGTCAAGCTAGCTGGTAGCTCAACATCAGAATATACCAAGAAAATGATTGATTCTGATTTGATTGAGTTAGCTGTATTAAAGTGACAATTTGTAAATATTACTAAGCAATGTGTGAAAGGATTCCCCCACTGTGTTTACATCAGCTCATATTCTTCCATTATTAACAATGCCTGTCGGAACTTTTATTTTCTTTAATGATAAAAATAACCCAGCAGCAGCAGCCTGGGTTTACTCCATGTGTAATAAAAGAAAACAAATCCTGATTTTAGAAAACTACACAAATCTGTTGTTATCCACAAGCAGGAGGCAGCTTCGTTCAAGTCTTTTTTTTTCCGAATGACTACGAGCGCAGATGGTATTTATATGAGTTAGCTGAGGAAGTTAATTCTGAAATCAAAGGAAAATGTAAACAAACTTTGGACAAATGGATGAAAAAAATGCTCAAACCGCAGCCTAATCCCTGCATGGGAAAAAAACACACAACAAATGAAGGGTGGTGAGTCAGCTGCCAGCCCTTCAGCAAACGTTCACATATAGACCCGTTCCACATCTTCAAGGTAAATATCTCCTAGTAAACATCCCGGACTGCGTTCGGTTCGGTGCCTCGGTTTCCCCAATCCGGTGGGTTTTACAACCAAAATAAATCTGACAAGGGTCTTTCTTGTTTGTGTTTTTGGCAACAGGCTTTTCTCTGATTAAACCTACTCAACACAGCATGCAGCAACGACCTCATTAAGAATGCTTTATGTACTTCATGAAATATTCACACTTGCCCAACACCAGAATGAAAAGGACAGGGATAGCTTGACAGCTGAAAACACTGACTGTTCTTCTGAAACATCCATCATCCTGCAGGAGTACAAGTTCTCAGGACAAACTAGACAGAGGAACTTATTCAAGCAAATTCAGCTGCCAACAGCAAACCAAGCTGATAGCTAGAGCAGGGGGAGATGCTGTAGCTATCTACAAATAACTAGTTAGATAGCTAGCTAGCTAGAGATAGGTATATAGCTATCTAGATCGGTCTAGACAGCTGTATTCACAAAAAATAGTTGGTAATCTCTTGTTTTTGTAAAAGTTTGACTTTCATATTCACTTTTTCAACAAAAAAATAAATAAAACCAGAAGTTGTGATGTTGTGGATGTGATCACAACTATTAATGCAACTTCACTCAACATTCACAAAGTTTTGCGTGGACCTACAATTTTCAACAGTCCAACAGTTCGAGAAGTTATTGAGATAAAGGTTATTATTGTTCTTTTGAAACCATTTTCAAGTTATATAATGGTATACTCATGAAAGAACACATTCTCAAAGATCAATGCACTTTAAACTTTAACATCTAACACCTGAACTGGAAGACATTTTAATTATCGAAAATAAATGAACAAATCAACCGAAACCACAAAAATCAATTGTGAAGTCTCTGTAAACAAAACTGTCTAGTTGACACCAAAGCACCAGACTAAAGACATTTGTCATCCATTGCTTCAACTGGCATGCTTATTTCAGAAATTTTAGATTTAGGCCGATAAAATCGGATACTCATTTGTTCAATGATATCGGACAGATATGCGGTATCAATATCGAATCGTTGATACTTCCCACTATGCTACAAAGAGGAAGAAAAGGCTGGAGAATTGGTCCTTGGATAACAGCTGTTTGTACCGCACAAGAGTCAAGAAACTAAAAAAAAAAAAATCTTTTCACTCTCTATACAAACGGCACTCAATGGATTCAAGGGAGAATATCATTTTCCAAAAACATTTACTTCTAACAACGAAGTAAATTCATGGTTGACTCGTAACTGTAAATAGATACGATAATCACATTACGCCAAGTGCAACATTTTTCTTACAATGAACATAACAAGGTGTTATTGTTGCAGAGATTCCGACGAACACTGGATGGAGCTTTATCTTCGGCGTGCTGGCAGGCACCCGGCGGAGATGCTGGAGCCTGCTGGGGGGTGTTGTCCCCCAACGTGATGAGGAGGGATGAATATTTCAGTGGTTCGGAGTAAGATCTCTCCGTTACATCATCTCTGTGTAATTGTGCGTGCGGAAAGCAGCCTCTCAGCAGATTCTGCTCCCCTAAGCCCCCCCACGGAGAGCCTGAGATTGTATAATGTGTGCCGCTTCCACACACACACCCACAAACTCGCAAGGCCCCCAGAGACGGAGACATGTATGTTATTCCCCACAGACCGCAGCCCCAATTCAGTCACAGTGCTGACAAATTGGGGGGAAAATATGCTAATTGCTATTTGGATTTTGTTTAAAAAACTGCAGCCAATTAAGAAAGATTTACAAGGTTTAGCACAAGAGAAGGGCAAAAAAAAGAGCCACATGCAAAGTGATACGGATTAACTGTTGTGCATCATTTTGGGAGGTTGTTATGTATCCAAACTAGGGCTGTTGTAAAGGATTATTTTAGTAATCGAGTACTCTGTCGATTATTCTGACAATTAATCGAGTAATCAAATTTAAGAAATTGAATGAAAATTTTGGTATAGCTATCACTATAACAGCAGTATTCATATTGGGTATAGATATTGGTCAAAGTTTTAATGACTGCATTCCTAAAAATTATATTTCTATAGCTTGAAATAAGGGTGGGTGATATAAACTTGGAATTTTATTGTGATGTTTTGTGGTACTATTGTGATAATAGTAAAAAGATTATGTATTACTTATTTTTAGGTAACTATATAGCTGTGACTGCATGCACAGCGTTCATAGCACCACAAACACAAATAATGTTCTTGGAAAATATTCCCATGTGCAATAAGCTTCTTCAGGACACCAATATAATAGATAAACAGCCTTTTTATAGCTTTTGGTTTGTACTGCAGTAACAACAAAAGTATTTTTAAAATCCATCCCTGTCTTTTTTTTAACAACAGATGGTACGACTGATAGAACATGACTACAGTCAAAACCCTACAATTCATAAATACTGCTCTTAAAAAACTAACCAAAAGCCCAGAGGACAGTTTATAGATTAGTAAGTAGGCTACTTCAGAACTAGTCCGGTAAAAACCAGCACCTTATTCCACATTTCGCTTCATCCAGAAGGTCTGGACTCTCAGCTATTTTTATTTTTTTTATCGCCCCACAAGGGGTCTTTTTGTGGGCTCTAGTGTCCCTTTCTCAAAGTAGGCTGACAGGAAAGGGGGAAGACATGCGGTAAACGTCATCGGGTCCAGGAGTCGAACCCGCGACAGCCGCGTCGAGGCCACGTTGCCTCTGAATGTGGGTCGTGCTAACCCCTCCGCCACCACAGCACGCCCCTGGACTCTCAGCTATTGAAAAACTATTGCTTCCTGGAAATTGTAACTTTTACCCAATCGCTAACATTTAACCCTGCAGTAACAATCATCCTCCAATGCCAAGAGAGAAGTGCCGAGCTAAATGACTCAACTGTTGAAGTCAATTAAATATTTGGAAGTATGGCCATCATGGACCGAAAGGCTTTGTTCACTTAGCCATCGCTAAAACTAGCTAACTACACTACAATTCTAAAACAACGCAGAAAATTGATGTCATCGTTCAATCAATCAATCAATCAAATTTTATTTGTATAGCACATTTCAGCAGTAAGGCATTTCAAAGTGCTTTACATCATTACAAACACAGAAACACAATGCAATATAGAATCAATAATCAAAACACAGCATTAAGTCAAGTTTCATCAATAAATTTGTAATTGATTACGTTTCGAATACAATTCTAAACAGGTGGGTTTTTAGTCGAGATTTAAAAGAAGTCAGTGTTTCAGCTGTTTTACAGTTTTCTGGAAGTTTGTTCCAAATTTGTGGTGCATAGATGCTGAAAGCTGCTTCTCCTCGTTTGGTTCTGGTTCTGGGGATGCAGAGCAGAACCAGAACCGGAAGACCTGAGAGGTCTGGAAGGTTGATACGATAACAGCAGATCTTTAATGTATTGTGGTGCTAAGCCGTTCAGTGATTTATAAACTAACAACAGTATTTTAAAGTCTATTCTTTGAGCTACAGGGAGCCAGTGGAGGGACTTTAAAACTGGTGTTATGTGCTCTATCTTCCTGGTTTTAGTGAGAACGCCAGCAGCAGCTCGCGTTCACAACTTCTTCTGTTTGTTGATTTTTAGAAAGTCAATGGGAGAAAGTCCAGGCCTAGCACTGAAATCAGATTATAATCTGAGCTGAATTACGCACGAAGGCGATGCCCAGGCTACTTTATAACACCAGTTTTATGTCTAAACACCTGCATGTCATGGAATAAGCACACATCACCATAAAAATAAATCAAAATGATCACAATTTAAACAAAAAAAAAAACAAAAAACAAAACATGGATAATGAAATATTGTGCGACCAATACCAATCCCTAACAACCACCGGCCCAACAGCCTCCGATCTGTTCAATGGAGCCGCTGTCACCAGAATCTGTCCTCTGTCAGGTTCATTTAGACACAATGAACCTGGCAATGCTGATCATCACTGAGAGAAGCCAGCCACCATTACCACAGAGAGCCCCGGGGCCCGCTCAGAGAGGACCTTGGCTTCAGTAGAGGAGCTGCTTCCACACATCTAGGTCAGTGTTTCACACGTTTAATTAGGAACATGTGGAAATGCCTGGCCGGTAAATACGCTCGGTCTAAACCAGCCTAAATGTGCAAAACACTGGTTAGAGATGGAAAAGGCAGCAACAAAAGAAGGTTGGGGATTTGAAATGGCCAGCTGGGCCATTAGGTGAACACACCCTAAGACAGGGGCCAGTTCTCAGGCTTTACTCCGTCACCTCAGGGAAAGGGACACAGTGGACCAAACAGAATTAAGAAGTGACATGTGCCACACACACACACACACACACACACTTAACATAACCTCCTTGGTCTGAGAGTTATACTGACATTAAGCCTTCCTACTGCACCCCAGAGTGTCCTCGGAGGCCATGAGGAATGCAAATGGAGGTTCATTTCTCTTATTTGTCGTGGAGTAGCCATGGTGATATATGGCATCCAGAGGTTTAAATAGCAATACTAAAATGTTCAGCTGGGATGTTTGAACTCTCCTCGCCGCATTCATTAAAAAGTAATATACTGCCACATGGAGGCCGACCCAGTGACCAGGCTTCACTTGCTAGTCACTAAGCAAGTGAAGCCTGCTTAATGCTTCACTAAGCTAACAGTAATAGCAAGTGATTTTTTAAGGCTGTTTAAGTGTTGTCAATAATGTCTTCCAAAAACACATACCGTATTTTCCGCACTATAAGGCGCACCTAAAAACCTTCAATTTTCTCAAAAGCCGACAGTGCGCCTTATAATCCGGTTTGCCTTATATATGGACCAATATTGAGCCACAACAGGTCTCGCAACTACAGTAAGCAGCCGCCAACTTCATTTTCCCCCGTAGAAGAAAAAGCGCGTGGTGCACGCTGGGTTTTGTGTAAAGACCCCAAAATGGCTCCTATTAAGAGACACGCTTACGACGCAGAGTTTAAGCTCAAGGCGATCAGTCAGTCAGCAGAACACGGGAACAGAGCAGCAGCCAGAGAATTTAACATGAACCAATCAATGGTGCAGAAGTGGATATATTGTGATTTAACTAACGTTTGATTTATCGTAACAGTATCAGACTGTTTTTTACGTGTTTATTGAATCGAGGAAAAGTTCCCCTCCACTATATGTTATACCTTGCTGTTGTTAAAAGATAAACTGTGTCACCAAAATACCACGTCACTGACTTTACCTCGGGGAAAATAATAAAACAGCTGTTTATTCATTTTGGGAATGAACAGAGTTTTCAGAACGCTGGTTTGTAATTTATTAATAAAGTTTGACTGACCTATCTGACTGTTTTGTTGACATTCCCTTTAGCGCAGTTCCATCTAATGGATGCATAACGTAACCCCAGCCTCTACTGTAGTGTCTATTCTATGCGCCTTATAATGCGGTGCGCCTTATATATGAAAAGTTTTAAAATAGGCCATTCATTGAAGGTGCGCCTTATAATGCGGAAAATACGGTAATTACTTGGTGATATCTTCACATTTCCTGTCAACTTCAAACATTTTTTAACTCAAAAACAAGATAGGTCGATGGATGACTTGCCGTAACTCAGCAAGTTTTCTGGTGGAAAACCTCTAACACACAAACTTGCATTTCCATTTATATTAGGACTTTGTATTGACTTCCATTGAGTTTAGTAACTGCATTGATGCCTAACCCAAACATTTTTCCTAGGGCTAGGGATAGACCATTACTGTCTGTTCCGAACTTTAGCCAAATCTTAATTCACACCATACCTCTAAACCTAACCCTGCACAAGGGGGTCTAACATAACATATTAGGACCACACTTTGGTCCCCATGAGACCCATCAGTCTTAAGGTTAAGAATTATGGTAGAAATGGTCCTAAATAGGATAGCTAAACAAGTACACACACACACACCCATGCACACGCACGCGCACACACCAATGCATCACTCTTTTCTGAGGATGAACTAGAAAGTGAATGGCCTGAAGGCACACAGTGTCTCTTGATGTGTGAGTCAAACTAATGGACTGCTTCCTTCCACTGTACCCCCGACCTCTGCTGCTCACTCACTCATCCCATCTCCAGTGCAGCCGCTCTCTCTTTTCCCCTCCTCCCACATTTACTCCACGCAGTCCTGTCTTTGTGCTCCTAACCTCTCCATTTACTCTCCTCCCACCCTCACCGAGCCCTTCTTGTTTTTGGGACACAAACCGCGCTGGACTGACAGGCTGGTGAGGGAGAGGAGCTGAAAAACAAAACCACCAGGACAGACCAAGGACCAAGGATGCGCTTCCAGCTTCTACGTACAGAGCCTCGCATGAGTATTTGTTCCTGTGAAATATTTTGCTGTGTTATATAATCACTGTCTCATTTCATCTGGACTTTAGGTGTTAAGGAAGGTAGAGCCAGTTCTCCACCAGGAAAAAAAGCGCAAACATCTTTTTCACGACTTGATTCTGATTTTTGGGGGACAAAATCGATTCTTGAGTGAAGACAATTATTCAAAATGATTTCTGCTGTAGGTGTGCAAAGGATCCTCGTGATCTACCCCAATCTGCTTTGCAAGGTAGAGTTTTACATTTTTAATTTTTAAATATTTATCCACACTTAGATG